>NC_090754.1:24239879-24307379 GCF_036898095.1 Palaemon carinicauda | reverse complement strand
AGTTGGTACAATCACTTTCTCATACAGAACTCTCCTTACATTCATGCCCAACCCTCTTATTTTTTACTACTCCCTTAACTGCCCCCAACACTTTGCATCCTTCATTCACTCTCTGACGTACATCTGCTTCCACTCCACCATTTGAGCAACAACAGACCCCAAGTACTTGAATTGATCCACCTCCTCAAGTAACTCTCCATTACACATGACATTCAACCTCGCACCACGCTCCCTTCTCGAACATCTCGTAACCTTACTCTTACCCACATTAACTCTCTTCTTCCTTCTCTAACACACCCTTCCAAATTCTGTCACTAATCGTCCAAGATTCTCTTCCGCGTCTGCAACCAGTACAGTATCATCTGCATACAACAACTGATTTACCTCCCAATCATGGTTATTCTACAGTTTCAATCCTCGTCCAAGCACTCGAGCATTCACCTCTCTCACACTCCATCAACATACAAGTTAAACAACCACGGCGACATCACACATCCCTGTCTCAGCCCCATTCTCGCCGGAAACCAATCGCCCACTTCATTTCCTATCCTAACACATGCTTTACTACCTTTATACAAACTTTTCACTGCTTGCAACAACCTTTCACCAACTCCAAATAAGTCATCACATTCCACATTGCTTCCCTATCAACTCTATCATACGCTTTCTCCAGATCCATCAACGCAACATACACCTCCTTACCTTTTGCTAAATATTTCTCGCATATCTGATTAATTGTAAAAATCTGATTCATACAACCCCTACCTCTTCTTAAACCACCCTATACTTCTAAGATTGCATTCTCTGTTTTATCCGTAATCCTATTAATCAGTACTCTACCATACACTTTTCCCACCACAATCAACAAACTAATACCCCTTGAATTACAACACTCATGCACATCTCCCTTACCCTTATATAGTGGTACAATACACGCACAAACCCAATCTACTGGTACCATTGACAACACAAAACACACATTAAACAATCTCACCAACCATTCAAGTAGAGTCACATCCCCTTCCTTCAACATCTCAGCTCTCACACCATCCATACCAGATGCTTTTCCTATTCTTGTTTCATCTAGTGCTCTCCTCACTTCCTCTCTTGTAATCTCTCTCTCATATATATATATATATATATATATATATATATATATATATATATATATATATATATATATATACAGTGATGCCTCAGCATACGAAAGTAATCCGTTCAGGATACGGTTTCGTATGCTGATTTTTTCGTATTCTGAGTCGCGTTTTACATGTAAATAGCCTAATCCGTTCCAAGCCTTACGAAAAGACACCTTTTCTTTCATAAACACGCTAAACTGTAGTGATAAACTTGCAATGCAGCCATTTCTATCATTCAATAATTAACCCAACCGTTAAAAACAGCCTAATCCATTCCAGAAACCACCATGAGATTATTCAATAATGTAGTTGTAGCCTACTTATCCCCTCCAAGCCCTAAGAAAACAGTCCGTTTTCTTTACTACTGTATAAAAGTTACGGTACTGTATGTAAAGCATTTGGATCAGTGAATGTGTATTGTTACCTGTACACCTAAATTAAGGGTTGATACCCTGAAAAAAAGGGTACTGTACTCTCGGCGACGAGTTGGGATCTCGTAAACTTTTCGTATCCTGAAAATTTTTTCGTATACTGGGGCATAAAAATCTTTGTATCGCTTTTCGTACCCTGAATTTTTCGTAAGCAGAAACTTTCGTATCCAGAGGTATCACTTATATATATTATATATATATATATATATATATATATATATATTTATATATATATATATATATATATATATGTATATTAGGTAGTAGGTTGGCCAGGGCACCAGCCGTACGTTGAGGTACTACCGCTAGAGAGTTATGGGGTCCTTTGACTGGCCAGAAAGTACTACATTGGATCCTTCTCTCTGGTTACGGTTCTTTCCCTTTGCCTATACATACACCAAATAGTGTGGCTTATTCTTTAAAGATTCTCCTCTGTCTTCATACACATGACAACACTGAGATTACCAAACAATTCTTCTTCACCCAAGGGGTTAAATACTGCACTGTAATTGTTCAATGGCTACTCTCCTCTTGTTAAGGGTACTAGAGACTCTTCAGCTATGATAAGCAGCTCTTCCAAGAGGATATTCCAAAATTAAACCATTGTTCTCTAGTCTTGGGTAGAGCCATAGCCTTTGTAATATGGTCTTCTACTGTCTCTTGGGTTAGAGTTCTTTTGCTTGAGGGGACACTCAGGCACACTATTCTATTTAATTTCTCTTCCTCTTGCTTTGCTAAAGCTTATATAGTTTATATAGGAAATATTTATTTTAATGTTACTGTTCTTAAAATATTCTATTTTTCCTTGTTTCCTTTCATCACTGGGCTATTTTCCCTGTTGGGGCTCCTGCTTTTCCAACTATGGTTGTAGCTTAGCAAGTAATAATAGTAATTTAAGAATATTTTTAAGACATTTCCCATAAAATATATACTGAATGTGGCTTAAGAACACCAGTTAACACATTACCATACCACAATACGTACAGTACAATACTGTACATCACATACGAAATATACCATACGCACTGCATTCAATCAACGTTACCCTTACTGTAGAGAGGTACATTTTCTTTAACTCGCTCATATTTTCAACCTTAGCTAATTTATTGTACAGTAATACATTGTGGTTAATAACTTAAAAATGTACTTATTGATATGAAATCAATTGTAAATAAATAAGTATGAGATTATGAGGAAAGTATATGTTATGGTCTGTTATTTATTTACCAAAATTAAAGAAAATATATTGTTAATGTATTTGATTTACATAGTAGCATTGTGTGTGCACAATACAGTACTATTCATTGTAAATAAATATGAAGAAGATTGAAAGGAAAAATATGTTATGATCTGTTATTCATTTACCAAAATAAAAGAAAAATATATCGCTAATGTGTTTGAAATGCGTAAGAGCACTGACCATATGTACATATAGTACATATACACAATACAGTACTGTTCATTGTTTGTTTGTTTTTTCAGACTTGAAAATATACTTAATGATATGAAATAATTGTAAATAAATATCTTACTTCCTGTGTCCCGAGATGCACTTTTTTCCTGCAAGCCTACTATTATCATTTATATGTAATAAAGGTAAACTGGTCTTCTAACGTGAGCCCACACACAATAAAGGATTTGAATGGTGTCATTCTCTCAACTAGCTCTACTAAAGTATTGCAGGTTGAGAGAATAGCAGGAGTCCATTGTTCTGGCAGAAAGAGATGGAAATGCCGAGGCTCCTACATCAACCTCCGCTTGCTTGTACAATGAAAACTTGCAATTTATTCTTAGAATAGGAAATAATTTAAAAGAGAAGGACACACTTCATAATATGACAGACAAAGACAAAGTTAGGTTAACACTTAGCTATAATAGGATGCTAAAAATGTAGAGTAACTCATTAAGACTACAATTGTAAAAACTGCCAAGGAATTCGGACTTTTAGAAACAACACTAAATAAAACATCTACGTCATAACTAAACAGTGTCTTTTGATTTGTCTGACTTAAGCCCTCCGTTCCATTCAGACCCCTTAACATTTACTCTAATTAGCCAATCAAAGATATGCAGATATCTTCACACCTCCAAAACTTTTATCACCCCCGGGTTATGAGGACATTTGGAGCCATGGAAAGACAAAGAAGGCTAAACAACAGAATTAGAATAAAAACGGTTCCCATTCATAGCAATATTCAGAAGAGGCATGCCATAGAAGTAAATGAATAGAAAAAAATAACAAATTTGTAAGTAATTTGTATTTTTCCTAGTGTCCAAACCTGGAGCTATTTGTAGGGTATACTTTCGGCGCAGCTGAAAGACAAGCCATGATAATTTTAGTGAGTGATAACTACCACATCCGCTAGTTAGCGGGTGGGGGGTGGGGTAGACTGGCTACCCCGCTCACTCACACCTCTCGGCTGAGTTAACCACTTTGCTTTATGGCAGGACTTCTCGGGGGACAGGGCGGTGGGCCAATTTGTATAAATAGCTCCAGTTTTGTATACTAGGAAAAAAACAAATTACTTACAAATTTGTTATTTGTTCCGACGTAGATACAAACCCTCCGTTATGTATAGGGTGACTTACTCTTAGGAGGCAGTCCTCACCAACTGGCCTTGGTCATGACCCAGGGTTCTCTCTATTTCGATCTGTGATCGATAGTAGATGGGACCCTACCCTCGCTAAAATCAAGTGCCGATATGAGGTAATGCACTGATAGCGGCCTGCAAAAGCTTGTGTGTGAGTGGAACTAACAGTGTGGCTTGTCTTTAGCATAGGAGCTCGAGTACAAAACCTATTGTTCTTAAAGACTAACCCAATACCCTCCCTCTAAAAGGTATTGGGGACGTAACAAAGTATTCTTCTATACTCAAGAGGCACAAGGGAAATAGGTCTTACCTGCAGCGATGTGAGGTCGGCTATGCTGAGGCTTGCGGAGCTGTTTTCCCCAGAGGGGAGAAGGTGAAAGGAAGAATTGAGCCAGGCATTCTTACTCGTTCACCCTCAACCCTCTGCTACTTGTCCATCAAGGAGCCTGAGGTGTTTAGACCATTTGTTGTGCGACCACCACAGGAACAATGGAAAAGGTCGCCATGTTCTTGTGGGTTACGTCTTTGCAGGTAGTGGGCCGTGAAGGTCGATTGATGCTTCCATAGGCCCACTTAAAGTGTCTGCACTACAGAGTAGTTTCTTGAAGGGCAGGGACGTAGCAACGCCACTGAAGTTACGAGCTCTGGGTCTTAGGATGGAGAAGAGTCTAGATTGAGAGTAACCTCGATTGCCTTCCGATCCCAGAGGGGAAGGAAATACTTGAGGTCCTCCTCTTGACCTTCCCTGTGCTGGTCAACAGTGCTGACACACGGGGGCGAGCTGGTATCATTCTTTTAAGGTAACCCCACAAACTCCTCACTGGGTAAAACCCCAGTTGATGGGTTTTCGGTTACCGAACGAAGACACTTTTTTCGAAATGGGCTGCACTTAGGGTACAGCACACTCAAATTTTGAGTCTTGGTAATCCACTCAGGGATGCCGCTGAGGATTACTTCTCCCTGTCTCCTAGGGTAGGAGACATCAGAAGATGGATCATATAACACACTAAATCTCTTGGTCAAAAGCCCAAGTGAGTAGAAAGGCCGTCTTCCATGTAAGGAAGCGATCTGCTGCAGGGCATAAGGTTTATAGAGAGGGGCCTTCAGAGACTGAAGGACCCGAACCACATTCCCAGGAGGAGGTTGAGATCCGACAGGGGACAAGTTATCTCACACTTGTATAAGTAAAGGCATTGATGGGACAGAATCCCCTTCCACGACATCAGTCACAAAGGACCGAACACTTCGCCTGGAAGACCAACGCTGAAAAGTGTATGAGGAGCCTAGACATCTTTGCCGTAACTTGTTGCAAAAGGCCTCTCTGAGAGGGGTGGTGTAGAATCGTCACAGGTGTGAAGTCGAAGCACAGCTACGGCTTAGGAAAGTGTTAGCATGTGGCTGCTTGGAAGATCGTGCCGTGGAAAAAGATCCCTCGGAACTCCGTCAGGAGGTGTACAAAGTCCGGGAACCATTCTGCGGGTTGCCATAGCGAGGCTTTGGAGCTCTGTCATGGGCTGCAGAAGGTCTGGGAACCATTCTGCGGGATGCCATAGCGAAGCTATTGGAGTCATTGATAAGACCTTGCTTATCCTGACTTGGCTGAGGACTTTTTCACCTGACTGAATGGGGAAAAAAAAAACAAGGCACCTCTAGGCCACCCCACCGATCTTGGAATATATCTTGTTTGAGGGCCTGGTGTTCCGGGACTGGGGAGCGGTCGAGTGGGAGCCTGAAGATCAGGGCCGCTGTGAGCATAACCACAGTCGGGGAGCTCACACAGTTAAGACTTTGTTGAATACAAGATGATTCCAAGACACTAGGAGCCCACTATCTGGGTGGTTTTGCAAGCACATTCCTGTACCAGGAATGACGCGATCAGATGGGGGCAACTAGTTGTCCTCTGTCCATCTGAGGCTTCGTACTGCTAGACTGTTCTCTAAGAGAGGTGAATGCTGGTACCTTTCTGAATCGGGCCAACGGACGAGGCTGGAATGGTGCGGCATATGCGCCCCCCGCCCCCTCTTTTGATGCATAAAAGAGAGCATGAGATCCAGAGGGAACACGAGAAGACAGGCCTCTTTGCAGAAGCTCTTGTCTGCCACCCATCATCCGCGGATTGTCCAGGGGTGAGGGGGGGGAGTGCATAGCAATAAACACATCTGGAGATGATGTCGAGATGCGTAACTAATTGCACGCTTGCAATGAAGGGGAACAGCCTGTTCTCCCTCCAACTGCCACTAAACCAGTGTGGTTGGCCGAATAAGACCGATACCAAACGGAAAACCAGTTAATCAGTACAGCTTATGTTCTTATAGCGAATCTCCATAGAGATCGCTTTCCGGACAAGAGACTGTACGATAATCACCGAACTCGTACAACCAAACCCAAGAAGGGATTGAGACGTATCTTCAATCTATTGTTGGGTGGGTAAAGAGCATAAGTCTACTACGGAGTAGTAACACCAAACTGTGACCATGACAAACATACATGCGTAGTTCGACATTAAAGTCGTGTCTGGAACTCAGTTGGAGAACGTTGAAAACGTTTGTAACAGAGGTTTCTCCTACTTAGGACAAAAAACGTTCGAACTTCTCCGTCTCCGATCAGTAACCTAGCATTTATATTAAATGTTCCCTACTAGGGAACAGATATGCTTATGAGAAGTTTCCAGCCAAAGCCTTTGTAGGAGACTAAGACTTCCGATCAGGGGAAAGGAAAAAATGCCTATAAGGAGGCGGAACATAAATGCCGTATGTCTGGTTACAGGAAAGTAGCCAAGTAATGTACTGAATAACCTGGTTTCAGTAAGGGATATAAATATAAAACTTAATAGAACAGAGTTCTAATTGCAAGATGTATATAGCCCTTATTGGCAGAAAGATCGCTTGCACGCATATATGTACTTGTCCATTTGCGCTAGCGCATGCGTATTCTCTGCCTCCCGGAAACCGTTTGCAATGAATCCGGTTGCGGGAATAATGTATGTGCGACGAATCGCAACATTATTGCCGAAAAAATTTTGATCGTTGACTAACCGTCATATTTTCTTGAATGAGAGCGAACACGTTCTCAAACTACAGTATATATACAGTTATAGAGGCGATCATTCCCCTTTGGTTTACCCCTCCTCTTTATGTGAGGGGCTAGCCAGTGTACATTACACAGAAACGGATGTCTGTTTCCCTGTGGGCAGGGTTTGAAGCGTTCGTAAACGTAATGAAAAGTTGCCCACGCTATTGCTATTGTTCTTTTAACGTCAGCTAACAATGTTCCTTCGGGACTAATTGTTCAAAACAATAACCCTGTAAGGATAGAATAAAAGTCTCGGAAGCCCATCGTGTAAAAGGCAAGTCGTTATACCCATGGTACAATGACGGGGGAGGCTGCCTCCATCAAATGGTAGGACCGAGTTTAAGACTATACCTCGCAGTTTTGTCTTGGCTAGAACGCATGCTCCGGAACGGCCTACGGCCTTCAAGAAGTTTTAACAATACCCACTGAAGTTCTGTAAAAACTTCTCAGGAACGAGTCTCCCGAAAAGGGTGAAGTCTCGTATGTCAGGGTTTGCTTCAAGAAGGCCAGACATAATTGCCATCGACCGCTTACCCGAAGGGGTTGCCATCGAACACTTTCTCGCTAGTGAGAAAACTACCATCTAAATCAGGCAAGGCCTGTCAGGGGAAATGAACTGGAATGTGAAGAATTTTTCATTCCTCGCTCATTTCCGTCTGCTAACCAAACCACCCGAAGTGGGAAGGTGGAGGAAAGATGACGGTGGTTCGCTCGAAAAACGAAAGGATCGATGCTGGCGAAACCAGACCAGCTGATATAGTAATCAGCTGGGAGTGCAGAGTGACGCATCAAGTCACACCTTTGGAAGACCCATCCTGCAGGGGGGGGTGGGGGGGAGGAGGTCGACCACAGAGTCCCCAGAAAAAACTCTGGATCGCGGAAACAGAGATTCGGATGAGAACCCAGGGGTTCAGAATCCATTTGCGAATTCCCCTCCCTGAACCTTAAGGGACGTTGTGCCGAGAACCAGCAGGAACTCCGTCGCCGATTCCTAATGGAATTTTCAGGAATCGTGCTACGTGACCAGGACCCAAAGGAACTGTGTCACAATTACCTGTAGAGATTCGCAAACCCCTAGGCAGCAGGCATCCCTCTGTCATAAGAGCAAAACTCTTGATGATGATGGGCGCACGCGAACAATTCACGGGACGAGAGCTCGAAAACTTTGTTATGAGAGCAAAACTCTTGTGCACTCGTGAACATTTCTGTCATAAGAGTTGTTTGCGCACCCCAACTGATTGCGAGCGCCCAGGTGCTTGCGCGTATGTGCCAAGTTGGTCGTGCACGCGCGCCACATCGGCTATGCGCGCCAATCCGATTGCACGCGCCAACTTGGTCGAGAGCGCCAATTTGGTCGTGCGCGCCACATCGGCTGTGCGCGCCAGATCGGTCGTGAGCGCCAAATTGGACGCGCGCACCACATCGGCCGTGTGCGCCAATTTGGTCGTGCGCGCCAATCCGGCCGTGCGCGCCAATCCGGCCGTGCGCGCCAATTTGGTCGTGCGCGCCAATTTGATCGTGCACGCCACATTGGCCGTGCGCGCCAATTTGGTCGTGCATGCCAAACCGGTTGTGTGCGCACCAATTTGCACGCGAGAGCTCTCAGTGTAGCGAGAGTACTCACTACTACATTCACCCGAAGGTTCACGATAGCCTGTGTTGTGTGAGCGCTAACGGTCAACACAGCTAGAGTCCCCAAACTCTGTCATATAAGTATGGCTATGATCACGAGAACCCAAAGGTTCGGCGTAAACAGCATTGTGAGACCCTGAAGGGTCAGCGCAAACAAGAAACGGAAGTTTCTCTGTCACGAGGCCCCGAAGGATCAGCGTGATAAAGGGCACGAGAGACCATAGGCCTAACGTAGCCTGTGTTGCGAGACCATGAAGGGTCAGCGCAACGAGAAACCGAAGTTTCCCTGTCACTAAACACTGAAGTGTCGGAGTGACTAAAGTTACGAGAGCCAAAGGGTTCTGCGTAACTAATGTAACGAGACCCTGAAGTTTCCCTGTCACAAAACACCGAAGTGTCAGAGTGACTAAAGTTACGAGAGCCCAAGGGTTCAGAGTGACTAAAGTTACGAGAGCCCAAGGGTTCAGCGTAATTAATGTTACGAGACCCCGAAGGGTCAATGCATCGAGAAACCGAAGTTTCCCTGTCACAAAACACCGAAGTGTCAGAGTGACTAAAGTTGCGAGAGCCCAAGGGTTCTGCATTACTAATGTTACGAGACCCCGAAGGATCAGCGTAATGAGGAACCAAGGTTCCTCTGTCATGAGACCCCTAAAGGTCAGAGTGATTGATGGCACAAGTTCTCGAAGGCTCAACGTTACCATAATTACGAGAGCCCGAAGGTTCAGCGTAACTGAAACCCGAAGGTTACGAGCGGAAACCCGAAGGTTTCGAGCGGAGTCCCGAAGGACTCCCGTCATGAGAACCCGCAGGATCAACATGACGAGAGCCCGAAGGCTCAACGATCACGTCAGCCCAAAGGGTGATCATAACAATACCCCGAAGGATCAAGGAGAACCAGCAGGTTTAAAGATAACACCTCCGCATAAGAGGTTTGTTCTCCCGAAGAAGAATGTCGCTCAAGATAAGGCTCTCGCTCCGCCCCTGAAGGAGAACCATAAGCGTAACGGGGGACTGCCAATGCCCAGAGGCAGTCTTCTCTCGAGGAGGAGAGACAGGTTCCCCCGAAGGGATAACCTGCTTCGGAGAAAGCTCTGCCACCACCCCTGGTGGATCAGCAAGCTCCTACAAGTCATTTCTCGCGAACGAGAGGAAAGTTCTCCCAAAGGACATCGCCTAAGACAAGCTTTCTCTCAGCTCTATGGGAATAAAGCGTAGGCGTAAAATATCTCTCTCGCGAACAAGGGAGAAGTCCTCCCGAAGGAGGACATTGCCTAAAACAAGCTTTCTCCCAGCTCTATGGGAAAAAAGCGTAGGTTTAATAATATCTCTCTCGTGAACGAGAGTGAAGTCCTCCCGAAAAAGGACATCGCCTAAAACAAGCTTTCTCCCAGCTCTATGGGAAAAAAGCGTAGGCGTAAGAAACACTCTCTCGCGAACGAGAGAGAAGTCCACCCGAAGAAGGACATTGCCTAAGGCAAGCTTTCTCCCAGCTCTATGGGAAAAAAGCGTAGGCGTAAAAATCTCTCTCGCGAATGAGAGAGAAGTCCTCCCGCAAGAGGACATAGCTTAAGTAAAGCTTTCTCGCAGCTCTATGGGAAAAAAGCGTAGGCGTAAAAAAAAATTACTCTCTCCCTCTCTCGCGCGATTGAGAGAGAGACAGAAGTTCCCCTCGAAGGAGGAACATCAAGTTGAAGGTTGACAGCGAATGCTACCTCGTAACAAAGACAGCTCAAGAGCTACCACAGGGAGCGGAGGATAATGAACAGGGCGGCTGTAGCACTCAGCCTTGTGTTCTACGTCGCTGCTACCTGTGAAAATAAGGAAGTTGTGATCAATTACAACTTATGTTCCGATGCACAAAATACACTATTTGGCGAATAAGTCACCTTCCTAGTAAGATAATTCCTCAAGCGGGAGCTGAACTGTTATACACTTTAATTCAGTAATGAAACAAACACACGGCAGTGTTGAGAACCTGCCGACCAACAGTCGCACGGAGGGCGGCAATGACAACTCCCTTACGGCGGAGGCAGTCGGATACGTTATCAACAGCAAAGTTACAAGTATCTAACAATGTATATTTCCATTTATACATATATACACTCATATATATATATATGTAAGATAAATGAAACACACACTAAAACAAAAAATAAAACAGAAAAAACAATCAAAGCACGTCTTTGCGGGAGAGAAGCGCAGCATGTCCGTCCTCTACCGAGCCATAAAGTAAAGTGGTTACTCAGCCGAGAGGTGTGAGTGAGCGGGGTAGCCAGTCTACACCTAACTAGCGGATGGGGTAGTTATCCCTCACTAAAATTATCATGGCTCGTCTTTCAGCTGCGCCGAAAGTATACCCTATAAATAGCGGAGGGTTTGTATCTACGTCGGAACAAACTCAAACTATAGAAATATTACACACAGATATCCCAAGAGAAAAAATCCTTACACTGAAAACATGAGATAAAAAACTAGAGATGATTTTTTTGCCAATGACCACATAAATCTCAACAGTTTGCTTAGCTTTTTTCCCACGCCAATTCTTGGCCACTGCCTTTCCCAAATATCTCTTATCAGCAGATGAGCAAGGTTTTTACAGCTAATTTCAAGGAAGTGGGGGAGGGTAAAAAGACATGGGAAAGAGGATTTTTTCTTTACTTTATTTAAAGGTCATCATGATGGCACTTCTACTCATTAGCTTGTTCTATTCAGAGGTAAGATTCATAGAAATAACAACAATCATGAATATATACTGTATATCTAAACCAGCTTACCTTTGAAAGATAAAATTCTTCAGCTCTGACAGCATACCCCATTTGAATAAGCGTCTCATTTATTGAGTTTTTAGCACTTCCATCAGGGGGAAGAAGATGCACTCGTACTACACCATGAACAACACTGTAAATCTAGAATATTAAATCATTTATAATTAATAATTAAGTTCAATATTAGTGGTTTGGCATGTGACACCAAGAACATTATGTATTTTGAAAAATCCCCTTTTGCATTTAAAACAAAAATATAATTACGTTTGCCTTACAAACATAAAACCTAAATTAGTTCTCGAATACTCAAAATGATGCCTATTCCTTGAAGCATATGACAAATTCATTGGACATATTGCTAGCCACCTAGATATTGATGTCTCATATGATTTAACATCACTTTTTATAAAATAATAGTTTCTAAGACATGAATACATGAGATAAATGTGCCTACAGTTTGTCAAATCATTACCACTCTCTACAAACAAATGAATTCAAAGGTAACAACTAATAAGACAGGCACACACACACTAACTGCATACATGGATCAATATTTTTAGAAATAAAAGCAATGCATCATATGATGAATACACTTGGTCCTTAGAATTGGAGTTTTATATAGCTCTAAGATTCAAAGTAACTAGTCTCCAGAAATCCATTACTTGATGCTAAATCAGTTACTAAAACATTTTTAAATATTCTGTCCCTGGATATAGGTTTTAAAATATACACCTGCAATTGATTATTTCACACATGCAATTGCATGAAAGCCAGATATTTTACAACTAATCCTAAAATATTCACACAATATAGCTTCCAAATATAGAAAATACTAATTCTCTTCAGGGGTTAGGTCGCTTGATTTTTTTTTTAATTTGTCAAAATAAAGGACAAAAAAAGAAGAAAGGAAAATGAATGGCTCCACCAAGCATTAAAACTAATAACTATGACCACCAGAAGGCTTGAATGCCATTGCAGTTTAAACCAAGGACCCTCACATGAGCTACAAACATAATTAAGATTGAGAGTCTAGGTATAAAGGTTAGAGAATGAATTTGCGCAAGAAAATCCTTTGCTATGATTTCTAAAGCAATAGAATCAAAACAGCCCAATAAGTCTCGCTTCAATTCCTTCACTGTTATTTCAGCTGTAATTTTTCAATCTGCAGATAATAGGCATGCTGATACTAAGCAGAAGAGAACTTATTCTTATAAGGTTCAAGCACAAACACTGTAGCCAAATCTGGGTCCTTATGATGGAAGTTTCTCCTGTAAGATGAGTAATGTGAATCTGAGCTTTAGGGGTTGCTTTAGAAACTGCACTTTTAACATACAAATAAAGTATTATAAATGTACTGTAATAACTCGGTTTACGAGTAACTTGGAATGTGTTAATTTCATTATCATCTTCTTTGTCTGCATCTTTTCCCACTTTTATGACCATGAAATTTCTTTTTGGTATAAGTGCATTGCATCGGTCTGTGAGCAAAAATTTTCCCGTATTCGCATTTTTTGTGGAAAGATACTTAACTTTTCTTGTATAAAAATAAAATTATTTATCTTGGTAAATTAGTATTTTCTTGATTGATAATATACAGTATCCATTTTCAGTAAAAAGTACATTAAGAAAAGTTTTGATATCTGTTGAGTTCATATATGTCTGGTGACGTCGTATAGCCGGTGGAAAGCGACCAGGCAACACAGTGATTTCCTTCCAATAGGCTAGCAATTAGTATTAGTATTCCCATTATTGGAATATCAAGTAACGATAAAAAGTATTTTTTGGGTCTGTATCAGTTACGAGTACTAAGTAGTGTAAATTTGACTCTACGCTAGTATTATGTAATCTCTGATAACTGATAGGACAAATATTTACTTAAAAATAAGTTAGTATTTTCTTTAATTTCTTGCAAAAAAAAGAAAAGGAATTTACATATTTTGTGAGTCATTCTTTGTAGAGTTTACGTCATGAGCCTTGTGACGTCATATTTCTGGCGTAAGCGCACTGGCAACCCAAATTATTTACTTTTGGCATGTCACAAAGTAATCTTATTACAGAATTCCCATCATCAAAACCAGGGCTGGGGAGTCGGAGTCGAGGAGTCGGAGTCGGAGTTGAGGGTAATTTATGGACTAGAGGAGTCGGAGTCAGAGCCGGTAAAATTCCACCGACTCCGACTCCGACTCTCTGCTGGAGAAATATTCTCTTTTGGTATCCTAAGTCACATTTTTTCAAAGTCGCTCAAAAAAAAGTTTCATATTACCCGCCGTTTTCTTTAACACCCTCTCGAATAAAGGCAGTCACTGGGAAACACACATAGCTCCTGCCATCTCTCGTCCATAAGCCAAACCAAACCAATAATATTATACATGCGATCAGCTGTTCTCTCCACGCACGAGTCTCTGGACATTAAAGTTTATTTCATGATTAACTCTTCATTTAATCACCATTAGCCATCTAAAAGGTAGGAGTTGTTACTGATTCATTGTTTTATGCATCACATATATGAATAATCTTGGAATTAAGTCATTATTTATAGGTAAACATTATGAAATGGCGTGTGTTTTGATACAGTTTCGTGTAGCCTAGGAAAAGCTGAATCCAAGAAATTACGTGAAATGTTTTCAATAAAACAATTACTTACTAGGCTAGTAGGTTGTATCATTATGTATCCAAGTCCCATGATAATAAATATTAGTCATGCCCTGTTATTCAGATGAGCAAATGAAAACTATTTTATAGGAAATATATATAGAAGAAATGAAGGCATAGCCTTATTTTTTTTAAATAGGAGTCGGAGTCGGAGTCAGAGTTGGTTCTAAAAAATTATAGGAGTCAGAGTCGGATGTTCAGAGTCCCGACTCCCCAGCCCTGATCAAAACACAGCGTAACAAAATTAAGTGTTTTAGTGGTCTGTATCAGTACATACATACATATACCAAGGCACTTCCCCCAATTTTGGGGGTGGCCGACATCAAACAAATAAAACAAAAAAGGGGTCCTTTCCTCTCTACGTTCCTCCCAGCTGGACAAGGGACTCAACCGAGTTCGGCTGGTACTGCTAGGGTGCCACAGACCACCCTCCCCCGTTATCCACCACAGATGAAGCTTCATAATGCTGAATCCCCTACTGCTGCTACCTCCGCGGTCATCCAAGGCACCGGAGGAAGCAGCAGGGCCTACCGGAACTGCGTCACAATCGCTCACCATTCATTCCTATTTCTAGCACGCTCTCTTGCCTCTCTCACATCTATCCTCCTATCACCCAGAGCTTTCTTCACTCCATCCATCCACCCAAACCTTGACCTTCCTCTTGTACTTCTCCCATCAACTCTTGCATTCATCACCTTCTTTAGCAGACAGCCATTTTCCATTCTCTCAACATGGCCAAACCACCTCAACACATTCATATCCACTCTAGCTGCTAACTCATTTCTTAAAATAGTTCTCACCCTCACTAGTTCGTTCCTAACACTATCTACTCGAGATACACCAGCCATACTCCTTAGACACTTCATCTCAAACACATTCAATTTCTGTCTCCCCATCACTTTCATTCCCCACAACTCCAATCCATACATCACAGTTGGTACAATCACTTTCTCATACAGAACTCTCTTTACATTCATGCCCAACCCTCTATTTTTTACTACTCCCTTAACTGCCCCCAACACTTAGCATCCTTCATTCACTCACTGACATACATCTGCTTCCACTCAACCATTTTCTGCAACAACAGACCCCAAGTACTTAAACTGATCCACCTCCTCAAGTAACTCTCCATTCAACATGACATTCAACCTCGCAACACCTTCCATTCTCGTACATCTCATAACCTTACTCTTACCAACATTAACTCTCAACTTCCTTCTCTCACACACCCTTCCAAATTCTCTCACTAATTGGCCAAGCTTCTCTTCCTCATCTGCAACCAGTACAGTATCATCTGCAAACAACAACTGATTTACCTCCCATTCATGGTCATTCTCGTCTACCAGTTTCAATCCTCGTCCAAGCACTCGAGCATTCACCTCTCTCACCACTCCATCAACATACAAGTTAAACAACCATGGCAACATCACACATCCCTGTCTCAGCCCCACTCTCACCGGAAACCAGTCGCTCACTTCATTTCCTATCCTAACACATGCTTTACTACCTTTGTACAAACTTTTCACTGCTTGCAACAACCTTCCACCAACTCCATATAAACTCATCATATTCCACATTGCTTCCCTATCAACTCTAGCATACGCTTTCTCCAGATCCATAAATGCAACATACACCTCCTTACCTTTTGCTAAATATTTCTCGCATATCTGCCTAACTGTAAAAATCTGATTCATACAACCCCTACCTCTTCTAAAACCACCTCGTACTTCTAACATTGCATTCTCTGTTTTATCCTTAATCCCATTAATCAGTACTCTACCATACACTTTTCCAACTACACTCAACAAACTAATACCTCTTGAATTACAACACTCATGCACATCTCCCTTACCCTTATATAGTGGTACAATACACACACAAACCCAATCTACTGGTACCATTGACAACACAAAAATACATATTAAACAATCTCACTAACCATTCAAGTACAGTCACACCCCCTTCCTTCAACATCTCAGCTCTCACACCATCCATACAAGATGCTTTTCCTACTCTCATTTCATCTAGTGGTCTCCTCACTTCCTCTCTTGTAATCTCTCTCTTATTTTCATCTCCCATCACCGGCACCTCAACACCTGCAACAGCAATCATATCTACCTCCCTATTATCCTCAACATTCAGTAAACTTTCAAAATATTCCGCCCACCTTTTCCTTGCCTCCTCTCCTTTTAACAACCTTCCATTTCCATCTTTCACTGTCTCTTCAATTCTTGAACCAGCCTTTCTTACTCTCTTCACTTCTTTCCAAAACTCCTTCTTATTCTCTTCATAAGAATGACCCAATCCCTGACCCCAGAGAATAGTTCAACTTACCGTAAGTTTAAGAAAAAAAAGTCTGATGACATCATATTTCTGGCTGAAGGCAAGTGGCAAATAGTTATTTTATTTCGATGCATTACTAATATTCCCATAATCGAAACATCGAGCAAGGATACAAAGAATTTCGAATAATGTCTAAAGAAATATGAAGATTTAACAGATTTAAAAAAAAAATGTGTGCGTGTGTGTGTTCATATGATAATTAATGCTGATGTAATATTCAGAAAGAGAGAACGTCTTCATATGATAACTAATGCTGATGTAATATTCATTGTTTAGATATTTTGAATAAAAAAATTATATAAACAACGCTATGTGCGCATAATCACAGTATGGTAGCTTGACCTTGGGATCAGCTATTGCCTAATGAAAGTAAAACCAAGTACAGTAGTACCCCGGGGTACGGCGTCCCCAGCTTACGTTTTTTTTACGTTACGGTGTGGAATACGATGTTTTTTCGTCACCTCGTTACAACATTTTTCCCCACCTTACGGCATCCTATTCCAAAACTCAAACTTGGCGGTTTTTACGTGTACGACTGTGCGAGTCACTAGCCTACCACCACGCTCATACGTCACTGCATATGTCACTAAGAAGCTGGTCTGCTACTGGTCGGCGTCATGGCGTCTCTAAGATGCCGATACGCTATTGGCCGAAATCCCTCCCACAATGCCTGAGAGAGATGCTGCCTCTCTCTCTCTGTTATACGCGTGCTCAGTTCAGAATCTCGTGTGCGTTTTGTAAAGGCTTGATCTCGTGTGAGTGCTTGCGATATCGTATTTTTTGTGCATTTTAGTACTTAATTATAACTTTAATTTGTTAGCCATGGGTCCCAAGATTGCTAGTGATGTTAAAGGGAGAAGTAAGAAGATGATTACTATGGAAACGAACCTGGAGATAATAAAGAAATATGAAGAAGGCATGAGCATCGTTACCCTCGCTAGTATGTATGGCCATGTAACCAGTCTACGATTGGTACAATTATCAAGAACAAGCAAGCCATTAAAGCAAGTAAGTCTTCTAAAGGCATGACTGTCCTTGCCAGTGGAAGGACCTCAATCAACGACAAGATGGAGAGACTCCTTCTTCTATGGATTAAAGAGAAGGAAATCTCTGGTGATACACTCACGCAATCGGTAATTTCGCACAAGGCGAGCGCCATCTTTGCCGATCTCGTGGAAGCCCAGAGAGACGGCGGAGACGAAGGAACATCGCAGAAAGCCCCCCAAAGAGTTCAAGGCTTCTCATGAGTGGTTTGATCACTTTAGGAAGAGGACAGGTATTCACTCAGTCGTCAGGCATGGAGAGGCGGCCAGTTCTGACAAGAAAGCAGCAGAAGAATTCCTCAAGAAGTTTGAGAAAGTAATTTTCAGAGAAGGCTACAATCCTCAGCAAGTGTTTAACTGTGATGAAACTGGCCCTTTCTGGAAGAAAATGCCCCGCCGTACATATATCACAGCTGAAGAAAAGAAACTTCCAGGCCATAAACAGATGAAGGACAGATTTACGCTCGCATTTTGTGCAAATGCCAGTGGGGACTTGAAAATTAAGCCCCTACTGGTATACCACTCAGAGAATCCTCGTGCCTTCAAGGCACAAAATATCACGAAGGAGAGGCTCTCGGTATTTTGAAGTCTAATGCCAAGGCCTGGGTCACGAGGACCATATTTATTGAGTGGATAAACGTCTGCTTCGGTCCTGCTGTCAAGAACTTTTTAGAAGAGAACAATCTTCCTCTCAAATGTCTCCTGGTACTGGACAATGCCCCTGCTCACCCTCCTGGCTTCGAGGACATCATTCCTCTTGATTTCTCCTTCATCAAGGTTCTCTATCTGCCACCAAACACCACCCCTATCCTCCAGCCTATGGACCAGCAAGTGATTGCCAACTTTAAGAAGCTTTACACGAAGCATCTGTTCAAAAGATGCTTCGAAGTGACCGAAGCACTCAACTCACCCTCCGTGAATTTTGGAAGGGGCATTTTGACATCGTTCAATGCCTGAAGATGATCGACAAAGCTTGGAATGAAGTTTCACGGCGCACCTTGAACTCCTCATGGAAGAAACTGTGGCCAGCTGTTGTGGCGGGGGGGGGGGGGGGGGGGGGGGACTGAAGAAACGACATCGGCAGAAATAAGGGAAGCTATTGGTTGGTATGAAAACCTTACGAGTTTCATTGAAAAAAAAAGCACCCAGTAAAACTTAACACAGGTCGTCTTATGGAGTGTTAATGACAAGTGTATGAGTCATTTTAGAAATATGTTGAGGAATCGTCAGAAACAGGCTTCTTTGGATAGATATTTCTCCAAAAGAGAAGTGTCAGAAAGCAAAGATGATAATAGTGATTCTATTAAAAAAGCTAAAAATAAAAGAGTAATTTTTTAAGTTCTAAAAAAAAAAAATCACAAAAAAAATTTCAAGACAAAAATAATAAAAAAAGCATTTTTAATTTTAAGTGTTTACTGTAATAGTAAGAATAAATTTATTATTAAGTGTACATAACATAATTAGCATCGATACGTTTTTATATCTACCGTCTCCTCCGCCCTCTGCCTCCACCCACACCCACTACCAGCTCAAGTCACGTCACTCCAAAGGTAAATAAAATTTAATTTTTCCTTTGCAGTACTGTACAGTATATAATTTTTATTTATCCTATAATGTTATTTAATTATATATTGTACAGTACATGTATATTATATATAAGTATACTGTAGTACAGTGCTTACTATACTATTTTGTTACATACTAATTTTCAATGTTTTTACCAGGGGTTTTGCACACATTAGCTATTCTATTGCCCGCCATATGACATTTTCACCATACGATACCAACTCCGGTACGGATTAATGTCGTATGGCGGGGGCCTACTATACTTGTCGAATATTGAAATGCTCCCGAAATTGAAAAATAGCATAAAAACATGCTTTAATAAACCACAATTAAACAATAACATCTAGTAAAATATGAAGACTTAATAATGAACTAATTTAAGGAGGAATCTCCAAAATCAAACCCTTGTTCTCTAGTCTTGGGTAGTGCCATAGCCTCTGTACCATGGTCTTCCACTGTCATGGGTTAGAGTTCTCATGCTTGAGGGGACACTTGGGCACACTATTCTATCTTATTTATCTTTCTCTTATTTTGTTAGTTTTTATAGTTTACATATGAAATATTTATTTAAGTGTTGTTATGATTCTTAAAACATCTTCTAATTGTTAATTACTTCTCTTATTTCCTTTCCTTACTGGGATATTTTCTCTGTTGGAGCCCCTGGGCTTATAGCATCCTGCTTTTCCAGCTAGAGTTTTAGCTTAGCAAGCAAGCAATGATGATAATAATGAAGCTTTAAAAATGACCTAGCCGTACGCATGCACACACAGGCACAGAAAGAGAGAACATTTTTGTATGATTAATAATAATGGCTAGAAACAAGTTATATGAAAACTATATCCTGTAACATATTGGTGCTGATGTAATATTCATCAAGAATATATTTAAAGTAAATTACGAAATTATATAAACAATCCACCACTTGCATGTGCGTATTATCTTGATACAGTAGGGGGACTTCAGATCAACAGCACAGCTGATCACAACCAAAGGTAAACGAAAAAGTTGGTAATTGTTGATTGCTAAAATGTTTCCGAAATTGAAAAATAGAATACAATAATGCCTTATTACAGCATATGACATCCTATGGAACAAGAAAATAAAACAATGATATACGGTCAGAAAATATTGATAAACTATGACGGATGATTGCCGAATCATGACGTAGCTTAATAAAACTACGGAAACTTCACTTTTTTTAGTTCAATACACATCAAGATTGACTTACGTGTCTCTCAGTCCCTACCTCCGTCGTAATTGTGATTGCTATTGTTAACTGTCAAGTCAATGGGAAGTGCAGCATCTAGACAATGGGCACCCCCAAGATGATTGAGAGAGTGGGAAAGATGATGTTTACTTTATAGGTGAAAAAAGAAAATGTCAAGAGACACAATAAAGGTATTAGTGTAGTAGACCTGACATGAAGAAATCAAAACAATTGATACAAAAAAGGGGTACTGCCTGTGATGAAATAATGGCAACTTGTTATAAATAATGTTGAGAATTGCTTCTTATATGGATCAATGAGAAGCAATTAGTAGGAGATACGATAGCCAAGAACATAATTTGTGAATAAGCTAAGTTTTCGTATGCTGATCTTGTTAAAAAGGAACCAGGTACACCAGCAAAGAAAAAGAAACGCCTTAAGCAAGCTGAGCAATCCATAGTGTGTGACATGGTGAGTGTGCAAGCTCCGATGTGAAGGCAGCAGAGACATGTTCATGGATTTCGAGTCTTAAATGTCATAACAAGTGTTAAACTGCAACGAGCCTGATCTCTTTTTGGAAGAACATCACCAGGAGGACTTTCATTACTAAAAAAAAAAAAAAAAGAAGAAGGCAATTTCCTGTCACAGGCCTTTCAAGACTTTCTAACCCTGTTGTTTTGTGCTAATGCCAGCAGGAATTGCAAAATCAAAACTTCTTAGTGAATCCACGAGCGTTTAAGAAGTGCAAGATTCAGAAGAAGCATCTGAACATTATGTGGAGGTCAAAGAAGGTTTGAGCGACACATATTGTTTGTGGAATGGATAAATGAGGTTTTTGGTCTAGGTCAAAAAGTACCTTTTTGGACAAGAACCTCCCACTCCAAGCCTCGTTGCAAATGAAGAATTCTCCTGGCCATCCTCCAGCCATTGAAAATGACCTGGTGGAGAAATTCAAGTTCATAAAAATTAAGTTCCTGCCACCTAACACCACACATATTCTCCAATCCAAGGATAAGTAAGTAATTTCTAATTTGAAAAAAAAGAAAAAACAATACAACGCTGTTTTGAGGTCATGGAAGGGACCAACCTCACCTTAAGAGTGTTTTGGAAAACATTTCCACTTTGTCAACAGCCTTAAAATAATTAATAAAGACTGAAAAAGGGTCACCAAGAGAACCCTCAACTCTGAAAAAAGGAAACTGTGGCCTGAATGAGATTCAAATGTGATCTTGACAGATTAGAACCCAAACAGGACAAGGCAATCAATGATGAACTTGCGTTCTTTGATAAGACAATGGGGTTGCAAGTGGACAAGGACAACACCTGCAATCTTCTGGATGTGCATAGTGAGCAGAAAACAAATGAAGAGCTGTTGGAATTTCATAAAGAGCATCAACATGAGTAACAGGAAATTTCATCTAAGTAAGAGGAGAGAGAGTGATTTAACTTACTTCAAGTGAAATAATGCTGGAAATGGGCGAAACCCAGAAAAATTTTGTAGAAACATTACTCATTAAAGGTTTTGGCAGGGTGATCAACAAATCTATTTACAGAGAAAATTCAATAACCCATTTTCATACCAGTTTAAAAACGAAAAGTAATCTCCAGATAGATTTCTGATAAAATCTGACCGGAAGTGTAAAAAGACGACAAAGTATAAAATAACATAAATTAAGTCATTCAGCAAGTGATAGTGAATGCTGTTCAAGAGAGAATTCCTAATAATTTACTAGAAGTTCTGATGGGGGGAGATCCTCCCTCCAAGTAGTAAAAATCTCCTCCTCCTCTTTCGTTTCCTGTACTCCAGCAACAGTTCTCCCCAAGGGTAAAGTGAGAATTAATTTATCAATATACCTATTTCCTTCAGTTTATTAATTTGTAATTATCTATGTTAGTACTTATAATTTGTTCTTTATTTGACATTAAAAACCTTTAAAAATCAGTGTGTGTTTAATAGATGTGTGGGATGCATCAAGTGATTTTCCTTTATTTCTTATGGGAAAGATTTTTATTGGTTTACAAGCTTGTTCCTGGAACAGATTAAACTCGTAAAACGAAGTACATGTACCACAGTACATTCCTGCTAAAGTCTACCACTTTAATTTAGCTTCTTTGAACCTTTATACTTATCCTGAAAAGAGGGGGCATTTTCTTCTCTGTTGACTTGCACACAACAGCAAAATGTTCATTCTTTCCACACTGGGAACACTTTGTTTTTTGCCTTACAACATTGATGTCCGAATGTCGATCCTTTTCACGTCTAAAGCATCTTCTTTAATGTATAAATTGTTGAGTGCTTCATGTAATCTAGGATCATTCCCAGTATTGTAGCAATTTTCATTAGCAGTTTCCGAAGCTCAACAAATATTTACAGCCTTCTGCAGATTTACCTCCTTCTTTAACAAATGATTTTAGTGTTTATTCATCATTAGTACTAACAAAAATACAGTCTCTCAATCTATTGTCCATACACAATGAACAAAAATCACTGAATGCCATAATTTTCCAGATCCTACCTAGGAAATCGTCAAAACTCTCCCCTGTTTCTTGGTTCCTAAGACATAATTGTCTTCTGTCTACGCAGATATTCCGTTGGCAATGCAAGGGGCTATTCATGGCATCAAGTATAATTCTATAATCTGCATCAGCTGAAAGAGAGGGGCAATATCGCAATGTTCGTGTCAAGTTTTCTTCTAAAAGCCAAGTGAGAACCAACCTTTGCTCAGCATAAGTTAATGATTTGATTCCAGTCAACAGTAGAGAACCTTCAAATTTTTGCCACCAAGCATTCAACTCGTTCAGAGGCTAATGATAAGAAGCGAGTTGCATGCGTGGCACTATGATGGATTTTACTCATGGACTTCGCATAACTTTGCCTTATTTAAACACCTTTACTTTCTTCATGAAGTTGGTAGACATTTCCATTTTGCACACTAACTATCCTAATACTGCAGCTATACATTATTCCCTTTTCTAAGCCATATCAACTTGCCTAGCCAATAACCCTGTTAATTGTTCCAGTTGCTTTATCAGCATGTAAATAAAATCTTTAATTTGTAATTATCTTTGATTACGATAATTTCTGCAGCAGAACAACCCATACTTACAGCACAATGTTTAATATTTCAAAGAATGGCTTCAAAACTAGATACTGTACATTCTTCCCATAAGATGCTACTGTACAACTGATGAAACGTATTTACAAAGAAATCTCTCTATTAATCTACATAGGAAGTTGGTTACCACTTCAAAACAATTTCATAACTAATTTAATTACTTAATGAGTAAACAAGCAAAACATATGGACATTTAGAAATATTAATTATTTGAATAGTATGTAATGTTGACTGTACTAATTGAAGATTGAAAATATATACTGTAGAAAATGAAAAAGTTTGAGTGTCCTTAAGAGGAAAAATTTCAGAGTAAATATGAGTACAAGTAATATGTAAACTGAAACCAGAAAGATGGAGTAATGAATGTTAATATGGATGGTAAAAGAATGGAAATGCTTGGAAATCAAATATTCAGGATTAAATATATTGAAGATGGTAGGATGAGACAAGAGTGTGACTAAAATAAGATGAAATAAGATATTTGGGTATATGCAAAATATTGAAAGCGTGCTTCAGTTGTTAATTAACGCCAGGATGGAAATGTATGAAGAGATTATTGAGCCAACTCTCCTTTAGGAAATTGAAATAGGAAAGCTGAACACAAAAGAAAAAATGTTGAAGCTGTTGAAATGAACTGCTATCATGATAACCTGTACATTATATGGAAATATTCCAAGGGTGCAAAATGGGGAGTCTGGGAGTAGTAAAAAGGTTAGTGGGTATACTGTATGTAAGAATCAGTCAGAAATTGAGACAATTTGAACAAAAGAAGGGATGAAAATAGCTATGGGATGTTCATATAATCAAGAAAGGAGAGGAAAACAGAATTGGATACATGGAGTGAAAGAGGTATTGTAACGTAAGGGGCTTGATATTTAAAAAGCACGCAATTGTATGATGGATACAGGAGAATGGCGCAGCATGTGTAGGGTATTATGATGTACCACTTATGAGTGTTCTAAATAGGTGTATGAATTAGCTGATTTTGTGATGATTTATCCATAATTAAGAAATAAATAGTAGGAATTTGGCCATGAGAATATACTGTAAGTTATCAAAATTGAGTAATAATGATGTGAACTTGACTTTGTGACCCACCTGAGCAATAAAATCCTGATTGAGAGTCCGGTTTTTTAACCATAAACTGGCTCTCTCATCCCATACTGCTGTAGTAGACTTTGATATCGGTTTAATTTCAGCTAGCATACATTCGACTGCTAACATTGGAATTCCTTGAATACTGAAAGAAAAAATAATTAACGTAAATGTGCCATTAAGAATTTCCATAATCCAGTATCACTAAACAAAATTATAATTTTAATGCCTCATGCAACAAAGCTGAAAGGCTAAATCTTACTCTTTATACTGAGTGTTGGAATGTTAGCAGCATATTACAAGAATGGGAGAGTAGAAATTATTAAGGATAGATATTAGCGAAGCTGTTAAACTCTTATAACTAGGTGTACACAGGTTTGGAGCAGGGAAGCCCCACCACCCTGTTTGCCCACTAAGCAGTCACCCTGATTGAAAGCAGGACTTAGTCTAGGGGGTATGTGATGGCGGGAAAGTTTAAGAAAAGGACTCAGGTTTGCATGGTTATGAAAAATACTAATCTTATAAATTTGTCATTTGTTCCTACACAAATACAAACCTTCATCCTTTACATGGGAGACTCATCTTCAGGTAAGAGGAAGTTCCTCGTAGTAGTAGGTTGGCCAGGCACTAGCCACCCATTGAGATACTACCGCTACAGTTATGGGGTCCTTCGACTCGCCAGACAGCACTAAATTGGACCCTTCTCTCTGGTTACAGTTCATTTTCCCTTAGCGTAAACACACATCGAATAGTCTGGCCTATTCTTTACATATTCTCCTCTGTCCTCATACACCTGACAACACTGAGCTTAGCAAACAATTCTTCTTCATGCAAGGGGTTACTGGGCTGTCATTGTTCAGTAGCCACTTTCCTCTAGGTAAGGGTAGACGAGACGCTACTGACGGTAACTTTCCTCAGATTTTTGGACCCAAAGCCCCTGATACTGAGGAGGGCCAACCAGAGTGCATGTATCTGCAGGTGTTGTAATATAGTTTGGTCTAGAAAACAAGCTTGTTGCATATGCAGATGATGCTACTCTCTTTGCATCAATTCCATCCCCTGAATGTAGATCTGGGGTAGCTGAATCCCTTAATAGAGATTTAGCTAAAATTAGTGCATGGTGCAAATTATGGGGTATGAAGTTGAATCCTAACAAAACTCAAAGTATGATTGAAAGTAGGTCAAGGACCATGGCTCCTCAACATCTGGATCTCAGCATTGATAATGTTTCTTTTACTTTGTATGACTCTTTTAAAATTTTAGGTGTGACTCTCAACAGCAAATTTACTATTGAGAAACACATTAGGTCTGTCTTCTTTAATTGCACAAATAATTGGCCTACTGAGAAGTCTTTCAAGATTTTTGGTGATCAATCTTTTCTGAAGAAGTGTTTTAATTCTTTCATTTTACTTTACTTCGAGTATTGTTGTCTGGTCTGGTCTTCAGCTGCTGATTCTAATCTTAATTTTTGGGCTCAAGCCATGACATCCTGATGGAAGGTTCCTTCAGTAGCTTCCTGAGGGTATATATGACTAGAGTAGATATTCCCAGAGAATTAAACTAAAGGTTTCACAGAATTCTAACTTTGGCGCGAGTACCCATAAGGTTTCCCTTTAGGATATCGTATAATAACAAGGGACGTATGCTTGACACACCACATACTGTAGCTATCTGCACCCCACATAGCGTTTACGCTTCGAGGGGGAAGTGTGACAAGTATCAGGAGGAGCCGTTACAAAACTCTCCTCCTGCGTTACTGTTACGGTACCTAGCGATGTAAACAAACGGCCGCCATAGCTGGCTGCCATCTTGGTTTACGACACATCCGCGCACTTCATTCCTGTATCTGTAGCGTTCCTGACAGTGTGTTTTTTCCCAGTGTTCGCTATTTTATCGCATCATGTCGCAATCTTCAGCCTCGCCTTCTTCTGAAAGTTGAGTACCATATTCTTGTATTGTATAAATAAGCTCTAGCCGTAAAGTAACAATTTTTTATCTTTAAATCTTGTGTTTTGTGGCTGAGCTGTGCCCCGACCAGAGGCATCATGTTTTGACGCTGTTGCTCGCCTCGCATGCTTTATTTAGTTAGCCAGAGCAACCTTCCAGGTCTTATAACTAATAACTTCATTAGTTATTTAGTCTTCATTGCTAGGAGTTGTATTATGCGTTAGTATTCATTTAGGCAACTATGTTAGCCTACCCTATGCTAGATTGCTAGCCTAGCCCCTAGGCTCGTTAGCCTAATGTTCATGTTTACTTCTTGCATGATATAATAAGTGTTCCTAGTGTTATTTTATAAATGAAGACATAGGCATTTATACAAACAAGATTCAGTGATTGCACAGATGTTATTTCGCCTTCTAGGGAGTATACAATGGGTTTTGGTGATATTGGTAGTCGTCTCCCTTGCCCCTAACCTAACGCTGGGGCTATAGTATACTCCCTTACCTCCCAAGTTACCTTTCCTAAGGTAATCTCCTCCCTCTGAGGTAGCCTAAGCTACATCCTACCCCTCCCTACCTCGATATGCTTTCGGGGAAGGTTAGGCTAGGATGTTTTTCCTACCCCACTCCTTACCATAGTACATGCGCTTTGAGTTTGGGACGGAACCTCAGAGTACCAGTCGTTCGCCCCCAGCTCCCCATTAGGGGAATGTACTCTCCTTCTGGTCCCTGCTGGAGGGTGAAGGTGGTGGGGCTCTGCCCATCCCCCTAGTCCACATTTGGTTGGGTTAAGTCCTGTCCTCCCTGTGGCCTAGCGACTTGTCCTCCCCCTGCCCTTCCTAGTCTAGGAGACTAGCTCACCTAGCCTAGGTTAGGCAGTTCATGGGATTCTGCTTCTTTATAGTTTAGGACAGGACATTAGCGGTGTACCTACTCTGTGCTAACCTACCCTAGGCTGGAGAATGGACTCTTCCTACCTAGATAGGCTGGCCCTGAACAGAATCCCCACCCCTGGGAGTGCCGGTGGGAGCTACGCCTCCCCCCTACACTCCCCCTCAGGACCCTCTTCCCTCCCCCTCTATCCATTTGGTGTTGGCTTGGCCTTCACACCCCTGTCCGCCATCCTACAACTCCACCGAGAGCCGGTGGGTTGCCGGTTCGGCTCGGTCCTTTCGTTGGTTGGTCCGTACTGCTGTGGTGCCCGCATATAGTCGAACTATGGGTTAGCATTCGTCGGTCGGTCTGCCGGCGGAGGACCTCCCTTCTTGAGTGTTCTTCGGCCCTCCCTTGGGCCGCCACTGGCAACATAGCCGACTCCCGGCTCTCTGCCGCCGGATGAAAAGGAGTACCCCTCCCTTTCATTTGAACACTCCTTCTGGAGGAAGATTGGATTGGGTACTGGGTATTACCCTTCCCTCTCTCTCCTCCTATAATATCCCTCTCTCTCTCGGTGGGTTGCCGGTTCGGCTCGGTCCTTTCGTTGGTTGGTATGTACTGCTGTGCTGCCCGCATATAGTCGAACTATGGGTTAGCATTCGTCGGTCGGTCTGCCGGCGGAGGACCTCCCTTCTTGAGTGTTCTTTGGCCCTCCCTTGGGCCACCACTGGCAACATAGCCGACTCCCGGCTCTCTGCCGCCGGATGAAAAGGAGTACCCCTCCCTTTCATTTGAACACTCCTTCCGGAGGAAGATTGGATTGGGTACTGGGTATTACCCTTCCCTCTCTCTCCTCCTATAATATCCCTCTCTCTCTCAGTGCCGGTCCACTTCCGCCTCCACTCTGCCGGCGCCAGCCATCAGAGTCTTCGGTGCCCTACCTGTCTCATTGAATGATGCCAGTGTCGGTTACCGTCGTTGGTCGCCTGCCGGCTGCCGGGGGTCGCCGGCTTGCCAGCGATCTGCCATAACCTAAGGTGTCACCCTCTCTCTCTGCCACATAGACTGATGGCTGGGAAGGGTCCATCCTTGATGGGGACCTGCCGGCGCCAGTTGAGCCTCCAGCATGCCGCCAGGCTGCCGGCGCCACCATTCCTGGCGTTACAGTGGACAGTCACTCCTCCCTCCTGCCGGCCCCGTGCTGGCAGCTAATATTGTACAACTATGGATAATAGCCAGTACACCTATGGTATAGTTATACCCTAGGCTGAAAACTATTATGTATGGTTGTACAGTAAAAATTTTCCAGCATATTCTGCGCTTCCATGTGCAGTCTCTTGCCGGGACCTAATCTGATAAGGGGGCCTAGTTTATCCCCCCCTTTTTCTTATACACTGAATGAATTCAGCTTCCCCCTCTTACTCTACCTAATTCCCTAGAGGAAGCCTAAGCTTGGCTCATCCATCATGGATGTTTTTTCCTCCCCCTAAGGCCCATGAAGGTCTTCTGGAATTAGTTACAGCATGGGGTCACGGCAATTGGCTGGGCGGGATGCACAAATATGTGTCTTTCCTACCTCCTTTCCGGCTTACCTATCCTAAGCCTACACACACTGGAATCTTATATGATAAGTAAACTAACTTATTCTAATCTAAGATTAATGTAAGTCATGTTTGTATTGACTTCCTAATACTCATTTCCTCTTTCTTTTACTGGAGGAGCATGTGAAGTGTGAGAGCACCTTCTGCGGTGTTCGTCGCCCTAACTTTTACACCACCTAACGTGCCGGACTCACGCCGGTTGTTCCGTCACGAAGGGGAACCTTCGCTACTGGGATCCGCAGGCCTGTAATATCTGCGAGGGTCTGCTGGATGAGGCGTTCGACAATCCTCCGTCAGCAGAGGCTAGGGATAACGCCCAAGAGAAACTGCTCAAGTGGGTGCGCGGGTTTCAGAAAAACTCCACGGGCCCCTATCTCCCAAGTGAGAAGATGAGAGCCATGCTCTTCCCTAAGGCATCTGCTGATGCCGTTATCCCTAAGGATGAGATCCCCTGCGTCCAACTAATGGTCGAACCAGATGTTGCGGCCGCTCTCCAGGAGTGTCGTCTCGACGAGGTGGAGAGGATGTCGGATGTGTCCGAAAACACCGAAAGGACCCTCATGACGGAGGGTCAAGAAGAGGAAGAGGATCAGGTGGAAGCCCCTGATTCTGAGGACGAGGTCGCCCGTGCGCCCTCCGTGACTTCCGTCGTGTTCTCTGAACCCGTCCCCTCTACATCTGCCACCACGATACCTGTGGTACCGGGCACCCAGGATACCATCCAAGCTCTGGTGGCATTCCTGGACGAGAAGTTTCGCAAGGGGCATGCGGACCTCAAGAGGGAGCTTATGACCTTTAAGAAGCAGCCAAAGATGATCTCCGTCAAGGATCTTCCCTCCTGCTCAGTGACCAATCCCTGGAGGCATGCAAAACACATGCCAATCTCGACTGGAAGCATCTTCATCAACGATAAGCTAGGTGCCGTCCCCCTTGAAGAGGTGGAGTTCTACCCTAGCTTTGACACCTACCCGGACTGTTACATCCGTCTCAAGTCCGAACCAGTCTCCAAGGAGGAGACCGAGCCTAAGGAGGTCTCAGTGTTTGACCACGCCAAGGCTCAAGCTGTGCTGGCTGACTGCCTCAAGAGCAGAGGATATACCAACTCCAAAATGCCGGCGCTGAGCAAGAAACACCCGTCCTTTCTTGCTCCTCCCACCATGGTTTTCCCTTCGCGGAAAAGGCCCTGAATTCCATGTTAAAGGCGGTGGAGGAAGGAAAACCCTGCCCTACATTGGAGGAATGTTGGCCTCTCTCCCTCGCCCTACCTCCCGATGATAAAAGCTGGAAGGACATCCAGCTTACACTCACGGTTGGAAAGCTGGAGGCTGACGTCACTGGACGTCAGTTTAACGAAGACCTACCCAAGCTCACCGACTACCTCTTGCGTCGGGAACAGGACACGAAAGAGAGGCTGGCCGCCTCTCTCTCTCTTCAAGTACAACTTGAGACAATGGCCGGGGACACTCGGGTCCCGGACCACTACATGGTTCTTGCAAAGACCCACCTTGCAACCTTGTTGAAGGACTTGTACAGCTTCATCAAGGCCCGAAGAGCCTGTAAGTAGAGAGTTCGTGTTTACGGACGCTACCGTTAAACACGAATCCCGAAAACTGCTCTCCTCCAACATCTGGGGCAAATACCTCTTTCCAGTAGACCTGGTGAAAGAGATTGCGGACAAAGCCGCTACTGAGAATCGGAACCTTCTCAATAAGTGGGGCATGTCCTGAAAGAGGAAAGCTTCTCAGGATGAAGGTCCACAGCCTAAGAAGTAGTTCAACAAGCCCCGACCCCAACAGCGTCAGGCCAAACGCCAGTTTCCGGCACCCGATACTCCCCATCTTGTGGCTCAACCACAGCAGACATTTCAGCTGGTCCCTCAGCCAGTGGTGGCCCAGTCACCAGTCTTCACCCCTGCTTACCAAAGGCAATCCACTACCTTTCGCCCCAGAGGTAGAGGCTCCGGCAAGGACTCCTCTCGTCGTCCATCCAGAGGGAGAGGAGGAAGGGGAGCAAGCGGCCGAGGTGGTAAACCCTCGGGAAACCAGAAACAATGAAATGCTTCCGGTGGAAGGAAGACTCCACCTCTTCAAGGATCGTTGGACCTTCGATCCTTGGGCCCAAAGCATCGTCAAGAAGGGACTAGGGTGGAGCTGGATAAAACCACCTCCAGTCTTCCATAAATTCTTTCAACCCTCAACCCCCATCCTGGAAGAATATGTCCGAGAACTCTTGAACAAGAAGGTGATCAAGAGGGTGAAGTTCACCAGGTTCCAGGGAAGACTGTTTTGTGTTCCCAAGAAAGACTCAGACAAACTCAGAGTCATTCTGGACTTGTCCCCTCTCAACAAGTTCATTGCGAACAACAAATTCAAGATGCTGACTCTTCAACAGATAAGAGCCCTACTGCTTACACGGTCTCAATAAACCTGGCGGACGCATACTGGCACATTCCAATGAATCACCAGGCTTCCTCCTACCTAAGATTTAAGCTTCAAAGAAGACAATACGCCTTCAGGGCTATGCCCTTCGGACTCAACGTGGCCCCAAGAATCTTCACGAAGCTCGCAGACACGATCGTCCAACAGCTACGCCTTCAAGGCGTCCAGGTGATGGCTTACCTAGACGATTGGCTGGTCTGGGCGACATCGTCAGAAGAATGCTCGCGTGCCTGCAGAAAACTGACCCAGTTCCTAGAACATCTGGGTTTCAAGATCAACACCAAAGAGTCTCGACTGTCTCCAGCTCAGAAGTTTCAATGGTTAGGAATCCATTGGAATCTTCAGTCACACCGTCTTTCCATCCCCCTGAAGAAAAGGAAGGAAATAGCCGGATCTGTCAAGAGACTTCTAAAATCCAAACGGATTTCAAGACGACAGCAGGAACGAGTGCTTGGCTCCCTACAGTTCGCCTCAGTGACAGACCCAGTGCTACGAGCACAGCTAAAAGATGCATCGGGAGTCTGGAGACGAAACGCATCCATCACTCGAAGAGATCCCAAGAGACCTCTGCCAACCAGGCTTTGCTCACTCCTCAAGCCGTGGTCGGAGGCAAAGAACATGAAAAGATCAGTTCCTCTTCAACCACCACCTCCGTCGGTCATCATCCAAACGGATGCCTCGCAAGAAGGATGGGGAGGCCACACCCACCAGCGACAAGTTCAAGGAACATGGTCTCCCCTATTCAAGACATTTCACATCAACATCTTAAGAGGCCATGGTGGTTCTTCTCACTCTGAAGAAACTGTCTCCTCGTCCTTCGATCCACATCTGTCTTACTCTGGACAGCGCCGTTGTGGTCACCGTCAGGGCTCACGATCGCCCCAACTCAACCAGGTGCTGTTACCCATCTTCAGCCTAGCGGACAGGAAGAAATGGCACCTCTCAGCAGTTCACCTACAAGGATTCCACAATGTGACGGCGGACGCTCTATCGAGGACAAGCCCCATAGAGTTGGAATGGTCTCTAGACGCAAGATCATTCTCCTTATCTCCCGTCAAGTCCCGGAACTGCAGATCAACCTCTTCGCGACGAGCGACAACAACCAACTTCCTCTATACGTGACTCCATACGAGGACCCCAAAGCGGAAGCGGTGAACGCCATGTCCCTGGATTGGAACAGATGGTCCAAGATTTACCTGTTCCCTCCACCCAACCTTCTGCTGAAAGTCCTCTCCAAACTGAGAACCTTCAAGGGAACAGCAGCCCTAGTGGCTCCCAAGTGGCCCCGGAGCAACTGGTTCCCTCTAGTCCTGGAGCTACAGCCCAAGCTGATCCCTCTGCCGAACCCGGTTCTCTCCCAGCAGGTTCAGAAGTCGACTGTCTTCGCTTCATCAAGGAAAACCAGAGACCTTCATCTCATGATTTTCTCTCCCTAGCCGTGAAGAAAAGGTTTGGAATCTCGAAGAAATGTTTAGTCTTCTTAGAGGAATACAAAACAAAGTCTACCAGAAGGCAATAAGAGTCATCCTGGAAGAAGTGGGTATCCTTCATCAAGTCAAAGAATCCTACGGAAATAACCATAGATTTCTGTATGTCCTTCTTCGTTCACCTTCATGGACAAGGCTTAGCAGCCAACACGATTTCCACTTGTAAATCGGCCTTGACAAGACCACTACTATATGCCTTCCAGATAGACCTGTCCAACAAAATCTTTAACAAGCTTCCGAAGACATGTGCTAGACTCCGTCCTGCACCCCCAACCGAGACCTATCTCCTGGTCTCTGGATAAGGTGCTCCATTTTGCCTCAAGCCTGGACAATGAATCTTCTCGGGAGCACGAGTCAGTGAAATAGTGGCTTTATCTAAGGAAGAGGGCCAGATACAGTTCGCCGAAATAGGGGAACTTACCCTCTTCCCTGACCCAACGTTTCTCGCTAAGAATGAACTCCCTACTAAGAGGTGGGGCCCATGGAGAATCTGCCCTCTGAAGGAAGATGTCTCTGTATGCCTAGTGGAGAGTCTAAAGGTCTATCTTCGAAGAACTTCAGACTTTGGCGGAGGATAACTCTTTAAAGGAGAAACATCGGGTAGTGATTTGTCACTTAAACAACTAAGGGCGAAAATCACCTACTTTATTTGCAGAGCAGATCCTGACAGTACACCCGCAGGTCATGATCCTAGAAAAGTCGCCTCTTCCCTAAACTTTTTCCAAGGAATGGATTTCGAAAGCCTTCGATCCTTCACAGGCTGGAAATCCCCAAGAGTGTTCTTTAAACACTATGCGAAGCAGGTGCACAAAGTAAATAGATTCGTGGTAGCCGCAGGTAGTGTGTTGAAACCTGCTGCTTAGTGCTGCGTAGAACAGTGAGTTATTTCGGGACTCTAACTCAACGGGTGCCTGTGTTGACCATACTGCGATACAGTGATTTTAAGCGCCATTTAGTGGCACAAAAGACTGTTCTTCTACAAGGTGAAGTAACAGATTTGAACACGTGTGCCACATGTTTATTCGGACATGAAGTGTATTATGACTTAAAAGACTTTTAGTTCCTTTGGAACCCATGTGTGTAATGACAAGTTTTCCCTTTCAGATTCCACACCCTTGTCTTATGTAGTCATTAATCTATGTTTATTATTCAATAATTTTATTTAAAATTATTTATCTTATTTCATATTATTGCGAATATTTTCTTGAATAAAATATAATTTTCGCTACCATATGTGTCTTATTTCGCCCCTCTATATGAAATATACTACTGTTACTGAGTTTTATTTGCCCCTATTTTAACCTTATTATAATTCATGTTATAATATTGCTCCTGTCTGATATAAGCTCACCTAAGAAAAGTGAAATATTTGTTCCTACACAAGTAATTAACTTTCCTGATCTGTCTACGAGACCGACAAGATCCTATATACAGGTGAGTTTATCTTCATCAGGATACTTCGAGATGTTCCTATCGTCCAAATAGGACTTCCCTGCCAGCCAGAGGGGCAGGAAGCCATGTCATAGTTTATGCCATTGGTAGCGACATGTAACGGAGATGTCACGGTCTCTAAGGTATTCAGACCAAAGGAATATTGTTTGAAGTAGAAGGCACTACCGAAACGTAGAAAATCCACGATACACTAATTCTCTGGTACACTTCCATCAGGACGTCATGACTTGAGCCCAAAAAACCGATTTTGAGCGAAGCGAAAAATCTATTTTTGGGTGAGATAGCCATGACGACCTGATGGACCCGCCCTCGTTCTCTATTCTAGCCTTCAGGCCCCTCCCTTTCTTATTGTATCATGGAGGCTGACAGTTACGCTGGATAGAATCAGGAATGAAGCGCGCGGATGTGACGTAAACCAAGATGGCGGCCATTTGTTTACATCGCTAGGTACCATAACAGCAACGCAGGAGGAGAGTTTTGTAACGGCTCCTCCTGATACTTGTCACACTTCCCCCTCGAAGCGTAAACGCTATGTGGGGTGCAGATAGCTATGTGGCGTGTCAAGCATACGTCCCGTTATTGTACGATATCCTAAAGAGAAACCTTATGGGTACTCGCGCCAGAAGTTAGAATTCTGTGAAACCTTTAGTTTAATTCTCTGGGAATATCTACGGTAGTCATATATACCCTCAGGAAGCTACTGAAGGAACCTTCCATCAGGACGTCATGGCTATCTCACCCAAAAATAGATTTTTCGCTTCGCTCAAAATCCGTTTACTTGGACAGGAACTTACAGTCTATTAAATTTCTTATTCCTGATCAAGATATTAATCTCTGGCACAGTCATTCAATTAGTTCAGTATGCATGTTGCATAAGATTTTTTATAATTCTGACCGTCCTTTACATTTAGATCACCCCGGACAGTTACATCCTGTTCGTAATTCTAGTTATGCAGTTAATTCTAATAGTCAGGCCTTCTCCATCATGAGGCTCAATACTGCACAGTTTTATTCCAGCTGTGACCAAGTTGTGGAATGATCTTCCTAATTGGGTAGCTGAATCAGTAGAACTTCAAAAGTTCAAACTTGCAGAGTTTTTACGTTAAACAGGCTTACATAAGTCCTTTTACAGTTTATACAGTATATCAAATATATGTTTCAATGTTGTTAATGTTTTTAAAATATTTTATTTTAATTTTCATTACTTCTTATGTCATTTTTTTATTTCCTTTTCTCACTGGGCTATTTTTCCCTATTGGAGCCCTTGGGGTTATAGCATCTTGCTTCTCCATCTAGGGTTGTAGCTTAGCTGATAATAATAAAAATAATAATAATAATAATAATAATAATAGTTATTTCAAAGAACAAAAATAAAGAAATTAGAATTTAAATAAAACTTACAATAATCGGTAACTTCCTTATTTGTTGACTAAATAATTTACACCTTTTTTAATAAACAAACTTTTAAGAATTATCATCACGTGATGATATTAAATGTGTTCAGTTATAATAAACTCAAATTTTGATTTGCTAGTTTGAAGCTCCACTATCAAACAGGATATGAAGTTTCCCTTCACCAGCAACCGGTTCAGGTTGCTTGTAAATCAATCAGAGCCATCATCCCCTTTTTATTCTTAACGGGGTAATTTTTTTTACAAATTGAAGAAGAATTTAAATTAGAGCTGGTGACATGTCTTGTTCATATATTATGTAATGTTTAAATAGACTTCTTTAGAAAAAAGAAAAAAATTTCATCAAAGAAATAAGATGGAGGAAAACATTTCTTTACAAAACAAAAAAATAATTTTATTATTTTAGGTGATGCCACCCAAAATACTTTGATTGATAAAATACACATGAATTTTAAAACAAAAGTACAACTATTTAAATAATTGTAATTTTCTAGAATGCAATAAAAGAGAGAGAGAGAGAGAGAGAGAGAGAGAGAGAGAGAGAGAGAGAGAGAGAGAGAGAGAGAGAGAGAGAGAGAGAGAGAGAGAGAGAGAGAGAGTGTGCACTGTATTTGTTTATTTAAAACAAACAATTATCATGTAGAGTCAAATATTTTGCAACGGATCTTGCCAAAAAAAGGGGAGACATTTATAAAGACATTTGAAACTTTGAGATGAAAGGATTATAAATACCTTTTTGGAACAATTCTTAGCTCAGATGCCTTGACTGTGTCAACATTTCCATAATCAACAAAGTAGACCTGCAAAAGAAATAAAATTCACAATCGAGCAACAGCAGTCACAAATATACTAATTTCTACAAATTATGAAAAAATAAAGATTAACTTCAGATTTTCCAAGAAATCAACTAAAACCAATGTTTAACTACATCTATAGCTATAAATACCTAATAATCTACTTAGTTATGATAGTTTACTTAAATTAGCCGTTGAATTAAATTTTTCCAGGACTGGCTAAAAAGATTTGTTCTTAAACACAAACTTTATAATTGAATACAAATATTATTGCTGATTCTCAAAACTTGAAGATATTTGAGTCCACATCGTATCATTTACTGCAAGCAAATAAAAAACATGAAACATTTCATAATGTTAATATACTGTCATGCTCTGTTATCAGCTGATACACATATCAACACTCGACTAGAGGGATAAAAGAAATATAAAGAATTAATATTGTTATTATTGCATATGAGTTATTATTACTATTGTTATCATTATTATTATTAATTTAGTATACTATACTTTTTTCTATTTTGGTTACGCAAGCAAAAAAGTAGAATGAAGATTCCTAATGGTAAATGTAATTATCTGCAGGGGAACAAAGAACGTAATACCACCGGATAACAAGATATACTGTATTGCATTCTTTACATAGTGGTTGTCATACAATGTGTGTTAAACCATAGTGGCCAATTTGTAAAGATATAACCCCAATTCACATGTTCTCTCTGATGTCCTTAATAATCGTATTGTTAATGTGCTTTAATTTATTATTATATCTTGGCATTCAACAAATCCAGCCATCTACAATAATTTGATCTAGTCATAGCTGATAACTATAGTTCTTCATTGACATGTTCATTCAATTTAATGCCTTAAGAGTTAGCAAGGATTGAGCATGGTTCAGCATTTTTACAGGCTTCATATATAAGGAAGTACAATTTGATTAGCTAGATAGGGAAATTGTTTGAAAAGAAATTTTAAAATGCTTCTCAGTATTCTAAAATCACAGTAAACCATAAATTTATTTGATAACTTCAATAGCTGATAAAATTGCAGATAGTTCTATAGCGTTAACTTCGGTTATATTGAGGGAAGCAAAGCTTTCATGTCTAGAAATGTGGCAAACCCTTGCATGTGGGCCCCTATGTACGTTACATAATACGAATCCTTTTGCGCTACATGCTTAGTCTATAATGCATATAATATTCTAGATCGAATGGGATTGGATTTAATTATCAGATTTAAGCCAGGGAGCTTTCATTAATAATTAGTTTTAAATGTAAGGAGTAAAAATATTATTTTAAAAACCACACACTCATCATTTCACACTATTTGGACATTCAAAATTATTAACTAATTAGAAGAGAAAATTAATGAAATTTCATTAAGGAGAAATTTTTAAATTAATACCCAACAAGTATATCAACATATCCATCTAAAATATCAGTTAACATTCCAAAAATGGTATTTCTGATGCTGATTTACAAATTTTGAACAGCATATCAGAATGTTCTCAACCAACAGTAATGTGTCACAATGAGCACACACTAGCACGCTGCTACTATAGAAAATGGGTGTGTGACTGATCCTCAGTACCATAAAAATGACAAATTCGGAGATGATTTGTATTTTTCCTAACTATACAAACCTTAGCTATTTAATATGGGTTATTACTTTCGCGTAGCCGAAATGACGAGCCATTAGAATTTTAACGAGGGTTTACTACCCCCATCGCTAGTTAGCGGGGGGTAGGGAGGGGTAGCTTGCTACCCCGCCCCCCCCCCCCACACACCTGAGTGCTGAGCTCACCTTGCTTAGAGGTAGGACTTCACGGGGGACAGGGCTGGCGGGCAAGTTTGATTAAATAGCTAAGGTTTGTATAGTTAGGAAAAATACAAATTATCTCCGAATTTGTCATTTGTTCCATAACTGAAATACAAACCACGCTATTTAATATGGGTGACTCAACCCTTAGGAAGGGTGGAAAAGTCCCAGACATACTGCTTTTGGCTTTGCCCGGGGACTCATTATCTGAGTGTGTCAGTACTCAACAATAAAGAGTCCCAGCACCTCGCTCGCACCTTGCTACGCAAGGGCTGCGGCCTACATAAGCTGTGTGTGAAGGATTAGGCTATGTGTGAGTCGTCCTAGGAAGTTGATCTGAAGCTCTTTAGATGGAAAACTTTAGGCTAAGACTTACCCATACCACCTCGCCAGGGTATGGGGACGTGACAGTATTAGCTTAATACTAGGAACACAAGGAAGCATGGTTTACCTGCAGTGGTTTGAGGTCAGCTATGCAGAGAACCCAGGATGCTGCTTTCTCCAAAGAAGGAGAGGATGAAGAAAAGAATAAGGGCCAGACAAATCTTTTCATTCATGCAGACTAAGACCAGGTAACAATGCCCTCAACCCTCTGCTATCTGTCCATTAAGGAGCCTGAGGTTAGACCAGCAGTTGTGCAGCCACCACAGGGCCGATAGAGAACGTATCGAGCCTCCTGTATGTCACGTCTTGCAGGTAGTGAGCTGTGAAGGTCGTCTGACGCTTCCACACCCATGCTTGTAGAACCAACGTCACTGAGAAGTTCTTCTTGAAGGTCAGGGACGTAGCTACAACCCTGACATCATGCGCTCTAAGGCGACATGATGGAGAAGGGTCAGGATTCAGGGACAGATGGATCACCCTACGAATCCATGCGGAGATGGTATTCTTGGTGACTCTCCTCTTGGTTCTCCCAGTGCTCACAAACAAAGCTTGCACTTGGGGACGAATGCAGCCGTTCTTTGAGATATAACCTGAGACTCCTTCCTGGACACAGTAGGAGATGGTCTGGGTCATCTGTTACAGAACGAAGACTCGAAATCCAGAAAGAGTCGAATCGAGGATCCGGCACTCCCGGATTGTGTCTTAGCCACAAACTCAGAGACGAATCTGAACGTTACCTCCCTTCATCCCCTTGCATGGGCGATGTCATACGAGAGACCATGAAGTTCACTGACTCACTTGGCCGGTAATACAGCGGGAGCTTGAAGTTCAGCGCTGTAGCGAACCGATCCACAGTCGGGTAACTCCACAAAGTCAGGACTTTGTTGGCCACTGGATGATCCAAGGACCACTCGGTACTCATTATCTGAGATGCTCTGCTCCGACAGTCGGGGAGCACATTCCCTTTGTCTGGAATGAAGCGAGCCGATAGAGGCATCGAGTGGACTTCGGTCTATCTCAGTATAAAGGCACTTCCTTGCTTGTTGATGTAAGCCACTACTGTGGTGTTGTCGCTCATCACACCACAGAGTGATCCGCTAGGTCTTTGTTGGCACTGTTGAGGTGTCCGAAAACAGCCTCCAAACCGGGGGAAGGAACGAGAAGATCCATTCTTTCCCGTAGGTTCTCGACTGTCGCCCACCACTGGGGGTTCGTCCGGTCCAAAGGATCCATAGGGATCATGATGTCCAGGGAATCCCAGCTTTGAATCCACTCGGACCTGAGTCGCCCCTGGAGAGACCTCAGCCTGAGGCGACTGTTGAGGACTAGACGAGCCAAGGGTGAAAGGAGACCGAGGAGACGTAACCACGATTGGGTTGGAAGATCTTCTCGTCTGAGGAAAGGGCTTGCGAATCTTCTCAGCCTTGCTATCCTGTCGTCTGATGGAGAGGCTTTATGGAGATTGGTGTCTATAATCATGCCTAGGTGAACCAGTCATTGATTGGGCAGCAGAGCAGACCTCTCGAGACTTACCATGATCCTTAGATCCAGGCAAAGTCATAGAAGTTTGTCTCGTGTCAAAGAGGGAATGACTCCGCGTCTCTTAGGATCAGGCAGTCATCCAGATAACGGAGGAGACGGAAGCCGATCCTGAGTGCCTATGAAATTAGGGTGAACAGTCCGGTGAAACCCTGTGGTGCTGTGGAGAGACCGAAACAAGGCACCTTGAACTGGTACACCTTGTTGTCTATGCTGAATCCTAAGTACTTCCTTGAAGACGGATGGACTGGGATCTGAAAGTATATGGCCTTCAGGTCCAGTAAACACAAGAAGTCTTGCGATTTACTGCCAGACTGACTGTGTCTGCGGTCTCCAAGCTGACCAAAGTATTCTATAATCTGGACCTCTGCCCACAGAGTTAGCCCCCTTGCTGATCCCAAGGCAAGGGTGCTAAATGACACCAGATTCGTCCTCAGGGGAGGTAGAGATGTTGTGAACAGGATGCGATATCCCTGACTGCTTACAGAAATCATCCAGGAAACGGCCCTGAGTTGCTGCAACCTGTCTGTGCACCCTTGTAGGTATCCCGCAGCTGGCAGACATGCAGGGGGACTGCGAATCCTAGCGTTTGCGGCCTCGGTTGCCCCTTCTAGGATTCTTCCCTCGCCTGGGGAGCTTTTTGCCTTACTTGTCCTTGACCAGAAAGGGCTTAGATCCCACTGTCTTAGCTGTCGTTGATTTGGTAGAACGTGGCTGCTGAGGTGCTGGTTTATAGGGCTTGAATGACAAAGCCCTATATAGGAGGGAGTCTCGGAGACTTCCTACACCTCTCAGCTGCCTGCTTCACGTCCTTAGGCTCAAACAGGTTCGTTCCCATAACGAAGAATGTCTGAGCCTGAAGATTTGGTGCTAGAGGACTCCCGGTATTTCTTTGGAGTCCTTGACTCCCTCCCGGGAGGGATGCAGGACTCCAACAACGACGGAGGCAGGCTCTTCTCCATCTTTATTCGAGAAAAGATATCACCCGAGGTGGGGTTTCCCTCAATGGTGTGATTGGGGAATGGTCTCACCTCCCGTGACTCTCCTGAGGGCGGGAAAACTTCGTCCGAAGGTGAAGGAGAAAAGTCTGAGGGGGGAGAGTACCTGTCTCGAAGACTTACGAGGGGACAGCTACGTCCTCGGAGAAGTTACCTCGTCCGAACTCCTCTTTTCCTCCTCGGGGAAGTGGTTGCAGCCAAGGATTTGAGGCTCCATTCAGAGAGAACAGCTTGAAAGCCTGTGCTACCGCTCTGATTAGAGTCCCAAACTAGGCTTCCGGCCGACGATTGCTCTGTCAGACACTCCCTCTGGAGGGGAAGTCGCCTGTAAAAAGATAAGGAAGGCATGTCCCTGGACTTTTCTGGAACCATCTCCCCTCCGGCAAGCACACCGTTCTGTGCTTGGGGGGGGGGGAGAAAAGTGGCAATGGCGACCTTACAGCGTGTTGTCCAGCAGCCCCGCGCGGGGGAGGGTATTGGCGCTTGCGCTAGGGAGAGCGCCGGCGCGATGGGAAATACCCGGGGGTCACGCGCGAGAGAATGTTGAAATGCTCGCGGGCGCGGGCGAGACTTCATAGGGTGCACAGGAATCAGATTGACGAGCAGGATCAGAATGAAGAGCCCATGTGGACAAGAATGTTGGCATACGCGCGCGCGGCTATCAGTGCGCGCGCGTACGAGTTTGTTGGCGCGCGAGGGCGTCGAAGAACATTCGCGCGGAAGATATCGTCGGCGCTTGCGTGCATAAGAAGATGGTCGGCACTTGCGCGCGCAAGAATATCGTAGGCGCTTGAAAATCATCGGCGCTCGCGCGCGTAAGAAGATCGTCGGTGCTCGCGCGCATAAGAAGATCGTCGGCGCTTGAGCGCATAAGAAGATCGTTGGCGCTTGCGCTCGTTAGAAGGTCGGCGAGTGCGCGCTGGAAACCATCGGTGCCCGCGCGCGGATGATCGTCGGCGCATACGCGCGTACGAAGATCGTCAGCGCTAGCACTCGAAAGAAGATCATCGGCGCTTGCTCGCCAATAAAATGGACGATCGTCGGCGCTTACGCGCGTATGAAGACCGTCAGCGCTAGCGCTTGGAAGAAGATCGTCAGCGCTAGCGCTTGGAAGAAGATCGTCGGCGCTTGCGTGCATAAGAAGATCGTTGGCGCTAGCGCGCGCATAAGAAGATCGATGGCGCTTGTGCGTTAGGATGAAGGATCAGCTGACAGTACGATCAGGAACTGGGATGTGTCCTGAAGAGGGAGGGCATCCCCTGAAGAGGACCAGGCAGGTCTGCTTCAGAATCCAGAGCCGACGATCCACAATGGAAGTACTGCTTGATACTCCGAGGAGTGTTCTCTATGAGAGACCTCTCCCGCGAACGGGAGAGGTGCCCTTCGTAAAAGAGACTTGGAGACACTGCAGGCTGAACCACTGGTGAGCGCCTGTGCGCTATCTCAGGAACTCCAACGATGTGCGCCAATGCACAGGGAACGTTGGCGAGAAGTGCCTGGAACAGGGAGTCTCTGAATAGCAGTCTCAGGAACAGCAGGACCAGCACGCGAGCGCTTGCGCGCAATTGCGCTTCGCGCAGGAGAACATTGGCGCGCAGGGGATACCTGGCACTTAAGGGACTTACTCACAATGTGAGAAAAGCCCCTTTGCCCCGAAGGGATTGGTGTCTGTTGGATAACGGGGGGCGTGGGCGCCCACAGCGCGTCAGCAGCCAGGACCGGAGACGGCAGGTCAGCAGAGACGGCAGGTCAGCAGGTCTAGGAGAACGAGACCCCGAAGGATCAGTGGACTAAGGGCACGAGAGACCAAAGGCCTAAGGTAGCCTGAGTTGCGAGACCCCGAAGGGTCAGCGCAAACGAGAAACCGAAGTTTCCCGGTCACTAAACACCGAAGTGTAGGAGTGACTAAAGTTACGAGAGCCCAAGGATTCTGCGTAACTAATGTTACGAGACCCCGAAGGGTCAGTGTAACGGGAAACCGAAGTTTCCTTGTCACTAAACACCGAAGTGTTACTGACTAAAGTTACGAGAGCCCAAGGGTTCTGCGTAACTAATGTTACGAGACCCCGAAGGGTCAGCATAACGAGAAACCGAAGTCTCCCTGTCACTAAACACCGAAGTGTTAGTGACTGAACAGCAAGCTGGTCTAATCAGGAACAATCCTCCGAAGAGGAGTCTCTATGAGTGGCCTCTCTCGCGAACGAGAGAGGTGAACACTTCGTGAAGAGACTTGAAGACACTGGTGATATTGCCCCAAGGGCCGTAGCGTCAGCAAGCTGACCTATAAGGAGCAATCCTCCGAAGGGGAGCCCTTATGAGTGGCCTCCCTTGTGAACGAGAGAGGTAAAGACTGAACCTGCAGCTGCTCAGCCCCTTGAGCATAGCTACAGGAGAGACCGCTCAGCCCCAAGAGCATAGTCACAGGAAGTTCCATGGATCGGCCTTGCAACCGCTCAGCCCCTTGAGCATGGTTACAAGAACGGTAGCTCAGCACCAAGAGCAACCACCTAAGGACCAGGAAAATTAAGGTATGAGAAGTTCCCCCTCAGCAGGGGGAAGATCTCACACCTGGGAAGGGAACCTCCCTCGAAAGGGAAGTTACCTACCCCTGGAGGCTAACCTTATAGTTCTAAAATGAACTGAAGAGCTGACAGTTGTCACGGGAGAACTTCTATGAGAAGGGAGAACTTCTATGAGAAGGGATAACGCCCATGACGATGTCCTAGAGAGACGGCAGCGACAGCAGACTCCCCAAGCATAAACAGGACAGCTCTGCTTCGTTGGCACACTTCAGTCAAAGAAAAACTGCATAGTTAACTGGGAAAATAAAGTTAAATAATTATTTAACAAAATTCCCCCGGGGAGGAACTCCGCAGAGTAACCCCGAGGGAATAGCAAAACATAAGAATAAAAAATTAAGTATGCGCCCTCCTCCCCAACTGACATTCACGGGAGAAGGGGGAGAGCAGAGAACGTTAACAAAAAACAGAATTATAACAAATATAATTATGTAACTGATTTTTGAATGTTCACAAATAGTAAGAACCACTGAACCGCGAAGGGAAGTGTTCCCCAGAAGCTGAAAAGTTAAAAATACAATTAGATTTCATAAAAATAATTGAGGCAAATAAAAACGGAAAAGCAAAAAAGCCCGCAACGGGAAAGAAGTTTCCTAGTAGTATGTAGCAGTAGTAAAGGGTGAACGACTTCGAGTAGAGAGAGAACGTAGTCAAACTAAACTCCCACATTCTCTTCGCTGAAAATCCAAGTTCCCCGTATGGAAAGGAGGAACAGCGAAGATAAAAGATGAATGAGGAGAGTCCAGCGATGACGATTCCCTACGGCGGACGAATGAACGGAAAGCAGAAGGAAACGACCGAAGGACCAAGGGGGAGAGGCCGCGCCCCATGACGAGAAACCGCGGTGGCCTAGCACTACCGGTGTCGTTGTCGTACACTACCACACAGCACAAACACTGAAAACAAAACTTACTACATTTCTATACACAAAAATATATACATAAACATAAAGAATGTTTATATATATATTACAAGTATAAGAAAAAGTAAGTAAAAAGACAAAAAGCATTAATGGCTGTCAAAAAGCGAGGGTGAGAGCTGACACGTCCGCTCACCGCCCGAGCCAAAAGTAAAGTGGGCTCATCACACAGGTGTGTGAGGGGGAGGGGTAGCAAGCTACCCCTCCCTACCCCCCGCTAACTAGCGATGGGGGTAATAAACCCTCGTTAAAATTCTAATGGCTCGTCATTTCGGCTACGCGAAAGTAATAACCCATATTAAATAGCGTGGTTTGTATTTCAGTTACGGAACAAACTACTTTCTTTTTGGTTTCTGAAAACACGTTCAAGCCAGGGGTTAATACTAACCCCTTCTTTTACATATTTTAAGGATTTGGCAAATCAATACTAAAAGTAAGTCAAAATATAGAAAAAAAAAAATTCACACGAGTAATATTTTGTTGGATTAGGGACACATCTGATTAAGTCATTCAACTTCTTTTTCAGATATTCTAGTTTTATTCTTCAGTAATTTCAGTTGTGAATTACAGTGTGACCACCTCAATCCAGTGTTGTGGCAGGATATCATTGATGGATATGATGAAAACAGCTAGAATAGCCTATTAAGTTTCATGGACTAGATTTTATTAGGGTATATCAAGATTTTAAACTAAGTATTTAACACTCCACAATTATAAATGCTTTACCGTTATATGGAAAAATTTTCTAAACAAATTGCAAGTTTTAAAACATCAAGCTCTACTGCTTAAACTAAGCTAGTGTAGATGCATGACAACATTAAGAATAAATGTTATGTTTGCGACTGAAAAACTAATAAGAACTAATAATTGTAAATTTAAATATCCATTAAACTGATAATTTCATCCTTTACACTTTAAGGGAATATTTGAGACATTAGAAAAAAATGAAAAATAAAATGAAAAGTTAATGATGAAATTGTAAATAAAAATAATTACCTAACATATTCAAATTTTCAAGAGTGAAAATTAAAATCCTTGAATTTTCATTGGATTTTCATGCAGCTTACAATATGAAAATATGAGTAACTTGTTGTCAAGTTAGTTCTTCCCAGTATTTAAGGAAAAACTAAAATTTCTTGGGTAAAATTTTGCATACAGTATTATATTTTATTGTCATTACTTCAGCCCGCTTAATTTCTATATTTCATAAAATGCCGACTAGATTTTTGGGGTAGTTTTTGTAATAAACATTTCTTAGTTTTCCATTGTTTGAGAAAGATCCCTAAGTTAAAAAAAAAAAAAAAGTATAAAATGTTTATTTCTAGATTTGTAGATCCCAATTTGTTAAGTCTTCAGGACCGAGTACATTGACCAGATGTCAAAATACTTGGCAATAGAGAAAGAAAGATTTAATCTAAATCCCAATTTTTTAAACTTTATTTCATTTCCAAGATTCAAAGGTGATAATGCTTGAGCGTTCAGCCTGCTAACTCTCGAAGTTATCAATCTATCAGATTCTATGCAATTTCTAGTTTATCACCTTGTTTCAGGTTTTACTCGACTATAAAAATTATATAAAATTACAGAGATTTTCAAGCAGTGGATGACCATTTATTATACCCCACACATAGATGTCACTAACACTAACTTCTTTAGGCTCAGTTAGTTGAAATGAGGTCCAATACTATGAGCTAATTTAAAGAAGTCTTTGCTGGGGTCAACCAACCATCTTAGCTAACCTGATTTTATATCTGCCTAAATAGTAAGCAATGTTGTGCAGAGGTCATAGATTTAAAATGAACCATGAAATGGAAATTATGCATATGTAAAATACATAAAAACCTACATAATTTAACAAAATCCGCTACATTAAGTAATGAGGTTCAGACTTTTTAATAATTGCTATGATGTCTCATACCCATGACAGGAGGCTAGAGTTTGAGAGAAACATAATGCTAAAAATCTTCAAGGGAATGTGTTGTCACCTATGTTGTTTATCCTCCTCATGGATTTGGTGAAGCATAGAACAGCTGGGGATGGTGAAGAAGGATGGCACTGGATTGATAACAGGAAATTAGGTGACCTAGAGTATGCTGATGATGTCCTTATTAGCAGAACACCACAGGATTTTCGATGCTTGCTTACCAGAATGCATAATATATCACATGAGGTTGGGGGTGAATATGAATAGAAGAAAGTCAGAGATGATGAGAATGGAATATGCAATGGAAGATGAAATATCATTGGAAGGAGAGAGGATTAACAAGGTAGAATCATCTAAATATGTATAAACTATGATCACTAATACATGGTCTTTAGAGTTGGTGTTTAATGAAAGATTTGAAAAAGAAAACCAGACAATGGCTAGGTTAAGTAAAATTTGTAAATCAAATCGCCTGAAATTACATATAAAAATCAGGCTATATATCAGTGTAACAGTATGGACACGCGTCATGGTAGGACGATGAAACAATATTCAAAAGATTTTGTAGATTGGAGAACAAAGCCTTCATTAGAATATTGAGAGTTAAATGGCAGGACAGGATTAGAAATGAATCTATAAAAGAAAATAATTGAGTGCCATATGTGGATGAGATCATGGCGAGGGGTAGATGGAGATGATTTGGGCATGCTCTTTGCACTCCCCTGGATTAGTTCATCGAACTTCTAACTGGGCTCCAAAAGAGTTGAAAGATCCACGCCTACATGGCTGAGGACCATGAAATATGGAGGAGATGATGAATGGAAAAGTTTTGATTTAAAAGCTTAAGATAGAGACGACTAGCAAAATCTAACTGATGATGATGATGAAAATTCTCTTTGACAAATTAGGTGTAGATACTGGTAGTAAAGCAAAGAATCAATGACACTAATTTCTATCAAAAGACTTTAAAAAAGAAAAGAAATAAAATTAAACAACAATAGAAAAAACCTTTTCTGGGTCGATCTGTGACGGCCGGTGAAAAGGGTCCTTCTTTACACTTTTCTAATATAAATCTTCCAAATATACTAGAGAAAGATAAAAGCATGGAATGCAGAGGTTACAACCCTCGCGCGAACACCTTGTTGGTGTCGTGTATTTAACAAGGGTGTGTGTAAACCACTATTCACAGGCTGTCTTCCATTTAGATAATCCCTTCATCAAAGGGGAGGGCCGTGACAGGCCCTAGAGAATACAGTTGGACTACCCCACCGACACCTACTACTCGCGCTCTCCAGGTCATCCTTCTGTTTTGGACTTGCCCGCTAAGTCGTTATTTATTTTGTTAGGTGTGTTTCGCAAGTGATTGTCATTAATTCAACATGATTGACATTGCTACTTCACCTTTACCAATGTTAAGTACCATAGTTTGTTTTGACAGTTTTTTAGCAGTACCGGGCATTTGTTCTCGTTCCAGTAATGTGGATTTTAATTTTGGAAGAGGCTTGGCCGTCCTCGGTATCGGCGGCCATTTTGGTTTTGTTCGATTCGGTAGTTTTTCAAGTTAATATTGCCCTTTTGGTACTCTGTCATCTAGGTTATATCACTTACGTTTTATGACCAATATTATCATCATTATTTATTATTGTTTTTTACTATGGTATTTATTTGCTAGCAAGTAAAATTTGGACGAAGAATATCGATCTAGTCTTTGTTATAGTTATGTTCACGCCTCAGGAAGGTGCTCGATTTAGACTATCTTTATGTTTAATTGTTACGTTGTCGTTATTCTTCGTTCTTGGTTATTACAATTTTATCATTATTCTCATCATATTATTGTGTGATTTTGGTTTTTTATTATGTAACCTTGAGAGCGTGAGCATAGAGTGCTCGTATTCTGATTCTACAGATACGAGTTACCCCTTCTCTCGTTTTCTTTATTAAGCTCGAGTAGAGGAGGTGGATTTCCCGTTTTCCGTTTTATACGATCCCGAGTTATTCCTGCCTCCTCTTATTCTCCGAGTTGATGATATTACGTTTAATGATATTCACGTTTTATTGATGTGGTTATTGTTAATAGAGCTAGCACTATTAATAGGTTACGTTAGTGTATGAGTCATTATTTGGGATCGCTTTATGCCGACACCCTTAGCTCCGCCTTGAGTTATACTCCGCTATAATGTATACTCATTGGGTGAGAACTAGTCAGATATTTGGAGTGCATCGGTAAATCCGGCACTCAGACTCCGGCTGCGGCCTTTTGCACACGAACCTTTGTCATGATTGATCACAATTACGTTATTACGGTCCTTTTTCATCGAATCTCCGGCTTAACCGGATATCACACAGACGTTCAGCATTGAGGTTAATATTATCGTACCATTGAGGGTCACGATTTCACACTGACGGACCTTTGTCACCGGATCTCCGGTACAAACAGAGATCAATCAGACGATCAGAACCAGGGTAAGAACCTTTTTTCATGAATAATCACCATTTCATTATTACAGTCCTTTTTTATCGAATCTCCGGCTTAACCGGATATTACACAGACGTTCAGCATTGAGGTTAATATTATCTTACCTCTGATGTTCACGTTTTCACTATGACGGACCTTTGTCACCGGATCTCCGGTGGCAACAGAGATCACTCAGACCACGGGTGGCCAAACTTTTGTTTTAGCTGTAAAGGAAAGGATTTAACATGAATACAAAGTAAACTGTACTTACTTTAATGAAACTTTGAATTTGCGTTGATAATATTCATTAGCTATTCTTGAAAGTCCTAATGAAAATATATGAACATAATTAGCAATTTTAAAGAAAAGTCATTCAATTTACTATCTTTGGGGTATAGTGCGCCACTTGTAATCGTGCAATGCGCCACTGTTGGCGCATGAGCCATAGGTTGGCCACCCCTGACTCAGACATTCAGAACCGGGGTTAACATTATTTTACCGATGAGGTTTATAGTTACATGTTACGTGGTTACTGGATATTAGTATTCTATTGATTCATCTGTTCACTGACCAGAGTCTCAAGGAACAGTAGATAGCCTCTCATGGCATGGTTGGTTTCGACCTGGCTTTTCATTAGAAGGGGCTAGCGTTCGATCCCAAGTACTGAGTAGAAATTTATTTCTATTTGAACACGATGTTGTATAGATATTTATCCATATTTCTACATATTTATAATTAAATATATGCATAAATATAGCCATTAAGTATATATTACATATTTATAATTAAATATATGCATAAATATAGCCATTATTTTTAGTTATACTGATTTGGTTGATCCCAGCCTGTGAATAGGATCACAAACCAGAGTTTCAAGGAACAGCCAGACTGATGTCTCCTTTCTATTACAGAAGGTCCGCCTACATGGTATGGTTCCCGGAGTCATGCACGATCTGCTACGAGCTGTCCTACCTACTCCTGACCCAAGAGGTAAGTTGGTTCTAATGTTTCTTTTTGGTATACTTTGGCGATGATTTAATTTGATCCGGATTTATGTATGCATTGCTTATTGAGGAGAACGGTCTTCTCCTTCATCACTAATCCACTCACTTCTTTCAGGACGATGGTGAATCTCTCCAGCCTGCAAGAGCGGCTCCCTGCCCTTGGGTATCAGGGTTTAGAAGGAATGCTCCATCTAGAGGACCCTATCTCCTCGGAGTGTCCTCTCTAGGGTTGGACATCGACCCCATAGATGGGCAGGTAGGTGGTGATGAGTTTTGAGCCTTCAGTTTGCAATTACCTGCGTCACCGACCTAGGACCCTCAAAGGATCCTGATGTTCATATTACCTTGTATAAAACCGTGACTGCTAAAAGCCAGGGGTAGGGTTAAAGAGCATATACAACACATTCTAGGGGGCTATGACGGAGCTCAAAGATATGGTGGTGAGTCGGATCCGTTCAGGAACTCGGATGACTCCCCCTACAGCCACAGGCGTATCGAAGTAACCTTCTTCGATAAAAACAACACATAGAAATTTGCCTTACATGTCCCATATATGGATGGTACTATAACTCTGGATGGCATAGACGTCCCCCCTGTGGAGGACCTAGAATTTACTCTCAGGGACTAAAATACCCACTCAACGGACTTGTTCGCTTGAAAGAGCATGACTTGGTTAGGTTAGACAAGGTACCGAAGGTAACGGTATTATTTCCTAAAGGGCAGGCCCGATCTGTCTGGATCAGGATGTTGTCGGTCTGGGGGGTACGATAATTCCAAGCTCACCCCCACACAATGGGGAATACGCCATATCTACAACTGCTATCATTGTTGCCTTGCCTATTACGGATAATTGGACAGGTCTTACTATTCAAGCTGACAAAGAAGGTTCGGCCATGCTGGCTCTTAAAGAGCCGGACCCCACCTCAGGGAGACCCTAGCCTCGGTTTATCCCAGTAAGACTTTGTTTCGGATATTCATGAAGAACCAATCTCTGCCCTTCCAATTCGACCTACACGTTTGGTGGTCTGATCGGGTTAGTTGTAGGAAATACGTTCTGTCTGAGGCCTCTATCAGACAGGAATCGAGCAGGCTGATAGTTTCCTCCTGATGGGGTAAAACCCTCTTCCCTCAGGAGGAGGTGAACAAGGTTCTACAAGATGATACGAGAGCAACCCAAAATTGCCAGAAAGAAGGTCGAAGACCAAAAGCAAGCTTTCTTCAAGAAGAAGCAGAGAGTTGCCCTCTACAAAACGAACCGGGGTCACTGCCATCAATAGTCAGTTACCCACTTAGTCATCACAGTCTTCCTCTGATTCGACCCCTATGCATCTGGATCCCCCCCTCATCAGGTGGGCTACCTCACTGATTCCCCAGGTACACAGCCCAACCCCGATTTGATGCCCTCGCCTGCATACAGCCCTAGCTCCGAACCCTCAGGTTCCTTTCGTGGACACCAGAGAGGAAGATACAGGAGTAGAAGACAGTTCCGCCATCGAGGTGGACCTAGAAAAAAGGGGGCTCGGGGAAGGAAAGGACTTAGGTTCACTTCCTCACAACGAGGTGGTCCCGGTAGGGGAGAGACTTTACCACTTTCAAGACCATTGGACCTTCGGTCCGTGGGCTCATAGCATAATCTCTAAAGGTTTGAGGTGGAAATGGCCACAAGGTCCTCCTCCTCCACAAGTGACCTTCGCCCAGAAATCCACTCCCATCCTGAAAGAGTACACCACAGAGTTACTAAAGGAGAAAGCAATCAAACGGGACCAATCACCAAAGTTCCAAGGCCTCCTGTTCACAATTCCGAAGAAAGGCTTGTCGGCATTGAGAGTGGACCGGGACTTGTCAAAGCTAAACTCTTACATTCTCTGCGACAAGTTCCGGGTGATGACTATCTCTCAGGTACGGACCTTACTTCCCCTTGGGGCCGTCACCACCTCTGTCGATCTTTCCGACGACTATTATCATGTGCCTATAGCTCGAAACTTCTCTTCTTATCTGGGTTTCCGCCTAGGCAGGAAAGCATTTGCGTTCAAGACATGCCCTTCAGCCTCAACATTGATCCCAGGATATTCACGAAACTGGGAGAGACAGTGTTAGTACAACTCAGGAACCAAGAGATACAGATCATGGCTTATCTGGACGGTTGGCTCATTTGGGCCCGAGAAGGCAACAGAGCTACGAAGGAAGAACTTCGATTTCTCGACAACCGGTGATTTCAGGTCAATCTCCAAAAGTCTCGCCTGCAACCATCAGGCCACTTAGAATGGTTAGACATTCAGTGGGACCTTTCAAAGCACACGTTCTCTCTCCCTTCCAAAAAGGTAAGAGGAATAGCTTCCAAGATCAAGAATTTTCTCAAACACAAACAGATATCCAGAAGAACCTTAGAAAGTATCATCGGCCTTCTCCAATTCACTTCAATAACAAAAATTCAAAGACATCAATCGAGTTTGGAGAAAGAGAACTACAGTACCTTTAAGAGATAAGGTCTCAAAGATCCCCTCTGTCTTGAAAATGAGACTACGCCCATGGTCCAAACCGAAGAACCTCTCCAAATCGGTTCCTCTACAATTCCCACCTCCACAAGAGACATTCCATACAGCCGCGCCTCTAAGTGGATGGGGGGATTACTCCGAACATCAGATGTTTCAGGGGTCTTGGTCACCCGCCATGAAACAGACCCATATCAATGTTCCTCAAAGCCATGGCAGTGTTCTTGACCCTGAAGAGACTCTCTCCTCCGAGGTCGAGCCACATCAGAGTAGTGTCAGCCAGCACAGACGTAGTACACTGAGTCAACAGGGGAGGATCCAAGTCACCCAACCTGAATCGGATCCTGGTCACTATCTACGCCTGGCCAACAGAAAAGAACTGGATCCTGTCAGTAACTCACCTTGCGGGAGTCCAGAATGTGAGAGAGGACTCACTAGCCAGGACGAAACCACTGGAGTCAGAATGGTCTCTAGACATAATTTCATTTCGGTGGATACTCAGGAACCATTAGAAGAAGGTTTACCTATTTCCCCCCAGTGAATCTTCTAATGAGACTTTTACACAAACTACGTTCCTTCCGGGGGGCAGTGGATTTAGTACCACCTCACTGGCCAAGAACAGTTGGTTTCCTCTCCTCCTCGAGTTGAAACTCCGTCCCTTCCGGATTCCGTTCCCCAAACTGACCCAAGTAATCCAAACTCACTGTGTCAGATTGCTCAAGGATAGCCAAAACTCTGACTTTGTGGACTACAGGAAGTTTGCAGCTCGTAGAGACGCGAACATTGAACCGGAAATCGATCTCTTCATCGAATCAGACAAAAGGGACTCGACAATTCGCCAATATGATTCGGCCGTTAACAACTAGCAGATTCCCTAAGAGTTCAGACCATACTCGTATGTCTCCAAATCTAGACATCTCTTTCTTGAGGTTCTTATTTGGCAAAGGCCTAACAGTTAGAACTTTAACCACCATCAAGTCAGATTTGGAGAAGATCTTCCTTGTTGGGTTTAACATTAACCTAGCTGATTCTTATTTCTCATCTATTCCAAAAACATGTGCTAGGCTTTGACCTTCGGTTCGGCCACAAAAGGACTCTGGTCTATGAACGGTGTCCTCAAAACTTGCGCCGGACACGGACAATGAATCCTGCTCTTATCACTCTTCTTAGGAAGACTTTATTTCTAACGGCTTTGGCCTCAGGTGATGGAATATCAGAACTAGCAGCTCTCTCACGAACCCGGAAAACATAGATTTCCTCCCTTCAGCCGAAGAACTCCTTTCTCCAGACAATGCTTTCCTAGCTAAGAAATGAGGATCCGCAATATAGGTGTTCCCCTCGGAAGATTATTCTCCTTCCCCAGGATCTTTTCTCTGTGTTCAGTCACTACTCTCAAGGCCCTTTTTTAGCTTGGTTGTCGGGGAACAAGGAGGTACTATTTCCATTCACGGTATCAGGCAACAAATACTCTACTTCTTTAAACATACTAATCCGGAATCATTTCCCCAGGCTCATGATATACGGACAGTAGATACCTACATCAATTACTTCCAGAACAGGGACTTTGATATTTAAAAAATATACGGGTTGGAAATCCCCTATGGTTGTCAAATGGCACTATGTATGGATCTTACAGGCCCTCAAATACCCGACGATGGCAGCGGGGAGCCTTTTCCCTCTCCATTAATCTCTGCTTCTTCCTTTCTTCCATCTCTTCTCTTCTCCCTCCTACCCGCCACTCACACCACGTCGCCAATCTCCTGGGTAGTTCGTTAGCCCTATGATATTTACCATGTTTAATTCCAATGGTTTAACTGTTATTGTAGTTACGGTTCCTTTAAGGTTTAGATATGCTTAGACATGTAAGGTTTGATGCCTTTTGCGATTCGACACTCAGTTGATTCCTTGTCGTCTTAGTTATTTGGCTAGTTGGTAATTGGACGTTTCTTACATTATTATAGTATATTATTGTCGTACATGGTGATTGTATTCTCCGCATTATGTTATTACTTAATTGGGCTTGGAAGGCATTCTCTGGTACTTTTTCACCGGCCGTCACAGATCGACCCAGAAAAGGGATTTTGACGAAGGAAAAATCTATTTCTGGGGAGAGACCTGTGACGCCCGGTGAAACCCTTCTCGGTTATTTTTGTACGGACTCACCCTTTCCTTGCCAAGCCATATGTTCTTGCAGAAGGATGACCTGGAGAGCGCGAGTAGTAGGTGTCGGTGGGGTAGTCCAACTGTATTCTCTAGGGCCTATCACGGCCCTCCCCTTTGATGAAGGGATTATCTAAATGGAAGACAGCCTGTGAATAGTGGTTTACACACGCCCTTGTTAAATACACGACACCAACAAGGTGTTCGCGCGAGGGTTGTAACCTCTGCATTCCATGCTTTTATCTTTCTCTAGTATATTTGGAAGATTTATATTAGAAAAGTGTAAAGAAGGACCCTTTTCACCGGCCTTCACAGATCGACCCAGAAATAGATTTTTCCTTCGTCAAAATCCCTTTTGTTATTTGGCAGGTCAAATTTCATGGTAAATAAGGTACCACTAACTACTTTAAACAATTCCTAGCACTCTACTCAAGTTTTCATAAAATATTTGTGTTGACAAAAAAGCTACCACCATACTGGGTCTACATTACATTATATAATGAACATTAAATAGAAAAAAATCTAGACCTTTTACAGATGATAACTCAAAAACCTAATGCATTTCCAAATAATATCCTTACCATAACTTTCACATCTTCACTAGTTTTGATAACTTCATCTATTCTTGCTCTGTAAAAGCTGCACACAAATTCCAAATCTCTAAAGGGGGCCAAACAAATTTGTCCCACATTGATGTCATCCGGGTCCAAGAAGGGTGTTGTATTCTGGGAAACTGCAGTCTCCACACATGTTTGTATGAAGCTTAAATCCTTGAGAGCATGGGTTTCATTTGATATAGCCCAAAAACTTGCTGCATTTTCAACCTAAAATAAAATAATTTGATATGGCTTTTACACTTAAAGAATTTTAAATGTTTTAAAGATACAAACTTTATAAACTATATAAAATTATGTCAAATTGTGGAAGATTTTAAAAATATAAAAATTATGAACAGTGCTAATGTATATTAACTATAACAATGATCAAAAAAATTCCTGTTGAAGCCTTAGGATAATAGCATCCTACAGTTCCTCCTAGGGTTGTCGTTTAGCTAGTAACAATAATAATATAAAGACCGCTAAGGCCTAATTGAGGCAATCGAGGTAAGAGATCTGCTTTTAAAAATGCTACCGATATCAAAAAGTACATTTTCATAGCAACTTAAAAAAGCAATTTCCATATAATCAGGACTAGAAAAGGGGATGATTTGAGTTGAGAAAAATTGAGGTAGTAAACTAAAATCCTACTTTGAGCTTTGAATTTTCTCCTATAGAGATGTACGACTGCATTTGCCCAGATGAAAATCAAACAGGATTTAGTGCCAATAATATAAACATTATCGAATAAAAAAAACGAAGTATAATATTGTCCAAATATATATTACATGCAAAGACTTTAGATAGTCAATTCGGGACTTTTATATATCTCAATGTTTTCAAAAACATGAATCGAGATTTCAATAAAATATGATGAAGGTCTTCTTTGAATTTCCTCCATTTCTTTAGAAACCTGTACATAATTTCCTCTCATGGAGCACTTTACTTCTCTTTTCAGCATAACAAATCTTCAACCCTCCTTTTCTTGAATTATTCTTGATATTATAATAAAGGGAAGTTCAGTCCTTTTTTTTAATGCAAAAAAGAAAAAAACTTAAAAATTATATATAAATAATTCAGGAGGATCTAAAGAAAAAAGATAAAACAAAAAAGACTTTGAAAATTTTGCAACAATGACATCCAGTAGTGTACTGAGCAAATTTTTCAGGGGAAATTTAATACTAGTCAACTTGGCTGGCTATGGCCGTTATGCGAGGGATTTTAAGATGTCAAATCTTTAAAGGGAAATCAAACTGATTTGTTCTAACTCTTAGAGTGTCAGGCATAATGCCCAAATATACCACATTTAAATTACTCCTTCATAAAGTTTCATTGACAAATTATGCAAATAGCAATTTCCAAGTATGTATGGTGAATAAATTAATCAAACTACAACCTCGTTAAGATATATTCATTGCTGACAGGAATTTCAAGCTGAAAAAATGTTTGCAGGTGAGCATTTTGAAATGGCTGGTGTGAGCAACACTGAAAATTCATGGCAACTCCATTTCCATTATTCAATAGATTGGGTTGATTAGGATCATTCCTAGTCTCTATGCTTTAATCATAAAGTGTACATTTTCCAACCTAACCACTACTATTTACATACTTGAAATGAAATTTTTTAGTACCCCAACTTCTGCAAAACATAAATATCATCATACAAGTGTAATTACTATGAGGAAAAACAAAAAATATATAAAATAACAAAAAAGGGGAAACTTACATGTGTAACATGAATTCTCCAAACATGGTTAGCTGGCGAGGGCATAACAGGTGGTCTCAAAGTACACTCAACAGGTTTTGTTAATCTCATCCGACCTCTACCCAAGATTTTTTTTCCGGTAAAACCTTTTTGATCTTTACCTTGGTTAAGATCTTCAATTTCACCCAATATTTCTGTCATCTTTATACGACTTTCTTCTGAACTGGAAATATAAAAGCTTACATTGCAGTTTCATAAAGAAGGATCAAGACAATCACTCCACAAGCATTTACATTCAAGTTACTGGAATTGATAGAGCAGTAAAGAAAACCAAAGCAACCTCCAATATAAATGGAAAGATGCCTCTGTAATGAAGCCTATGTAAACACCCAGTTAACCTAAGCAACTTTGACCCACCTTTCTATTCACGTCCAAAATTCAATGTGATTATAGCTAACTTTTTATGACAGGAAGCTTAATTTAATGTCAAATATAAACTGAACAACTGTACTTCAAAATACGCTCATGAGGGAAAAATACTTGATAAATTAGAGATGCAAACTGCAGTCAGGCACAAAAAAATCTTAAGATTAATAGGTTATTAACAATAAACATTAAAAATTAGACACTTGTTAAATACACATCTATAATTATGAATTTTTATTGCAAATTTTACTAGTTATTAAGCGATAAAGATTTTTTGACAAAATCTTTCTTTTTATGGTTAGTGATGTGTGGTCTCCAACTCTCCTGTGGAAGGCTAAAACAGGAAATGAAAATGAAATGTCAAAGAAATATTTTCCTCCCTGATCCAGGGCAAGTGTATCACTGTAAATGGTACAGACTTAATGAGTTAAAAGGAAAATATATGGATTCAAGTTCTATTGAATCCATCACAGCACCTATGCTGAATACGTTAAGATGTACTATGACACAAAGCCGAGAACCAATGCTGGTACTAAAGCTGATGCTACTTGGTCGCAAATATGCACTCAACTGCTATCTTCTATATATTTCGATTAAGGACCAAATGCCTCCCTTCCCCAATTGAGGTAAGAGATGAAAAAAAAAATGGTAATTTATTACGTAACTCTATCGCTTAGAATAACTTACAACAAAATCAGAAGTTAACCAACTGTTTATAGCCTGAAGGTTGACAGTACTCAACTTGAAGGTTGAGGAGGATGCCTAGCCACAGAGTACAGAAAAAAACCATCCTTCCCATGCTCACCGACAAAAGATGTTAGTTGAATGCACACTAATAACCGAGTAGCCTCAACCCCAGTACCAGTACTGGTTCTCACTGATGTACCATAGTATGTTCAACATATTTCAGCATAAGAGGTGCTGTGACGGATTCAAAATTCTATGCTGTGCACATTGATACACTAGACCTGGTGCAGAGTGAAAAACATTCCTTTGGTATTTAACTAAAATAATGATAAAAAAAATATAATCAGCAAGTTGACTCTGGGAGCCCTCCACTACATTTAACAAATGTTCTCTTTGATCAATTATTGTGAAGATACTCCTCATGGCAGGAATCTGGCTGTGACGCTCTTATGAAGTCAATTCACTGTACTTTTATTAGTGTGAAAAAGGGGAAGCAAACAAATATAAAGAGTACAAATAACAAGATGGTGCTACTCTCATATATGTTTGTTTGGCAAGAAAATTACAAACATAAATGCAAATAAAATATTACCAACAAAAGAGATGAAGTGATAAAAGTTGCGGATGGTTTCTATCAAATAGGGACATAAAAAACTTAGCAAATATGAAACACCTGAACCAATACCAAACATAACAACTGAAGAAGTAAAGAAAGCATTAAGAGTAATGAAAAGAGGCAAAGCAGCAAAAGATGGCCTAAAAATTGATTTAATAATAGATGGATGAGATTTCATAATAGTAAAACTAGCTCAACTTTACATTAAATGTCTGTAAGAATGTTCAATGTTCTAAACCTACACACTTGTGAAAATTTCATGATTGTACTAATCTACATAAAGGAAGATACAAAAGACCCGAAAAATTACCACCAAAAAGTTTACTCTGTTATATATAAAAAATTGCAAAGATCATATTAGGCTGAATAAAAAGACAGCTACACTTCAATCAAACAAGAGAACAGGCACACTTTAGAAGAAGGTATTCAATAACAGACCAAATCCATGTAATCAACCATCTAATGAAAAAATCAACAGAGTATAACAAACCAATATGTATGACAGTTATAGACCATGGGAAAGCTTTTGATTCTGTCAAAATTTCAGCAGCAATGAAATCCCTTCAAAGACAAGGAATAGATGAATCTTTTGTTATAATACTTGAGGATATCTATACAGGAAGTAATGCAATCCTAAAACTACATAAACCTATTGAGAAAATTCAAACTGAGAAAGGAATTAAATGGGATGATCCCATCTCTCCTAAATTATTCACAGCATGCCAAATAGTAGTTTTTAAGAATTCAACTTGGATAATGTAGGAATTAATATTGATGGGGAACGCCTCGACAACCGAAAAATTGTGAACGAAATAGCTCTGTTTACTGAATCATAGGAGGAAATGCAATGCATGATAGAAGATTTGAACACAGAAAGCAGAAATATTGGACTGAAAATGAATATGAGTAAAACTATGATAATGTTCAATGAAAATGAAGAGATTACAAATAAGTGTTATGGATGAACCTCTACATATTGTTAACGAATATGTATACAAGAAACTGTTGACTTATGATGGGATTAGATTCTGAGACAGGCCTTAAATCAATCTGGACATAAGGCCATCTTATAATGTTAGATTTCCATAGATTTATTATCCTGATTTATGGAATTATATTTCGTCAATATTTTCTTCCTGGATATCACTATTCTATTTTCTTGGTCTATAGCATAGCATCTAGTTTTCATACAGTTTGTTTATAGCAATTATTATTAGTTATCATATATCTTTTTTTTCTCTCTTTCAGAGGTACCTTAGCAGGTGTTGCAGTCTATGTTAGTTTCCTTGAGGGATTTCTCGAGTTGGTCTTTAAATTGAAGCATAAGGCAGCCTTTAGAGCGATTGCCTGTATTTAACTCGCTGAGTAGTATTTTATTTGGTAGTCTTGTGTCTTCCATGTGCATCACATGGCCAGACCATCTTAGGAGGTGTTTAACGATCATGGCCTCGATGCTGGTGACAGCTCTTTCAAGGACTGCTGTATTGGACACATTATTCATTCCATTTGATTTTCGTTATTGCTCATTTTTTTCCTGGTGGAATTGTTCCAGTTTTTAGAGGTCCCTACAATAAAGGGTCCAAGTCTCATGTATATAACGGTAGATACTATAATGGCGTTATATACCATCACCTTTGTATGGTTGATTAAGTCTTTGTTCATGAACACCCTGGTGGATAGTCTCCCATATGCAGTGTGGCCAGCTTGTAACCTGCTTTCAATCTCTTTGGAGGTGGTATTCTGGGTGGAAAGGATGCTTCCCAGGTATGGGATGTATTTGATGCATTCAATGGTGGTTCCATCCATTGTGGTGTTAGTTACTAGCAGAATTTTCATACTATATACACATGACATGTGGTTTGGCCTAGAAAACAAGCTTGTTGCATATGCAGATGATGCTACTCTCTTTGCATCAATTCCATCCCCTGAATGTAGATCTAGGGTTGGTGAATCCCTTAATAGAGATTTAGCTAGAATTAGTGCATGGTGCAAATTATGGGGTATGAAGTTGAATCCTAACAAAACTCAAAGTATGATTGTAAGTAGGTCAAGGACGGTGGCTCCTCAACATCCGGATCTCAGTATTGATAATGTTTCTTTAAATATGTATGACTCTTTCAAAATTTTAGGTGTGATTCTTGACAGTAAATTTACTTTTGAGAAACATATAAGGTCTGTGTCTTCTTCAGTTGCACAAAAAATAGGCTTATTGAGAAAGTCTTTCAAGATTTTCGGTGATCAATCTATGCTGAAGAAGTGTTTTAATTCTTTCATTCTACCTTGTTTTGAGTATTGTTCTCCTGTCTGGTGTTCAGCTGCTGATTCTCATCTTAATTTGTTGGACAGAAACTTACGGTCTAATAAATTTCTTATTCCTGATCTAGATATTAATCTCTGGCACCGTCGTTCAATTAGTTCATTATGCATGTTGCATAAGATTTTTCATAACTCTGACCATCCTTTACATTCAGATCTCCCAGGACACTTCTATCCTGTTCGTAATACTAGGCAGGCAGTTAATTCTAATAGCCAGGCCTTCTCCATCACGAGGCTCAATACTACGCAGTACTCTAGAAGTTTTATTCCAGCTGTGACCAAGTTGTGGAATGATCTTCCTAATCGGGTGGTTGAATCAGTAGAACTTCAAAAGTTCAAAGTTGGAGCAAATGCTTTTTTGTTGACCAGGCGGACACGAGTCTCTTTATAGTTTATTTATGACATATTTGTTTTTGTTGTTGTTAATAGTTTATATATGACATGTCTGTTTTGACGTTGTTACTTATTTTAGAATGATTTATTATTAATTTGTTCTCTTCATTTATTTATTTCCTTATTTCCTTTCCTCACTGGGCTATTTTTCCCTGTTGGAGCCCCTGGGCTTATAGCATCTTGCTTTTCCAACTAGGGTTGTAGCTTGGATAGTAATAATAATAATAATAATAATAATAATAATAATAATAATAATTTCCCCTGATCTTGGCTGGGCCAATTTCTTAGTTTTGACTATGTTAAAGCACGTATAGGCAGCATGGAAACTATCAATTGATTCTTGGAGTTCTGCTTGGGTGTGGGCTATGGCAGCGTTGTCATCTGCAAACTGCAGTTCCCTCACATTGATGGTGTTGGTGTTGCGCTGGGATTTCAGTCTGGTCATTTTGAAAATTCGTCCATCTAATCTGTATTTTATCTCAACCCCTGGGTTGTTGTGGGGTACTTCACATAGGATAGAGCATGGCAGCAAAGTATAAAAAGAAAAGGGTTGGAGCCAATACACATCCTTGTTTTAGTACACATGAATAGGAAGGGGGCTCACAGGTTGCTCTAGTGTATTACTTTAGCTGCCATCCCATCATGTAGGACTCTGATCATTACAACAAAAGACTCAGGGATTCAGAAGCACTTGAGGACAGACCACATGCCTGTTCTTGGTATGCTGTCGTATGCTTTTTTGAGGTCGTAGAAAATTAGGATTATGGGTTTTTGCAGTCTTTTTTTATTTTTCCTCTAGATGGGTGGAAACCACAATGTGATTCTGGCAAGATTGTTCATGCTACATTTTGTAATCTTTTTAGTAGGATCCTTGCCAAGACCTTCCCCGTAATTGGTAGCAAGGATATCCCTCTATAATTGCCACATTCTCTTCTATCTCCTTTTTTGAAGATGGTGAACAGGAATGTGCCTTTCCAATCATTGGGGGCCTGTTTTTCCTTCCATATTTTTAGTATGAGGGACTGAAGACACATCTTCAGAACTAAACCGCTGTGGTCAGGAGTTTAGTGGGAATGTTGACTGGTCCTGCGGCCTCCACTTCGCGCGCATTTGTTTTAAAGTAGCATCAAATTCTTAAAATCTAGGTGGTAGGGACATCCATAATTGGGGTGGATGTTGTGGCACATTTCGGAGGAAGTCTTGTTGGGCTGATGAGTTCCTGTTCAGGAAGGTGTTGAAATGTTCTACCCAACAGTTCTGGATCTCTTTATCTTCTGTAAGAATGGTGTTGTCTGCTGCCAAGAGTACCCCTGCAGAAGTGTGCTTTGGTCCGAAAATTTTCTTTGTGCCTGCAATGAAGCTTTTTAAGGTCCCTACTGTCAGCATAACCTTGTAGGTCTTGAGACATTTACTGCCACCATTCATTTTGTATTTCTTGAAGCCTTGCTTGACCCTGTGATTTTATTTGTTAACATTAAGCCTTCTTTGGGTAGGAATTAGGGTCTTGGTCGAGGGCTATTTGAGCTTTCCGTTTGGTGTTAATGAGGGACTTACTATCTTCGTCGTTGTCGTCAAACCAGTTCTGGTGCTGTTTGCTTTGGTGGCTGATTATCATTCTTAAAGCTTCATTGATGGCATCTTGTAAGGAAGTCCATTTAGCGGTGATTAAAGGTTCTCTGATTGGTAGGCTCTGCTGGATTGCTCCTTGGAAAACTCGAGATGTATCAGGATCTTTTAATTTACCACTGTCGTGTCTTCTTCTGGCTTCGTTTTGTTGGATGTTACATGGCTTTCTTTTGATGGTTAGTTTTAATTTTGTGATGAGCAGCCAGTGGTCCATCCAGCAGTCATCGGCTCCAAGCGTGCTTCTTGTGATCAAAACCTCATTTTTATGTTACTATCTGACTATGGCATAATCTAAGATATGACAGTGTTTTGATCTAGGATGTTTCCAGGTGATCTTAATTCGATTCTGGAGTCTGAACTGCGTGCTTGTGCTGAACAGGGGAACTGTTCAACACAAAGGCCACGGAGGAGTAGGCCATTATCATTGCAGTTTCCCACACCTTGCCTTCCGATTATGTTGTGCCAGAGGTCATGGTCTCGCTACATACTGGCGTTAAAATCCTCTAAGAGAAAGAGACAGTCCCCAGCTGGAATTTGGGATATGGCAGTGTCAAGCTTTTGGTACAAGGCACCTTTGACATGGTCGTCTGCATCTAATGATAAGAGCGTACACTAATACTAGCGTGAAAAACTATTTATTATGGGAGTTGTAGTCTCAGTGCGGCGATCGTTTCATTAATTGCATGTACTGTCAGGTTATGGGCTTTCACCCTGGGAACGGTGGTCTTTCAGGTTTTTCCCTTTCCATACTAAGTATAGCCTGACCCAACTTCTGTGATTTGCCGTTCGCCAGGTATTCTACTTTCGCTGAGAGCAGCCGCTTCGACGTTAAATCTTACAGGTTCTCTTGAGACTAAGGCTGTTCATCTTCCAGGGCGGTGTGTCTCTCTGGCATCCATAAGGGTGCAAACATTCCATGCACCTACTTTGAGGTATGATTTACTGTAATTATTCCTTCCTTCACACAGCTGCATATATGGTGTTGCATTGGGTGCAGCTGCCCAATGACTGGGATGGTGTGACCACCATTGTTTAGTCCACCTTTAATAGGGCCTTCCCTAGTTGGGGCAAAAAGCGGTACTCTTGAAAAAGCCTGCTCAGTCACAGGTGCAGTACTGAGTTCCTGTGTGGTCATGGTCACAGGGAGCGCAGCCATCACACACCTGCCGCCAGTGTGCAGGTGTCGAGTTTCCAGCTACACCAAGCCTTCTCCCACCACCCCTGGCCCATCGCCAATAGTCTTTTTAGGTAAGGCTAGGAGGAGAGGAAAAAAAAAAAGGAAATAATGAGGGTGTTAGAGAGACAGTAGTAAGACTGAACAGGCTGTTGGTGTGACTTTGTTTAGGGTGGACAACACTTTGCCAGAGCGATGCCCACGCACTCTGGCTCAACACCTTCCTCCAGCGGCACACGTGTGATGTGCAAAACTGTGGTGTGGAGTTGCATTGGTCTGCCGATAATCTAGTCCAACAGATCTCTCAATTTTTGTGCAATTGAAGAAGACACAAACCTAATGTGTTTTGCAAAGGTAAATTTGCTGTCGAGAATCACACCTAAAATTCTAAGTCATACAAAGTTGAAGAAACATTATCAATGCTGAGATCTGGATGTTGAATAGCCACTGTCCTTGACCTACTTACAATCATACAGTACTTTGAGTGTTGTTAGGATTCAACTTCATGATCCATAATTTGCACTATGCACTAATTTTAGCTAGATCTCTATTAAGGGGGGGAGCTAATGCCATTTTTTAAGGACAGACTTTGACATTCATCCCACTTTATAAGGTGACTTAGGGCATCTCCAAACTCCATAGGATTTTTGCCTGCGACCTTCGGTTTTGAGACACCAGAGTGATTTATCCTGAAAATTAGTGTTTTTCAAATTCTATCTCCTCCCTTCATAATCAATATTAAGACCTGAGATTACTACCCTATATAGACCTCCAATCAAATGAGTTTTTCTTTCCTAAAAGTCATTTTTTTTTTGCTAGATATAAAATTTTTCATTGTGGTGAAAAAATTAACCTGGAAAATCAGGGGAAATAATTGAGAAAAAAATATGAAACAAAAATTGGAAAAAACAAAAACATCTAATTAGTTTTTAATGTCTTTCTACATCACATACCAAATTTCAATGTTATATCTTTAAAACTAAGGGAGAAGATAGAATTTGTTCAATAAGTATACTGTAGTTTTGAGATAGGGGCATTCAAAGTTTTTCTTTTTATTTTTACAAAGACAATATTATTAATCATGATTATTATGAGTATTATGTTCCTTTTTGGATATTAATAAAACAAAACAAAGTTATTTATCATAATTTAATCATAAATAAATCCCTTAGCTCAATATCTTGCTTCTTTAGGCAAGACATTCACTCAATGATCATCTCTCTCCTTCACTAACTCCGCTAATTTCGCCGATATTACCAACTTCTACACTCTCATTAGAGAGAATTTTCTTCTTTATGTTAGCAAGATGTTAAAATTGTGTTTTCCTCTTTGGAATGATTAAATTCTTGCCGAATACGAGAAAAAGATGTAAAAACGAGCGATTGTCACAGGTCAAACACAACGTGTACTCCCTCTGAGGTTTGTGGTAGAACTGGAGGGCGAAGGGTGTAATATCTATGTAATACATCATCTTGTGACTCATGGAATCTATACAGATGCCATTGCTCACAATTTGTTTTACATTAAAATGTAATAATTATCAAAATTTACGATAAAAGAAATACAGCATTTTCTTGTAGGGAACAATGTTTTTGGTTTATCGAGTTACTTTAACTGATTACCCTGTAACTATGAACGTAAGAGGAATTTTGACAAAATGTTTTGTATACACATTCTCCATTACCATATGAAGCTTATGGGATTCAGCAACCCCACATCTACATTCAAGAGATGGAATTGATGCAGAGAGTGTAGTATGATCTACATATGCAACAAGCTTGTTTTCTAGGCCAAACCACATGTCATGTGTATATGGTATGAAAATTATTGGGCCAATAATACTACCCTGAGGAACACCAGATATCACATTCCTATACTCACTATGGTGCACATCAACATCACCTCTTTGTGATCTATTGCTTAAAAATTCAATAATATGCTAAGAAAAGACCCACCCACTCCCAACTGTTTGAGTTTGAAAACAAGGGTCTCATGATTAACACAGTCAAAGGCAACACTAAAATCAAGGTTAATCATACGAACTTCTTGACCAAAATCAAGGGATTTCTGTACAGCATTGGAGATTGTAAGAAGGGACTCACATGGTCCAAGGCCTGTACAAAAACCAAATTGCAAATTAGGGAACAGATAATTACCTTCCGGAAACCTATTAAGACGTTTTACCAAGACGTTCAAAAACTTTAGATATGGGATTTATGGAAATTGGGAGGAAATCAGTAGGAATTGAGCTACCACAAACACATTTACATAGTGAGTTAACATTACCAATTCTCCAAAACGTGCTAAAAAGCTCCTCCTCTTGGTAACTTGCACGAAATACTACAACTTTGGAGCTGGGAAATCTAGTTTTTAGAAAAAACAAACGAAAAATACCATTTGGGTCTACACCTCCATAAGCATCAAGGTCCATCAAGAGAGCTTTAATTTTATGAGATAGAAAAGCTAAACTAGTTAGTTTAGCCTCCAAAAAATAGGAATGAGGAAGATACAGTTTCTCATTACTCTGCTTAATGTCAAATACATCAGCTAAAAGGGATGCCTTTTCCTTTGGACAGTGAGTGACAGAGCCATCTGGTTCAAGTGAAGGAGGAACTGTTGCATCAACACCAAAAAGTGCAAATTTAAGGGTAGTCCACCACTTATATTCCTTGGTTCTACAAGGAAGGATTTCTTAAGGCTAAATTGTACTCTTTCTCAGTTAGGCATAAACTCTCTGAGCAAAAGATCTAAGCCGAGTCTAGTTATTCCGAGTCAAGTCTGATCTACTACTTTTCCAAAGATGATAGGCCTCCTCCTGCTTCTCCTAGTAAGCACATCTACAATCTTCACTGAACCATGGTTTGTCCTTCACTCAGTACCTTAGCACATGAAAAGGGATATGCTTATCAATTATCAATTTTGACCAATTCAGGCCCAAAAGATCACTCAAAATTCCATTCCAGTCTGCTTGAGATTTCATATAAATCTTACACGAGTATGATACATCAGGGACAGGCTGCTCAGTCTTCACTAT
>NC_090754.1:24222379-24237379 GCF_036898095.1 Palaemon carinicauda | reverse complement strand
CCTGGCGACAACCCTATCTTCTGTCATCGCTAACGAGTAGTTAACTCCGGCTTGACTGGGATAATGTTTTACTATCGATCTTCTTTGCCGGAGAGTATCCCGGCATTTAAATATGACAGTAATACAGGGTGTATTGTCTTGTAGCCGACAACATCATCGACAGAGGAATAGTGGTTCCTCTGCCGGCTACAGCGTTGTCGGCAAAGGAAGCTAGGCTTCCCTAGTCTACAACCAAAAGTGGGCAGCATAATTGCCGCCACCTTTCTCCCTTGTGGACTAGAAGACATGTCTTATATCTGGCAAGGTCACAGGCCAGGGAACTGTTATTCCCCTGCCACCCATGACAGCGCCGGTATAGGAAGCTAGGCTTCCTTGATTTACAGCCAAAAGTAGGAGGCATATTTGCTGCCACCTTTCTCCTCTGTAAAATATAAAACCCTTTCCCTTCCCCTTCTGTCCTTTAGTACCGGCCTAGCCATCACAAATTTCCTTTGGCCGGTATTCTACAATCATCCCCGCTTGCCGGGCTGACTGGGTTACCGGCCGGGTTCCTACAAACGGTGGTTAGGTTACCGCCTCAATCAACTCTCTAACGGAAGCAAAGCTCCGGGAAAGGTTGAGCCGGCCCTGACAGCTGCCAGTGGGAAACCCATTATACTGTTGAGAATTCTTCAGTCGTCTCTTGGACTGCCACCCACAAACCTTGTAACCGGCAGTACAGCCGGCAACAGAATTTGTGGCTGGATGTAAGCTAGAATCAATGCAATCCTCCCCTTCCATTTGAATTATCATTCTGGGAAGAAGGCTGTAGAAGGCAGTAGTACATACACTCCCAATTATTGTACTAAACTATGATAATACGGGAGTCCTTCTTCTCATTCTTTCTCTCTCAATATCAGCTAGTGCCACCAGGTACTAGCCTAACCCAGTACTATACCGGTAAAACTACGGTATAAGACAATACAGTAGCCACTATTCCTGCAGTATAACAATATAGCAGTTAGAAAACTACAGTATATAATGATACAGTAGCAAAAATTTCCAACATACTCTGTGCATCCTTTCACAGTCTATTGTTGAGACCGATTAAAATGTTGAGGTGAAGTATTCCTTCAACATCCTGATGAATCCTAGATCATCAGGGCACCAATTATTACCATTCAGTATTAATATTCTACAAGTGGAGGAGTTAGTATGAATATTCACAGACTCCTGCTCTACGTATGAGAGTTATTCCGCTCTGTATTTTCCCTAATAAGGAAATCAAAAATATTAATATTACAGCAATTGCCTGGAGAGGAAACACAGATGTGTCTTTCCTAATTTTTTTCTAGCTTACTATCCTAAGCTATTATAAATAATAGTAAGTAATACTATTGTTAAGCATGTGTATTAGTATCAATGATATAAATAACCCTATACTCATTTCACTCTTTCTTTCCTTACAGGAGGAGCCTAAGGTGAATTGTGCAGTCATGTTCTGCAACCACAAAAGTAAGGACTTTTGTGGGCACACGATGTGCAGGTCTCATGCCCCCTACTCCATCGCAACTGAAACCCTGAGGTATTGGGACCCGAAGGGTTGCACCGTCTGCTCGGCTCTGATGACCGAGGGATTTGGTGAAGATATCCCTGAGACTACGGAGTCGAGGGATACAGCAAGAGAAACTCTACGGAGGTGGGTAAGAGGGTTCCAAAAGAACTCTTCGGGACCTTACCTGCCAAATGAAGCTAAGAGATCCCTTCTGTTCCCTAAGGCACAATTCGACGCGGTTGTGCCCCAGATAGAGGTTGAGCCTCCCTTCATCCAGCTGACGGTAGAGGCGGACATTAATAAGGCACTCGAGGGCATGGACATCCACCAGGAATGGATGTCAGAGGTCTCTACCAACACCGAAAAGGACCTTCTGCAAGAAGATCCTGAAGAAGAGGTGGCTCAACCACCCACGGAGGAAGAAGGATCCGTATCTATGATAACTGAAGACCCTCAGTTTTCTGTGACGGCATATCAACCCGTGGCGTCATCTTCTTCAGCCCCAACTCCCCATCTTGAGCAGCTGATAGCCAGCAGAAGATCTAAGCGTTTCGCAAGGAACGACAGGAGATTAGGCAAGATCTCAAAGAGAAGAAGAAGGAAGTAAGAGATGTGAAATGCCCAGGCGCTTTCAAGGGCTCTCATAAGCCTAATGAAGTCTGACTTACCTCCATGCTCTGAAACCAACCCCTGGAGGTATACGGAGCATATGCCCATGATGGATGGGAAGCTGTACATCTCCGAGAAGTTGGGGACCAAACCCCTTGAAGATTTCCAATTCTGGCCTAACCTATCGGCATACCCAGATTGTTATGTGAGACTGCGGGATGAACCAGCATCTCGTAAGGAGACGGAACCAAAAGAGGTCATGATCTTTGAGCATGACAAGGCAGAGGCTCTCTTGTCCAAGACCCTAAAGAAAGCCGGTTACACCTACTCCAAGGTTTCAGCTTTGAGCAAAAATCATCCTACTTTCATTGCTCCTTCCTCCAGAGCTTTCCCCTTTTCGGTCAAAGCTCTCTACTGTGTGTTGAAAGCAGTTGATGTGGACAAACCATGCCCAGTGCTAGAGGAATGCAGACCATTATCTCTAGCCATGCCTACCAGCGAGAGGAATGGAACGAGGTTCATCTAACCTTCTCAGTCTCTAAACTGGATCCGGAAATAGCAGGTCAACAGTTCAATGAGAACCTTCCAAAACTACCAGAGCATCTTTTGAGAAGGGAACAAGAGACAAAAGAGAGACTAGCCACTTCTTTGTCTCTTCAGAACTGTATGGAAATATGTGCAGGCCTTTCCAATACCCCAGATATGTCCATGGTCCTAGCCAAGACTCACATGGGTACCCTTGTCAAGGACATGTACGCTTTCGTCAGGTCCAGGAGGGCCTGTAGAGAGCATGTGTTTGCCGCAGCAACGGTCAAACACGAGCCCAGGAAGCTGATCACTTCATGTATCTGGGGCAAGGACCTCTTTCCAAAAGAAGTGGTTCAGGAGGTTATCACAAAAGCCACCACGGAAAATAGTAACCTACTCCAGAACTGGGGCATGTCTTCCAAGAAGAAATCATCCTCAGATGCTGGTCCCCAACCGAAAAACAGGAAGACAAAGAAGCCACGCAGGCCTGTACAGCATCCAACCATGACCACAGTGCCCTAAATGGTAGCTCAGCTACAAACCACCTTCCAGATGGTGCCCCAGCAGCTGGTAGCTCAATCGCGGGTGTTCAATCCAGGCTTTTGAGAGGCACACAACTACCTTTTGCCCCAGAGGTAGAGGCTCAAGAAGAGGCTCCTCAAGGAACCCCTCAAGGGGTAGAGGAGGACGTGGTCAAGAAGGTAAATCCTCAAAAACATCTCAGCAATGAGATGCTCCAGGTAGGAGGAAGACTTCCACTTTCGGGAACGTTGGACCTTCGATCCCTGGGCCCACAGCCTAATCAAGAATGGACTCGGTTGGAAATGGAACAAAATTCCACCCCCTTTTCCTATATTATTCCAACACCCCCCCCCCTTATTGGAAGAATATACCTCAGAACTCTTGAACAAAAAGGTAATAAGGAAAACGAAGTCCATCAGATTCCAAGTAAGGCTGTTTTGTGTTCCCAAGAAGGACTCGGACAAACTCAGAGTCATTCTAGACTTGTCTCCACTCAACAATTTCATCGAGAACAACAAGTTCCGGATACTTACCCTGCAACACAAAAGGACCCCGTTACCGAAAGGGGCGTACACAGTCTCGATAGACCTGGCGGATGCTTATTGGCACCTACCAGTCAGCCGCCCCCTCTCCTCCTACCTAGGATTCAGGCTACAGAATACAAAATATGCCTTCACAGCCATGCCCTTCGGGCTAAACATAGCCCCAAGGATATTCACAAAACTTGCGGATACAGTCGTCCAACAGCTGTGCTTAGAAGGCATTCAGGTAGCCGCATACCTGGACGACTGGGTGGTGTGGGCAGCATCAAAGACAGCTTGTTTGCAGGCAGCCACAAAGGTGATTCAGTTCCTAGAACACATAGGCTTCAATATCAACCACAAGAAGTCTCGCCTTTCTCCAGCTCAGGAGTTTCAATGGTTAGGAATCTATTGGAACTTGCAGTCACATCGTCTCTCCATTCCATCGAAGAAGAGGAGAAAGACAGCGGGATCTGTCAAGAGACTACTGAAACTCAAGAAGATTTCAAGATGCCAACAGGAAAGAGTACTGGGCTCTCTCCAGTTTGCAGCAGTGACAGACCCAGTGCTAAAGCACAACTAAAAGATGCGTCAGGAGTCTGGAGAAGATACGCATCAAACGCTCGAAAAGATCAACAAAGATTGACACCGACCCTACTGCGAACGCTCCTAAGGCCGTGGTCAACAATCAAGAGCCTGACAAGAACAATTCCCTTACAACTACCTCAACCTTCAGTGGTAATTCACACATATGCCTCACCGGAAGGATGGGGAGGCCATTCCCATCAAAGGAAAGTGCAGGGGAATTTGTCGCACCAGCTCAAAACCTTTCACATAAAGATCCTGGAAGCTATGGCAGTCTTCCTAACATTGAAGAAACTAACCCCTCGCAGATCAGCCAACATCAGACTGGTCTTGGACAGGGAGGTAATAGTAAATGTCTGAACCGACAAGGCTCGAGATCACCTCACATCAATCACGTGATGTTAGCCATCTTCCGCCTGGCAAGGAAGAAGAGATGGCACTTATCAGCAGTTCACCTGCAAGGGTTCCGCAATGTGACGGAGGATGCTCTGTCCAGGCAAAAGCCGATAGAGACAGAATGGTCCCTAAACGCAGACTCATTCTCCTTCATATTGGAAAAAGTCCCGGAACTGCAGATCGACCTCTTCGCAACGAGCGACAACAAGAAACTACCTCGATATGTAGCCCCTTACGAGGATCCTCGGGCAGAAGCAATAGAATTGGAACAGATGGAATCACATCTATCTGTTCCCACCAACCAACCTCCTGCTGAAGGTCCTCAACAAGCTAAGATCCTTCAGAGGAACAACAGCAGTAGTAGCCTCCAAGTTGCCAAGAAGCAATTGGATCCCTCTAGTTCTAGAACTGAAACTGAAGCTGTTCCCTCTACCGAACGCAGTTCTATCCCAACTGGCTCAGAAGTAGACTGTCTACACTTCATTCTTGAAAACCAAAAACCTACACTTCATGATTATCTCGCCTTAGTGGCCAAGAAAAGGTTCAGGATCTCAAAAGACAACATCGACTTTATAGAAGAATACATGTCGAAGTCAATTAGAAGACAATACGAATCATCTTGGAAGAAATGGGTTTCCTTCGTGAAAACAATGAAACCGACGGAACTTTCAATAGATTTCTGCCTCTCCTTCTTCATCTCCCTTCATGAACAATAAATGCGTGTAAGTCAGTTTTGAATAGACCTCTTCTTTACGCCTTTCAGGTGGACCTTTCAAGTGAAATCTTCAATAAGATTCCGAAAGCATGCACTAGACTCAAACCAGCAACCCTTCCAAAGCTCATATCATGGTCTTTGGACAAAGTCTTGCACTATGCTTCGAATTTGAACAATAAGGATCTAACACAAAAAGTGATATTCCTGGTCGCTATAGCCTCAGGGGCTAGAGTTAGTGAAATAATGGCCTTATCCATGAACGAAGGCCATATTCAGTTCACAGAAGAGGGAGAACTGAACCTTTTTCCCGATCCTACCTTTCTCGCCAAAAACGAGCTGCCCACCAAAAGGTGGGGTCCTAGGAGAATCTGCCCTCTGAAGGAAGATGTCTCTCTATGTCCTGTAGAGTGTCTTAAGGTCTATCTTCGAAGAACTTCAGACTTCAAGGAGGGACAGCTCTTCCGAGGCAAAACCTGAGGATCGAACCTATCCCTAAAACAACTGAGGGCAAAACTCACCTACTTTATTCGCAGAGCGGATCCTGACAGCACACCCGCAGGTCATGATCCTAGAAAAATTGCTTCCTCGAACTTCTTTCAACATATGGACTTAGATAGACTCCTCCAATCATTTACGGGTTGGAAATCATCCAGTGTCTTCTAAAAACATTATGCAAAGCAAGTGCACGAGATAAAATACTTTGTGGTGGCGGCAGGTAGTGTTATAAAACCTGTCGTCTAGTGCTGCGATGAACAGTGAACTGTTTTGGAACTTAACAGTGTATTGGGTGAACAGGTGTTAGCACCTTCGAGTGTAATACCTTTTAGTGAAATCATTACGGTGATTTACAGACTGTTCTATACAGGTGCAGAATCTAACCAATAACACCAGTGCCATGTGAACATTTATACACAGTGTTAAAGCATATCCAACATCTAGGTGAAATCAAACAATTTAATTTCATAAAATTGAGAGGCATTTACCAAGGAACTAATATATGTATATTCTTCCCTTACAGGTTATAAAATATATATATACCAAGACGATCAAATATGCAGGATACATTCTATCTAGTGATACATTGCAAATTGTTTTTATATTTTGTCTATGGAAATAAAAAACTATATAATGTATCTGTGTCTTCTTCGCACTTAGAAGTACGAATAAAATTGTCCAGAGCCTTTTATTTTCCTAAAATAAAATCTTGTCCGTCAGTAAAATATCTAAAAGAACAACCTGGTAATCTCAAGAAGTTTCCCTCTTGTTCCTACAGAAATACAAACTTTGAACCCTTATAGTCAAAGTCGACAATTGACAATTCCCCTGCAAGGGGCAGGAAGCCCTAAGTTAGGTCCAAATTTAGCGGATATGACAAATAACGGTAATGTCATATATAAGGTCTAGGAGACCATATAAGGAACTCGTTCAAAGTAAAGGCACTTACAGTATAAAACCCACAGAGGTAGTACTTTCAAGTAATTCTCTGGTAAACTTCCATCAGGACGACATTGCTGAGCCCAAAAAACGGAGGATTTTGAGCAAAGCAAAAACCTATTTTACGGTGATATGGCCATGTCGTCCTGATGGACCCTCCGTTCTTTCAAAAGGAGTAAAACAACTATGTAATTAAAGACCCCACACGAAACTACTCTATTTGCGGCTATTCCTGCTTAAATGCAACAAGGAATAAGGCGCCGTAGTAGTACAGGGAGGGGATCCACCGGGTACCTTGATAACGGCTCCCCTTCATTTCGCCACTCTTCCCTCTCAAAGAGTAAAATCTAATCGGGGTGAAGATTGCCATGTGTCGTATCAAAAAATACGTCCCCAGATATTGTGTGATATCCTTAAAGTTACATTAAGGATACTCGCCCCAGAAGTTAGAATTCTGGAGACCTATGGTTAATTCTCTGGGAGTATCACTGTAGCTAAATATCCCTTAGAAAGCTGCCTAAAGGAACCTTCCATAAGGACGACATGGCCATATCACCCAAAAATAGATTATTCGCTTTGCTCAAAATCCGTTTTATATATATATATATATAATATATATATATATATACTGTATATATATATACATATATATGTATACAGTATATATATATATATATATATATATATATATATATATATATATATATATATATATATATGTATGTATGTATGTATGTATACAATGAGATAACTGAACAATTCTTCATCAAAAGGGTTAACTAATACACTGTTACAGACTCTTTACCTACGGTAACCAGCTCTTCTAGGAGGACACTCCACACCCAACCCTTGTTCTCAAGGCTTGGGTAGTGCCATAGCCTCTGTAAAGTCGGCGTCAAAACTGATGCAATAAAATGCAAAATGCATTGTACGTAGTTAGTTGGAAACTTGCGTGGGGTTGCCAATGGGTATATTTTATTCTAGTTATTGTCATCCTTTTTATCTGATGATAAGTATCAGTGATTAACTGTAGAACAATTTCCTTAGTGAAAGGTCAGAGTTAAAAAAAGAAAAAAAAAAAAACAATTCCCAGTAGAAACATATGCGGCTCTCAACGTGTGATATCGAGCATTCACCATTCAGTGACAGTAGGAACTGCCGAATGCATGACCATTGGCATAATGTGATTGTAAATTACTTTTATGGCGCTATATCAAAACCTATTGTGATTTCTTTTTATAAAGCACAAAGATGTTTAGCATCTGATTAAATGAAATATTAATAACACTCCAGTTGGTGTGACAAAAAGTCTAAATCCAAGTAATATACTTGTTTACCTAAATTTTAGATGATCTAATACTTGAGCTATGCCTGAGTGCCGGAGTTGCCACGCAAAAAATAAATAAATAAAATATATATATATATATATATATATATATATATATGTATATATATATATATATATATATATATATATATATATATATATATATATATATATATGCACATAAAAAGCACAGGGAAACGTCATGCTCACATGCAAAAGAACCACAGGGAAAATTTAAAGTAGAAACTAGTCAGGGCTTAATCTCATATTTCCTATTTTCACTTTTCCTGTGGTTCTTTTGAGAAAGAAATACATATATATATATATATATATATATATATATAATACTGTACTGGTTGCAGATGTGGAAGAGAAGCTTGGCCGATTAGTGACAGAATTTGGAAGGGTGTGCGAGAAAAGGAAGTTAAGAGTTAATGTGGGTAAGAGAAAGGTTATGAGATGTACGAGAAGGGAAGGTGGTGCGAGGTTGAATGTCGTGTTGAATGGAGAGTTACTTGAGGAGGTGGATCAGTTTAAGTACTTGGGGTCTGTTGTTGCAGCAAATGGTGAAGTGGAAGCAGATGTACGTCAGTGAGTGAATGAAGGATGCAAAGTGTTGGGGGCAGTTAAGGGAGTAGTAAAAAATAGAGGGTTGGGCATGAATGTAAAGAGAGTTCTGTATGAGAAAGTGATTGTACCAACTGTGATGTATGGATCGGAGTTGTGGGGAATGAAAGTGACGGAGAAACAGAAATTGAATGTGTTTGAGATGAAGTGTCTAAGGAGTATGGCTGGTGTATCTCGAGTAGATAGGGTTAGGAACGAAGTAGTGAGGGTGAGAACTGGTGTAAGAAATGAGTTAGCAACTAGAGTGGATATGAGTGTGTTGAGGTGGTTTGGCCATGTTGAGAGAATGGAAAATGGCTGTCTGCTAAAGAAGGTGATGAATGCAAGAGTTGATGGGAGAAGTACAAGAGGAAGGCCAAGGTTTGGGTGGATGGATGGAGTGCAGGAAGCTCTGGGTCATAGGAGCATAGATGTCAGAGAGGCAAGAGAGCGTGCTAGAAATAGGAATGAATGGCGAGCGATTGTGACGCAGTTCCGGTAGGCCCTGCTGCTTCCTCCGGTGCCTTGGATGACCGTGGAGGTAGCAGCAGTAGGGGATTCAGCGTTATGTAGCTTCATCTGTGGTGGATAATGGGGGAGGGTGGGCTGTGGCACCCTAGCAGTACCAGCCGAACTCGGTTGAGTCCCTTGTCAGGCTGGGAGGAACGTAGAGAGGAGAGGTCCCCTTTTTTGGTTTCATTTGTTTGATGTCGGCTATCCCCAAAATTGGGGGAAGTGCCTTGGTATATGTAAGTGTGTGTGTGTGTGTGTGTGTGTGTGTGTATATATACATATATACATATATATATATATATATATATATATATATATCTATGTATATATGTATATATATATATATATATTACTATTATTAATTGCTAAGCTACAATCCCGGTTGGAAAAGCAAGATGCTATAAGCCCAGTGGTCCAAACAGGGGAAATAGCCCAGTGAGGAGAGAAAACAAGGAAAAATTAAATATTTTAAGAACAGTAACATTAAAATAAATATCTATATAAACTATAAATACTTGAGCAAAACAAGAGGAAGAGAAATTAGATAGAATAGTGTGCCCGAGTGTACCCTCAAACAAGAGAACTCTAACCCAGGACAGTGGAAGACCATGGTACAGAAGCTATGGCACTACCCAAGACTACAGAACAATGGTTTAATTTTGGAGTGTCTTTCTCCTAGAAGAGCTGCTTACCATAGCTAAAGAGTCTCTTCTACCCTTACCAAGAGGAAAGTAGCCACTGAGCAATTAAAGTGCAGTAGTTAACCCCTTGAGTGAAGAAGAATTGTTTAGTAATCTCAGTGTTATCAGATGTATGAGGACAGAGGAGAATCTGTAAAGAATAGGCCAGACTTTTCAGTATATGTGTAGGCAAAAGGAAAGAACTGTAACAAGAGAGAAGGATCCAATGTAGTACTGCTCTGGCCAACCTAAATAGGTTATGAAATGTATATATCTTTACGTAATCTACATACTGATACGCGAGAGTAAGATTCAACATTATGTTTTTAACATATTCCTAATAAACAAGTTTATAGATTGTAGTAATCCAAAAATTTATTTATAAAGCTCATGATAATGAATCCTAATTAATGGACACCCATGCTTAGGCTACAACCATCTGGATACTTAAACAATTCAATTTATAATATAACAAGCTGGAAAATATATTTCCTTGAATATTGAAATGGTCCTATCAATTTAGTTAAACATGCATATAACTTGGATTTGTTTTCTTTTAAAACCTTTTTGTGTGTTTTTTTTTTTTTTTTTTTTTTTGTTTCATTAGATGCTGAATTTCTTGTTTCTTATCAAATGAAATCATGATAACTTTGGGTATAATGCTATGAAAGTAGGAATTTAAAAATCATATTATCCCTTGCTTACGCACTTGGAGCCTGCCTACTGCCATCAACGGTGAAATTTGATAACTTGTTGCTGCAGATGTTTCTGAGGAGGATTTTTTTTATATAACTATTATTGGAACTAACATTGACTATTCAAATGAGAAGGGTCTTCTGTTGTTCTTCAGTTAACTACTGATATTTATTATCATAAAGAGGTTGACAATAACTATAATAATATATACTAGTTGACAACTCCACGGGGGACTTGGTGGCAAAACATTCTTTTCTCAGAGATCATTGTGTTCGTCTGAAGACTGCGACTACGGTTAATGATGGGGGACTGGGGTCTTGGCCCTTGCCTTAGTATTACTGACTGGCGATGAGGATATTAGGAAAAACCCCCTACTAGTAGGCCATGGCCGCTAATTTATTAATTGGGAAAATAATGATACATTGTTGTTGGTCAAGACTGACGCCAGAGCTGAAGTAGAGTCCGAACGGTCGATTCATAAATGCGAATATCAGAATTACCAACTAACCCAACTTCTCTGTTGAATTTAAGTCCATTCACAGTTGATTGTGTTTAGTGTTACGAAGATTTTCCCTTTATATTTTAACGATACTTTTATGGTTTCATGCATCTTCGCTAACATAATTGAAATTCAGTATGATATTAAATATTTGTTTCCACACTGCTTGAAATATATCAGTAATGTTGGTAATCCTGTGTCAAACGAAATTTTTTTAAATCATTTTTTTCTCTAGTTTGAAATAATTACTATTCCTCAAAATAATTACCATTACATTACTTTTTTCTTATGATTCTTGCGTATGTATATATATATATATATATATATATATATATATATATATATATATATATATATATATATATATATACATATATATATATATATATATATATATATATATATGATGTGTGTATCATGTTAGCTTATTTTGCTTGATAGAGCTTTCAATGTAGCAAAAAAAAGTTTTTAAGATACGCATTGTAGTTGAGAGTTAATAAATTTCAAATGAAATCGTCTGAAATTTGTTGCATCAATTTTGACGCTGACTGTACCATAGATTTCCACTGTCTTGGATTAGAGTTCTCTTGCCTGAGGGTACACTTGGGCACACTATCTTATTTCTCTTCTTCTCGTTTTGTTAAATTTCTATAGTTTATGTAAGAAATATTTATTTCAATGTTGTTACTGTACTTAAAATATTTTATTTTTCCTTGTTTCCTTTCCTCACTGGGCTATTTTCCCTGTTGGGGCCCCAAAGCTTATAGCATCCTGCTTTTCCAACTAAGGTTGTAGCTTAGCAAGTAATAACAACAATAATAATAATAATAATAATAATAATAATTATAATATTAATAACAATAATGTGTATATACATATAATGTATATATACATACACACACACAATATATATATATATATATATATATATATATATATGTGTGTGTGTGTGTGTGTGTGTGTAAGTTCATATATGAAAACTGCGACACTTACTTGATATTGGTTTCTTTATTACATTTTGTACAGTGTTTCTAGGCTAAATTATGTTATATACAAAAAATACTTGTTTCCAATTTTCTTACCTAAAAAGTCTTATTACAATGCTTTTTTGTATTCTTGGTATTTGCCGCATTTTCAAAGCCAGGTGCATTGCTGTTGGGCACTCACCAGGGATGTCTTGAAAGTGCTCCTCTTTATTAACTGCACTCCTAGTTCTAGGGAACTGGATATAGGCTCTGAAAAGACAGTGAAGGAAGATTAATTAATTTAATTAAATTAATTCTGTACCCATCCATATCATTAATACACAAATGTACACTCTGAAGATAAAACTTTAAATCTTTTTTTTTTCATGTTAGATCTTCTAAGACCTTCATGGACTACAACATTAAAAACCAACCATTTCATTGGTATAATTAATCAATTTTAGGCTAGCTGACTTTGAGAAAATCATTTATAGGAAGCATATTGAGTAAAGCACATTCAATTCAGCTAATTCTTCTATATCTGGGAATATTTACTGTTTCAGTTCCATACATCTGATCTATGTTCAGTATCATTATTTTCTATCACATATATATATTTCTAACAAAACAAGTACTGTATTAGCCTATGTGCTTATACTTTTTAGTGTAAGAAAGAAATCACAAAGTGAGAGCTGGGACATAATGAAAAATTTCTTAACACATGAATAGATTGGAAGGTGTAATCATACCACCTCTTTGGAAAGAGAAAAAGAAAATTGAGACAGATATTGAAGATCATCCTTACACAAAAAACAATTCTCCTTGCACAATCAAACACTACCCAGACATTTCTGATGTCACAAATAGTGAATGATTGAATAAATATCTTTAACAAATAACACAATGTATATTTCTATTTTGTTTCTTGATAAATTTCTTTCTGTTAACTTTATTATCTTTACATTAGTAGATAGGATTTTGCAACAAAATCAGACAATTTACATAAAATTTTAACTTTAATATTCATTAACTTAAAAGGATACCATAAACAGCCACAGATATAACCTCTTTAGCTTAAAAATAACTAAGAAAATTTTATATATACCTATATATACATACATACATACATATATATATATATATATATATATATATATATATATATATATATATATATATATATGAACCATGCTGGGCAATATATTCTGGCAATTTATGTTTGCCAATGGTTATATTCGTATAAGCGGATGAGCAACTTGGTGAATTAATGAGAGCTTTGGGTGTGGAGGAAATGCCCCCCTTAAATCTCGAAGAAGTCACTGGGAGCAGGCACGCATATTGGGTCTAAGGTGATGGACAAACCGTCTCTTCGGCTTTTACTGCTGATACCTGGCTTTTGACCATACTAGAATCAGTATAGAAAAGCAGAGCCATTCGCCTTAGTTAGATAGGCACTGCGCATCACAAGGAACTGGCTATCCTTTGATGTATCTAGCCAATGAATCCTTTACGGATTTAGTCAGTCATGGTAAGAGATGACAGAATGGCCCCCAGTCCCAGGCGCAGGGGTTTGCTAAGAATCTCCCAGTTTATAAATAACAAAGAAATATAGAAAATTAGTAATTCCAATGTTAGAACCATGAATTAGATTGGGAAGTTAGTGAATTTATGAAATACAGTTTGGATATCTTGGCCCTACGTGAAACACATTGTATGGGGATTGGTAAGGAAACTTTAGATCAAGGCAATATATATATCTACTCAGGAAGAGAAGGGGTAAGAATGATGATGACACCAAGACCAGAAAAGGCATTAACTGAGTGGAGCTGTAAATAGTTGATTGTTACTAGCTAAGTTCAAAATCAAAGCAGTGCAATATGTCTACTATGCATCAACAAATGATTCCCCTGAAGAAAGATGAATACTATGAGGAACTGCAAAGTGTAATAGATGAGATCCCAGAGATATGAAAGCTCTGACTGGCAGCTTAAATATTAAAGTTGGAAGGAATAAAGGGATAGCGAATGTGATGGGTGTCAAGGGTCTTGGCGAAGTTGCAAATGAAAAGGAGCACATTTCATAAGTTTCTGTTCTGCAAACACGCTTTTCATTGGAGATATTCTTTTTCACCACAAGAACATGTAAAACTATACATGGAATTCAAAATGTAGCAATTGCAAAATAAAATTGATCACATAGCAATTTATAAAAAGAGAAGGAGGACTATAAGAAATGTATGAAGCTATAGAAGTGCAGATATTGGTAGTAATCACCAGTTCTCATTGCCATACTGATATTAAAACTGAGAGCACTCTACAGAAAGGTAGACAGAATAGGTAGGTTTCATACAATTAAGCTTTTAGAAGAACAGAGAAACATTTGAAATGGAATGTAGGAATCAATTTGCAGACTTAAAGACGAAGAGACGAAGATCAGACAATTAATGAAGAATGGCGTGATATTAAGAACATACAACAGTCAGTTGGTAGTGAAGTCTTAGGACACGCAGTTACAAGGAGAAAGCCATGGATATCCAATGATAATTGCAATTCTATTTAAAAAAGGAGACAAAGACAGAAATTGAGTGTTGAAAGTTTTCGAGGAAGAAATGAAAATTATAAGGTAGAGCAGGATAAGTATTCCAGTATTGATAGTGTGAGGTCAAACAAAAGCCAGGAATGACTGGAGGATATGTAGACAGTAAAGCATATGAGGATGACAAAGCTATGAATCCAGGAAGTGGCTATAGTGTAAGAATCGCACATAAAATTATTTATGAAATCTTGACTGGGGCAAAGAAGAAGCATATACCAACCAAAAAGAGAGATGGATCTGTTATAACAACAGAAGATGAAGGAAGACAACGTTGG
>NC_090754.1:24109879-24217379 GCF_036898095.1 Palaemon carinicauda | reverse complement strand
TGACATTTGTAGAGACGGCTTTTTGACTGAGCACCAAAGTGCTTCTGACTTACCACGTAAATCCTTCGTTCTCTCAAGGTAAAACTTCAGAGCTCTTACCGGACACAGGACCTTCTCTAATTCCTCTCCAACCAAATCCGAAAGGTTCAGAATCTCAAAAGCCTTGGGCCAGGGTTGTGAAGGGCGTTCGTTCTTTGATAGAAACCCCAGCTGTAAGGAGCAGAAGGCATGAATTTCAGTGACCCTTTTAGCTGTCACCAAGCTGACTAAAACGAGTGTCTTCATGGTGAGGTCCTTTAACGAAGCTCTTTGCAAAGGTTCGAACCTACTACTCATCAGGAACTTCAGGACATCTAGATTCCAAGCCGGTGAGTCCTGATGTCCTTCCTTAGTGGTTTCGAAGGATCTGAAAAGGTCCTGGAGATCTTTATTATCAGACAAGTCCAAATTTCTATGTCTGAAGACATCTGCTAACATGCTTCTGTACCCCTTAATGGTTGAAGTCCGGAACAGAAGGAAGTCAGCTATCTGAGTCACAGAGGTACTGGAAGAGGAAAAAGAATTGTCTCTGTACCATTCTCTAAAATCCTCCCACTTGGATTGGTTAACCTTGATGGTGGAAGATCTCCTTGCTCTCGCAATCGTACTAGCTGCTTCCTTCGATAAACCTCTAGCTCTCGTGAGTTTTTCAATAGTCTGAAGGCAGTTAGCCTAGAGCTTGGAGGTTTTGGTGATACCTTTCCAAGTGGGGTTGTTTGAGTAGATCTACTCTCAAAGGGAGACTTCTCGGTGTGTCCACCATCCATTCCAGTACCTCTGTGAACCACTCTTTTGTCGGCCAAAAGGGGACCAGTAGAGTCATTCTGGTGCCCTCGTGCGACACGAACTTCAGGATCACCTAGTGTACTATTTTGAATGGCGGAAAAGCGTACACATCTAGGTGAGACCAGTCCATGAGGAATGCGTCTATATGAATTGACTCGAGATCTGGCACTGGAGAGCAGTAAGTCTCAAGCCTCTTCGTTTTCGCTGTGGCAAACAGGTCTAAGCAAGGACGACCCCACGTCCACCACAGGCTCTTGCAGACTTCCTGATGAAGAGTCCATTCTGTTGACAAGACTTGACCCTTTCTGCTCAGACTGTCTGTCATCACGTTTCTTTCCCCTTGAATGAATCTTGTGATTAGACTCACGTTCCTTTCTATTGTCCAGTAAAGAGACCTCGAGTGGGTTCCGCCTTGCTTGTTTATGTAGGCCAAGGCCGTAGTGTTGTCAGAGTTGACCTGCATCATTCTGTTCAGAACTGAATCTTCGAACCCTTTGAGAGCTAAAAATACTGCCAACAGGTCCTTCTGATTTATATGGAGCGTCTCCTGTTCTTTTGTCCAGGAACCCGAGATCTCCAACTTTCCCAGTGTTGCTCCCCACCCCGAGTCCGAGGCGTCGGAAAACAACACTAGGTCTGGGTTCCTCTGTTCTAGAGAAAGACCCTCCTGGAGTTTGACGGGGTCGTTCCACCACCGAAGCCATTGCTTCATCGACTCTGATATGGGAATACACTTCGTCTCCAGTTCCATTCCCTTGTTCCAATATTGATTGAGGTGGAACTGAAGAGGGCGAAGATTCAGTCTTCCTAAGGAGACAAAACTGCTCTAGCGAGGAAAGGGTCCCCAGTAGACACATCCATTCCCTCACAGAGCACGTCTGTTTCCTTAGAAAGCTTTGAAGTTTCAGCAGGGCTTGTTCCGTCCATGAGGCAGACGGAAAATCCCGAAAAGCTCGACTCTGAATCTCCATACCCAAGTACAGAAACTCTTGGGATGGGGTCAGTTGCGACTTGTCCTTGTTTATCAGAAGTCCCAGTTCCTCTGATAAATTCAACGTCATCTGCAGATCCTCCAGGCAGCGAATGTAGGAAGGAGCTCTGAGGAGCCAGTCGTCCAGATACAGAGAGGCTCTGATACCTCTCGAATGCAGCATTCCCGTTACATTGGACATCAACTTTATGAAAATTTGAGGGGCGGTGCTTAGTCCGAAACAAAGAGCCCGAAACTGAAATACTTCCTCTTTGTACACGAACCTCAGGTATTTCTTGAAGTTCAGATGGATGGGGATGTCGAAAAACGCATCCTGAAGGTCTAACGAGACCATCCAGTCGTCCTTTCTGACTGCCGCTAGGACTGATTTTGTTATTTCCATTGTGAATTTCGTCTTCCGTACGAAAACGTTGAGCGTACTCACATCCAGTACTGGTCTCCATCCCCCCCAGTTCTTGGGAACTAGGAACAAGCGATTGTAAAAGCCTGGTGACCCTAAATCTCGCACCTTCTCTATTGCCTTCTTCTCTAATAAAAGCGACATTTGCTGTTGAATCGCCTGTACTTTTGATTCCTCTCTATATCTGGCCGAGAGATCTATTGGAGTTACTACTAAAGGAGGTTTTCCTAGTAAAGGGATTTTGTATCCCTCCTTGAGTAACTGAATGGACCAAAGGTCTGCTCCTCTCTTCTCCCATACTTGCCAGAAGTTGGATAGTCTAGCTCCTACCGCTGTCTGAAGACGAATGCTGTCAGACCCTGCTTCGTCCTTGTCTTGAGCCTCTCCTCTTCGATCTCCTTCCCTCAGGTCTGGTACTACTTCTGCCGAAGGTTTTCCCCCGAAAGGGCTGAGTAACCTGATGGGTTGGTGCTTCCTCCTTAGTTTTACGAATCGAGAAGGTCGTTAGCAGAACCTTTCTCGCTGTCTTCGAAACTAAGTCCTGTGTAGACTTTTAGGCTAACGTGGAAGAGACTTCTCTGACCAGATCTTGCGGGAGAAGGAGCGAAGAAAGAGGTGCATAACGCAGCTCAGATTTCTGCATGAAAAGTGCACATTTGGGCCCTTTACTTAAGGACACCTGCTGAAAAAAGTGCCACTAACTCATTGGCCCCGTCTCTCAACGCCTTGTCCATACATGACATAATATGGACGAGACCTTCTGTGTCAACATCCTTCAAAGAATCCATCCTTTTCCCCAAGGTTCTGAGTCAAATCGAGGAAATTAAAAACTTTGAAGGCTCTGAAAATACCTTTGAGGAGGTGGTCCAACTCAGAAGTTGACCAAAAGACTTTAGTCCTCCTCATGGCCGTCCGACGAGGGGCGTCCACCAGACTTGAAAAGTCCCCTTGGGCAGAGGCAGGGACTCCCACGCCGAGAGCTTCTCCAGTTTCGTACCAAATACTCGACCTGGATGCTAATCTGGCCAGAGGAAATGAGAAAATTGTTTTTCCCTGGTCTTTCTTAGTTTGCATCCAGTCCCCCATAACCTTTAAGGCTCTCTTGGATGAACGAGAAAAAACCATCTTCGTAAAATTGGACTCCTTCGAAGATTTCCCGAGCGTAAATTCTGAAGGCGGGGAACGAGGAGCAGCAGGAACAAAGTTCTCAGGGAAAACCTCAGAAAATACTCTCATGAGCCTTTTCAAGTCTGCCGAAACATGGTGGTTCTTCAGGTCCTCTTCTTCGGATACATCCTCTAAAGGATAACCAGGGGAAAGGTGAGAGTCGTCGTTTCCTTCTTCTGATTGTCCTCATACCGAAGTAGCTACGTCCTGTTTCCTCGACGTCGACTCCTCCTTTTCGTGACTCCCGGAGTCATGGCGTCCAATTTCATGACGCCTGGCATCATGATGTCCAAAAACTTGACGCTCAGAGTCATGACTTCCACCTTCTCGACGCTTGGCGTGATGTAGTCCAAACCCTTGACGCTCGGCGTCATGACCCCCTTGACGCTCGGCGTCATGACCCCCTTGACGCTTGGCTTTCTGACGCCTGGCGTCCTGGCGTTTGGATTCATGGTGCTCGGTGTTATGACGAGTAACTGTCTTCCTGTCTGCAGGCTGCCAGCCCTTTATGAGGGAGGAGAGTTTTAGCTGCATATCCTGAAGCACATTTAAATCCAGAGCTACTTGCTGCTGGGGAGAGACAGGAGAAGCTGCCCCTTCAACCAATTCTCTCTCCACGTCACTCAAGGAAACTGCTGAGAGTTCCGGAGACGAGTACCAATCCGAAGGAGCAGGAGGAGCATGTACAGAAGTCATGTAAGAATCCGACATCTGTTTGTCTCCTACCGATGTGGATGGTCGCCTGACATCTTCCAACCTCCTTTTGTCTCCTACAGAAGTAGATGGCTGCTTGGCAGGAGAACTTCCCACGGAGCAGGAAGGAAATCACTCCGGACTGCTACAATGGCTGCAACCTGGAGCCTGAGGCGTCATTACACGACGCTGCTCAATAGCGGAAATCTTCCTCTTGAGCGGTCTTGACGTAAGACGCCAGCCCCGTCTGGGAGCTGCGTCATCCGACGACGAAGATAACACTTTTACCTCGCCTTTCCCATGGTGAGGGCGAGCGTCCTGGGAAGCGTCAACAGGTATGCTCGAGGGGATGACTGCTCGGGAGCTAAAACCTCTCGCCTACCTTCGGCTGTCGACATTCCTTCTCCCAGGGGTTGGGGAGCATGGAAGAGGTCTAGGGCTAGGAGCACGACAGGTCCGAGCAGCCGCACCCTCTACTGCACTGACACTTGCACTTTTCAACTCAACTCTTTCACATCAGACCATAATTTAGCCCAGTCCGCTGCGAGAGATTTTACTCTTTTGCCAAGGGCTTGAATGGCCACCATCATGTCTTTAAGAGTTGGATCATTAGTTTTTACAGTAGGGGGATCTGAAACTACCACTACAGGAGAAGGATCAATAGAAGAGTGAGACATGCTACTTTTACTTCTCCTGATCCTATCCCTTTCAAGCTTACGAACATAGCGGTCATATTCCATCCACTCACTCTAACTCAAAACTACACACTAATCACATCGATCATACAACTCGCAACACTTACCTCTGCAGTTAACACAAATGGAGAGGGGATCTAAAGAGGCTTTAGCAAGTCGGGTCTTACATCCTCTCACACACCTCCTAATACTCAAAGAAGAGTCAGATATAATGAAAAAATCCAAAGAGAGATCAAAACAAGCAAGGGTCAAACCAACAATATCTAATCAGTGCCAAGAAAATATAAAAAACAAAACCAAAACAAGCGAAAGCCAAAGCCAAAGCCAAAGTGTACTTCACCAAATTAACTGCAAAAAACACAGGCCAAAGCGATCGAAATTCCAACGATGTCACCGGTGAGGCGGCAGCGAAGATCTGAGGAATAGTTGGAATGGTTCCAGGTACCTGGGTAGAGGGCGCACTGGTGGTACACCTGGTTACCCAATCGGCGATTGCCGCGAGTTTTGAAATTCTGCCGTGACGTCAGGGACATCAAGCTATATATATAACTACCAGGTAAGTCAGATGTTTAAAGATATAAATATATATATATATATATATATTATATATATATATATATATATATATATATATATATATATATATATATATATATATATATATATATATATATATATATATATATATATATATATACACAGTAATACCTTGAGATACAAGCGTCCCAACATACGAGAAATTTGAGATATGAGGAGAGTTCCGAGCAAATTTTTGTCCTGAGATACGAGAAAAATTTGAGATACGAGGTACAGTAGTTCCCTATGCGGCTGCCAGGTGGCTGAGTGTGCGACAGGCTGCTCACCAGGACAGCATCGCTCGGTCTTTCCTGTCAGATTCCGTCGCGTAAAGGTATCTCCGAGCATCGACTGTAGTGTTTGCTTTTTTACGTATTTTTTGCATTTTGCGTTAATCAGTGCATAATTAATTAAATAAGCAATGGGTCCAAAGCAAGAGCAAACATGGGGAGTGAAAAGAAAAAGCGTATGATGACAATGTAGATGAAGCATGAAATAATCTAAAAACATGAGTGGCGTAAGAGTGACTGAGCTGGCGCGCCAATATGAGAGGAGGACATCGACTATATGTACTATCCTCAAGCAGAAGGATTCTATAAAGAGCACCAAGGCTTCCAAAGGAGTAACCATCATTTCCAAGCTGCATAGATATTCACGATGAGATGGAGAGGCTTCTTTTATTATGGATAAAGGAGAAACAGTTGTCAGGAGATAGCGTGACTGAGACGATCATATGTGAAAAGGCCAGCAGAATCTATGATGACTTGAAAGGGAAGCAAGCAGCCGAGAGAGGGGAAACTTCGACGCCAGCGGAAACCTTCAAAGCCAGTCGTGGCTGGCTGGATAATTTCCAAAAATGGATTGGAATGTGAGGTATGGGGAAGCAGCAAAATCCGACTCAAAAGCTGCGGCGGACTACGTCACAACCTTTGCCTCGGTTATTGCCTGACATGGCTTTATCCCCCAACAAGTCATCAAATGGGATGAAACTGGCATTTTTGGGAAGAAAATGCCAGGAGGACTTTCATCACGGCAGAGGAGAAGAGACTACCAGGCCATAAACTCATGAAGGACCGGTTAACTCTAGTCTTGTGTGCCAATGGTAGCGGTGACTGTAAGGTCAAGCCACTGCTGGTGTACCACTCTGAAAACCCACGTGCTTTCAAGAGCCAAAGGATCTTGAAAGAAAAACTGCAAGTGATGTGGCACGCTAATACTGGCTTGGGTTACCAGACATTTCTTCACAGAACTGTGCTTTGGTTCGGCAGTCAAAAATTATTTGGCGGAGAAAAATCTGCCATTGAAATGTCACCCGGTCTTCGACACTGCCCCTGGTCACCCTCCTGGTCTCGAAGAGGACATTCTTGATGAGTTCAGGTTCATAAAGGTCCTTTTATCTCCCGCCCAATACTACGCCACTCCTCCAGCACTTGGATCAACAAGTTATTTCTAACTTCAAGAAACTGTACACGAAGTATTTATTCAAGAAATGCTTCGATGTCACAGACAACACCAACCTCACCCTTCGGGAATTTTGAAAGGAATATTTCAATATCGTCCATTGCTTAAAAATTATTGACGATGCATGGCAGGGTGTCACAAGACGAACTCTTAATTCAGCAGGGAAGAAATTGTGGCCAGCTTCCATCGCTGAGAGGGACTTTGAAGGGTTCGATACAACAGACCCCGAAGACCCCGAACCTACTTTGATGGACAAAATCGTATCTCTTGGAAAGTCCATGTGGCTGGAGGCAGACGAAGCAGACGTGAACGACCTTGTCGAGGAGCATCAAGAAGAGCTCACGACAGGAATTGATAGAGCTCCAGGAGATGCAACAATCAGAGGTGTTGCAGGAGCTCAGTCGGGAGGAGGAGGTGAAAGACGAGGGCTGCCTTTCTACGGCAGAAATCAAAGACGTGTTAGCGAAGTGGCAGGAGTTTTCTAATTTTATGGAAAAGAGGCACCCCGACAAGTAGGCGTGTGGTCGTGCGTTAGCCTACTGTGACGATACTTGTGCGCGTCATTTTCACAACATTTTGAAGGGGAGACAAAAGCAATCATCCCTAGATAGGTTCATTTTAAAAAGGCGTCAAAAGTTCAGGTGAAAGCTAGGCAAAAAGAGCCAAGCGGGAAGAAGAAAAGTAAAAAAATGAAAATGAAGACAAAATTAGAATTAAGCTTAGTATAACGTAAGATTAACATTTTTTTTTAAGTGTGTGTACAGTAAGCTAACATCATTTAAGTTAAATTTAAAGTTGCTAATTTCATTTAAGTTGAATTTAAAGTTAAGGTTATATTACGTAATGTTACAAAAGTGTTGCGTACCGAACGTGTTGCCGTCAAGTCTCTCTCCTCCCCGTCCTCTCTCCCTCCTCCTCCTCCGCACACACAGCCGTTAGCCGCTACCGTCTGTCTTGAAGGTAAGAACTCCATAATACTGTTACATTTCATTGAGCATCACAACCAGTTCATAGGTAGTGCGTAGTAGGTTGGTCAGGGCACCAGCCACCCGTTGAGATACTACCGCTAGTGTGTTATGGGGGTCCTTTGACTGGCCAGACAGTACTTCATTGGATCCTTCTCTCTGGTTTCGGTTCACTTTCCCTTTGCCTACACATACACTGAATAGTCTGGCCTATTCTTTACAGATTCTCCTCTGTCCTCATACACCTGACAATACTGAGATTATCAAACAATTCTTCTTCATCCAAGGGGTTAACTACTGCAGTGAAATTGTCCAGTGGCTACTTTCCTCTTGCTAAGGGTAGAAGAGACTGTTTAGCTGTGGTAAGCAGCTCTTCTAGAAGGACACTCCAAAATCAAACAATTGTTCTCTAGTCTTGGGTAGTGCCAAAGCCTCTGTACTATGGTCTTCCATTTGTCTTGGGTTAGAGTTCTCTTGTTTGAGGGTACACTCGTGCACACTATTCTATCTAATTTCTCTTATTGTTTTGTTTTAAAGTTTTTATAGTTTATATATGAAATATTTATTCTAATGTTGTTACTGTTCTTAAAATATTTTATTTTTCTGTGTTTCCTTTCCTCATGGGGCTATTTTCCCTATTGGGGCCACTGGACTTATAGCATCTTGCTTTTCCAACTAGGGTTGTAGTTTAGCAAGTAGTAATAATAATGATGATAATAGCTATTTGTTATTTTGTTAGTGTAGAATGTTGATTGCAACAATTAAAAGCATGTTTTTGCAATGTAATACAGTAAACTGTTTTTAGGGTTTTTTTCAGAGGGTGGGAACGGATTAATTTTTTTTTTAGTTGCTTTATATGGGAAAAATTCATCCGAGATATGAGCAAATTGATATACGAGCTCCGTCCTGGAACGTAGTAAATTCGGATCTCAAGGTATTACTGTATGTGTGTATGTATATATATATATATATATATACAGTATATATATACTGTATATATATATATATATATATATATATATATATATATACTGTATATATATATATAAAAACAGATTTTGACGTAGAAAACTTCTATTTTTGGGTATATATATATATATATATATATATATATATATATATATATATATATATATATATATACATATATATATATATATATATATATATACATATATATATACATACTTACACACATACATATACCCAAGCACTTCCCCCAATTTTGGGGGCTAGCCGACGTCAAAAAAATGAGACAAAAATAGGGGATCTCTCCTCTCTCCATTCCTCCCAGCCTGACAAGGGACTCAACCGAGTTTGGCTGGTACTGCTAGGGTGCCACAGCCCACCCTCCCCCGTTATCCACCATAGATGAAGCTTCATAACGCTGAATCCCCTACTGCTGCTACCTTCACAGTCATCCAAGGCACCGGAGGAAGCAGCAGGGCCTACCGGAACTGCGTCACAATCGCTCGCCATTCATTCCTATTTCTAGCACGCTCTCTTGCCTCTCTCACATCTATCCTCCTATCACCCACAGTTTTCTTCACTTCATCCATCCACCCAAACCTTGGCCTTCCTCTTGCACTTCTCCCATCAACTCTTGCATTCATCACCTTCTTTAGCAGACAACCATTTCCCATTCTCTCCACATGGCCAAACCACCTCAACACATTCATATCCACTCTATCTGCTAACTCATTTCTTACACAGGTTCTCACCCTCACTACTTCGTTCCTAACCCCATCTACTCGAGATACACCGGCCATACTCCTTAGGCACTTCATCTCAAACACATTCAATTTCTGTCTCCATCACTTTCATTCCGCACAATTCCGATCCATACATCACAGTTGGTACAATCACTTTCTCATACAGAACTCTCTTTACATTCATGCCCATCCCTCTATTTTTTACTACTCCCTTAACTGCCCCCAACACTTTGCATCCTTCATTCTCTCTCCGACGTACATCTGCTTCCACTCCACCATTTGCTACAACAACAGACCCCAAGTATTTAAACTGATCCACCTCCTCAAGTAACTCTCCATTCAACATGACATTCAACCTCGCACCACCTTCCCTTCCTGTACATCTCATAACCTTACTCTTACCCACATTAACTCTCAACTTCCTTCTCTCACAGACCCTTTCAAATTTTGTCACTAATCGGTCAAGCTTCTCTTCCTCATCTGCAACCAGTACAGTATCATCTGCAAAAACAACATGGTCATTCTCGTCTACTAGTTTCAATCCTCGTCCAAGCACTCGAGCATTCACCTCTCTCACCACTCCATCAACATACAAGTTAAACAGCCACGGCGACATCACACATCCCTGTTTCAGCCTCACTCTCACCGGAAACCAATCGCTCACTTCATTTCCTATCCTAATACATGCTTTACTACCTTTGTACAAACTTTTCACTGGTTGCAACAACCTTCCACCAACTCTACATAACCTCATCACATTCCACATTGCTTCCCTATCAACTCTATCATACGCTTTCTCCAGATCCATAAATGCAACATACACCTCCTTACCTTTTGCTAAATATTTCTCGCATATCTGCCTAACTGTGAAAATCTGATTTATACAACCCCTACCTCTTCTGAAACGACCCTGTACTTCTAAGATTGCATTCTCTTTTATCCTTAATCCTATTAATCAGTACTCTACCATACACTTTTCCAACTACACTCAACAAACTAATGCCCCTTGAATTACAACACTCATGCACATATCCCTTAACCTTATATAGTGGTACAATACACGCACAAACCCAATCTACTGGTACCTTTGACAACACAAAACACACATTAAACAATCTCACCAACCATTCAAATTCAGTCACACCCCCTTCCTTCAACATCTCAGCTCTCACACCATCCATACCAGATGCTTTTACTACTCTCGTTTCATCTAATGCTTTCCTCACTTCCTCTCTTGTAATCTCTCTCTCATTCTCATCTCCCATCACTGGCACCTCAACACCTGCAACAGCAATTATATCTGCCTCCCTATTATCCTCAACATTCGGTAAACTTACAAAATATTCTGCCCACCTTTTCCTTGCCTCCTCTTCTTTTAACCACCTTCCTTTTCCATCTTTCACTGTCTCTTCAATTCTTGAACCAGCCTTCCTTACTCTCTTCACTTCTTTCCAAAACTACTTCTTATTCTCTTCACATGAATGACCCAATCCCAGACCCCACCTCAGGTCAGCTGCCCTCTTTGCCTCACTTACCTTGCACTTTACTTCCACATTTTCTCTCTATATCTTTCATACTTCTCTACATTATCACTCTGCAGCCATTCTTCAAAAGCCCTCTTTTTGTCTTCCACTTTTACCTTCACTCCTTCATTCCACCATTCACTGTCCTTCCTCATGCTGCCTCCAACAAACTTCTTGCCACAGACATCACTTGCAATCCCAACAAAATTTTCTTTTACTTACTCCCACTCCTCCTCTAAATTACCATTTTCTCTTACTCTCACTTCGTCATATGCCATTTTCAACCTTTCTTGATATTAGCTCTTCAACCATCACTAGCTCCCTTTTACATCCACCTACTCTATTCCCCCACTCTTTTGCTACAACTAATTTTTCTTCCATCAAAAAATGATTAGACATACCGTTAGCCATACCACTAAACACGTGCACGTCTTTCAATCTTCCAAGCATTCTTTTAGTTATCAACACAATCCATTAATGCCCTTTTTACCACTCTTCCATTTGCCACTCTTACCCATGTATACTTGTTTTTATCTTTCTTTTTGAAAAAGCTAGAACTTATCACCATCTCTTGCTCAACACATATATCTACCAGTCTCTCACCACTCTCATTTTTACCTGGTACGCCATACTTCCCAATGACACCTTCTACCTCTCCAGTGCCCACTCTAGCATTTAAGTCACCCATCCCAACTACATAATTCCTTCTACCCAGTCCTTCTACACACCTAGTTAATTCATTCCAGAACTCATTCCTCTCTTCTTCACTTTTCTCACAACCTGGCCTATACGCACTGACAAAAGCCCAACATTCCCTACCCAACCTAACCCTTACCCACATTTACTTAGATGATATCTTCTTCCATTCCACTACTTTACCTGTCATCCATTCACTCAGCAATAGAGCCACAACTTCTCTTGCTCTTCCCCTTTCAATCCCAGACACTCTACCAAACATTTCACCAAACATCACTTCACCTTTCCCTTTTATCTTTGTCACACACAAAGCCAATATATCCATCCCTCTATTCCTAAACATACTTCCAAAATCACATCTTTTACTCTCTATCGTACTACATCTACGCAAATTCAAACACCCCAAAACTAGTGTGGGGAACAGTCACTCTCCCCCCAGCTCCACCTGTTTATATATAGCATGTATATGTATGTATGTATGTATGTATGTATATATATATATATATATATACACACACACACACATATATATATATATGTGTGTGTATATATATATATATATATATGTATATACATATATATATATATATATATATGTATATACATATATATATATATATATATTACCAAGGCACTTCCACAATTTTGGGGGGTAGCCGACATCAACAAATGAAACAAAAACAAAAAGGGGACCTCTACTCTCTACGTTCCTCCAGCCTAACAAGGGACTCAACCGAGTTCAGATGGTACTGCTAGGGTGCCACAGCCCACCCTCCCACATTATCCACCACAGATGAAGCTTCATAATGCTGAATCCCCTACTGCTGCTACCTCCGCGGTCATCTAAGGCATCGGAGGCAGCATATATATATATATATATATAATATATATAAATATATATATATATAAGCAATAAATATAAGGTATATTTTTTTTCAATATATATATTTAATTTTTCATATCTTCAATCTTTATAAATCTAAGCTTTTATAAATCCCCCAAACACACACAAACCTAATATACACTTTTAATCCCTTTTTAAAGTACAACTACTTTACCTGTGGCGACATCACATATTCTAGAATAATTTGTATTTTTCCTAGCTATAGAACCCCTACTCATTTAATATGGGGTGCACTCTATCGCGCAAGCTGGTACAGCTGATGAAGAATCATTGAAGATTTGGTGACAAATATGGCCTGCAGTACTCTTCTCTATCAGATCAAATTAGGCCTTGAATCAAATTAATTTAACTGTTGCCATGCTAGCTTTCAGATGTCAGTTGTTGCCCTTTAAAGTTTAATTCCTTTTGTGTTGATTGTTTTTCTCTCATGTTTTAGAATGAACGCAAAGCAATTTTGTATTTTGAGAACTTGTCCTGGTGTGGAAGGTCACGCAGAAATCCTTCTATGAGTTGTGTGGGAAAAGGGTCCTTATCCTGTGTCAATTTTCCCGGGGACATTTAAGCTCATTAGATTCCCCTTGTGCAGTTTGTAGGAAGTGGTTGTCCTCCCAAAAGGGAGAAGTCAAGATCTCCAATTCTAACTCTAAAAATTTCCAGAACCAAGCCTTCATCATTGGATATGCCACAAGGCAGCCAAGGAAGGACAGTGATCATGCTATATTCCAGGTTCATCCTTAAAATATGAATTCTTCTGCTCTCCATTGTGAGGTACAAGATGCTACGTTGGAGGTTGACTCTCTCTCTACTTCTTTATTTCCAGACTTCAAGAGTGCTCCGACTGAATTTTGCTGCATACCGGTTGAAATGCATCATGCGCCATCAATTTTGCCACCATTGAACGCTCCGGAATCTTACAACCAGCTCCTTGCTTTTGACCTGGGATCTCAAAGGGATTTCTGAGGTTATACAGGTATACTTCTGGGTTTGCCTTAGAGGTTTATTGAGGCTTCTCTAGACCATTATACTGAGCATGTAAGAGCACACCGAACATTCACCAGTGAAGAGAGCAAACTTGATTAAAGATGAGGCCAAGTACTTATACAAAATTCAATATTTCTTTCCTGAATACGAACCTCTTCAGTATTTAAAAAAGAAATTCTTCCTGCAGTAGGAAATTACTCCTTTATCTTCAATGTGATCAACATTTTATAATTAGATTTGCAATTTTCTTATGGTTCACTGGCTTCATTATTTAGCAAAATTAGTTTTAATTCACTTCATTTTCTATTGATATTCATGCCTTGATCCATTTCCAATATACCGTATTTTCCATGTCATAAAACGCCACAAGTGGTAAGACACACTCTATATTTAGATAAAAAAATAGTTTGAGGTTTTCACAACCTTTCATAGCAGCAATTCCTAGTTGGCAATTCTAGAGTGTGATTTTTATTTTTCATACAGTATAGGAAATTTTCATATTTTGGGTGAATTATGAAATGTGATAGGTAAATATTAATTAGGTGTACGTTTGTTAAACCAATTTAATTATATAAATTCACAATAAAAACCACAAAACCAGTCGTAGTTGCTACCATCATAACAATGTTTAAATTTTTTATATGAAAGCAGTGTTGCCAAATACTCCTGATCAAATTTTGGAAGAAAAGTAAAATTCAAGTAATTCCTAAATTCCTCAGGCATAAATTTTCATAAAATGACAAATTCGGAGATTATTTGTATTTTTCCTAACCATACAAACCTTAGCTATTTACATACGGTATTGCTATCGGCGTAGTTGAAATGGCGAGCCATTAGATTTTAAACGAGGGTTAACTACCCCTGCGCTAGTTAGCAGGGGTAGGGGAACCCCTCCCCCCTCACACACTGGTGAACTGATTCACTTCGCTTAGAGGTAGGACTTGACTTGGGGGACAGGGCTGGCGGGCAAATATGTGTAAATAGCTAAGGTTTGTATGGTTAGGAAAAATACAAATTATCTCCGAATTTGTCATTTGTTCCGTAACCGAAATACAAACCACGCTATTTACATAGGGTGACTTACCCCTTAGGAAGGGTGGAAAGTCCCCAGCCATACTGGCTTTGGCTTTACCCGGGGACTCAGAATCCGAGTGAGCAGCACTTCGAGAAAAAGAGTCCCTGCACCTCGCAAGTTCCTTGCTCCGCAAGGAGTGTGCGGACTACATAAGCTTGTGTGTGGAGGGAAGAAGCGTGACTTGTCCTAGGCAGTCGACCTGAAGACCTTTAGATGGAATTCTGGACTAGGACTTTCCCAATACCACCTCGTCAGGGTATGGGGGACGCGACAGTATCATTTTAATACTAGGAACACAAGGAAGCATGGTTTACCTGTAGAGGATTGAGGTCAGCTATGCAGAGAACCTAGGATGCTGCTTTCCCCAAGAGAGGGGAGGATGAAGAAAGAAGTAAGGGTCAGACATACCTCTTTCAATCATGCAGTCTGACACCGGGTAACAATGCCCCCAACCTTCTGCTACCTGTCCATTAAGGAGCCTGAGGTTAGACCAGCTGTTGTGTAGCCACCACAGGCCGATAGAAAAACGTATCGAGGCTACTGTGGGTCACGTCCTGCAGGTAGTGAGCTGTGAAGGTCGTCTGACACTTACAGACTCCAGTTTGTAGCACCTGCGTCACAGAGTAGTCTTCTTAGAGACGTTGTGATGCCTCTGACATCGAGTGCTCTAAGGCTACATGACGGAGGAGGGTCTGGATTCAAGGCGAGATGGATGGTCCTAGAATCCAGGCTGCAAAGGTATTCCTGGTGACCCTCCTCTTCGTCCTTCCTGTGCTCCCCAACAGGGCTGCACGTGAGGACGAACTGCAGCTGTTCTTCAAGATAACACCTCCGATTCCTTGCTGGGCATAGTAGGAGAAGGCCTGGATCATCTGTTACAGAAAGGAGACTCTAAATCCTGAAGGCGTCGATCCGAAGGTTTGGGACTCCAAGATTTTGAGTCTAGAAACCGACTCAGGGACGAACCCAAACGCTACCTCTCACTATCCTCTTGAGTGGGCGAAGACGTACGAGAGACCATGCAGTACACTGATACGCTTGGCCGAAGCCAGAGCGAGCCAGAGCACCGTCTTCTAAGTCAGGTGCCTGTCAGATGACTAGCGTACTGGTTCACAGGGAGAAGCCTTAAGATCTCTAAGAACCCGAGCCATGTACCATGGAGGTGGTCTCACTTCCGACTGGGTGCAGGTAAGTTCGTAGCTTCGTATGAGCGAAGAAAGATCCAGCGAGGAGGAACTGTCTAACCTTAGAGCCTGAAGACCAGGATTGAGGCTGAGCGATAGGCTTTACCGCCGAGAGCAAAAGGCGCAATTCCTCCCGCAGATGGACAATAACTCCGCTAACGCTGGAATAGTGGCATCGAGGGGAGAGATACCTCTCCCACGACACCAACCACAGAGGACTCTACACCTCGCCTGGTGGACCCCTGCGGATGACTTCGCAGGTGTCAAGACATCCACTCCGCGACCTGTCGCGGAACGCCTCTCTCAGTGAGGAGATGCTGGATGGACTCCAGGCATGGAGCCGAAGCGGAGCTACGGCCTGTGGTAGATGTAGTGGTGTGGTTTCTATAGCTCTTGTCGTGGGGAAAACTCTCTCGGGAGTTCCATCAAGGGATGCAGAAGGTTCGAAAACCACTCTGCCTGATGCCGTAGCGGAGCTATCAGTCACCGACAGGATGACCGAAAGTCTGGTCTTGTTGAGCCCCCTTTCCCCGCAGACCCAACGGTGGCAAGGCGTAGACGTTGATGTTGTCCCACCGATGTGGGAAGACATCTCGGCAGGGTGCCTTGGGGTCCGGGGCTGGGGAGAAGTACAGCGACAGCTTGAAATTAAAGGTCGTCGCGAACAGGACCACAAGGTCCGAGCTTGCTGGCTACTGGGGGTTCCAAAGACCACTCGGTACTCTCTACCTGCGATGCCCTGTTCCAACTGTCGGAGAGCACATTCCTTGTCCGAAATGAAGCGAGCCGATAGAAGTATTGAGCGGACTTCGGCTCATCTCAGTATCTCTACTGTAGGATGGGAGACTTATGAAAAAGTACCTCCCCGCTTGATGAAAAGCAACTACCGTGGTGTTGTCGCTCACAGAGTGACTCGCCGGGGCCTGTTGGGACTGTTGATGGCCAGAATATGGCCTTCATCCCTAGCCAATTGATGTGGAGGTACCCTTCTAGCTCTGGCCATAGGCTTGAGATCCTTTGGTTCAGAACGTGCCCCACCCCCCTTTTTTGACGCGTCCAAGGACAGCATCAAATGCGGAGGAGGGACGAGAAGATCCACTCTTTAGCAAAAGCTTCGTAGGCCAACCACCACTGCAGTATCCCTCATTCGGCAGGTCCCATAGGACCAGAATGTCTGGGGAATCGTGGTCTTGATTCCACCGGGACTTGAGTCGCCAAAGCAGGAGACTCATTCCGAGGCAAGTGTTAGGGACTAGAGGGGTCAAGGAGGAAGGTGACCTAGGAGGCGTAACCAGAAAAGGGCTGGAGACTCTCCTCGCCTGAGGAAAGGTTCTCCTACTCTCCTCCGCCTTGCTATCCTGTTATCTGAAGGGAAGGCTTAACGGAGATTGGAGACTAAAATTAAGCCTAGATATACCAGTTGTTGCGATGGAAACAGAGAAAACTTCTCAAGATTATCATGATCCTTAGATCTTGGCAAAGTCCCAGAGGCTTGTTTCGGCGTCGAAGAAGGGTAGATACCGAAACCGCCCAGGTAACCAGTCATCCAGAAAGCGAAGGAGGCGGATGCTGCTCCTGTGTGGACATGAGGGTTCGGAATGAACTTCCTGGTGAATGCCTGCGGAGCTGAGGAAAGATCGAAGCACCACACCTTGAACTGGTATATCTGTTGCCTAGGCTGAATTCCAAGTGCTTCCTGTAAAGATGAATGGACTGGGATCTGGAAGTACCTGTCTCTCGGATCCAGTATCATACTGACCGAAGTTTGTACGACAAACTTGTTCAGGGCTAAGAGGACGATGGCGGGTCGCCAGCCTTCAGGTGCTTCTTCAAGAAAGTCGTTTGAAGAACCTTGGGAGGAGCCGCCGAGAACCTTGGAGAGCATCCTTCTAGAGCATGGTCTCGCCCTCTGCCCGAGGGGCTAGCCCCTTTGCCGATCCCATGGCATAGGGGCTCAGCGACACCGGATTCGCTGACAGGGGAGGAAGAGATGCTACGAAAGGAGACACGAAACCCCTGGCTGATCATGGAGATCGTTCAGGAATCAGCCCCAAGTTGCTGCCACTTGAAGGCGCAAATCCAGGCATCCCCCCCACTGGGGGATGCAGGTAGGGGTTGCCAATCCTAGCATTTGCGGCCTAGGCCACCCCCCTCTAAGATTATTGCCCTCCCAGAAGGGCTCCTCGCCCTTCGTCCCCGACGGGAGGGGGGAGGCTGCATAGACACCTTGTCTAGCTGCCCGTGCCGGTTCTGATGTCCTAGGCTGAACGAGGCTGTAGAAGTTGAGGCGCTGGAGGCTTGTAGGGACTGGAAATAAGCGCCTTGGAGGAGCGAATCGTGATACGATTCTCCCCACCTCTCAGTTGCTCGTTCTTTGTCCTTGGACTGAAACAAGCCCCTTCCAAGGATGGAAGAGAGAGAGTCTGGGTTGCCGAAATCCACAGTAGGGACCAACGAGAGAAAGCCTCTCGGTCACTGCATCTCAATGCCTCAACATCGAATTTGTCCCCAAGTTCGACACTTGGTGTCGGGAAACGAAAGGTGCATGTGTCCGAAAGGAGGAAAGTTCCATAACCTTCCCGGAGTTACCTTGTATAAAACCTCGGGTCGCGACCGGATGGCCAGAGACTCCAGCTCGACGATCAGCCACGAGGTGGCCTGCCTGGCACCCTTCGCGGCTTCCTCCTGGTTCAAGATTCCCGAAGATGAAAATGTCACCTGCCCGGCGGAGAGTTTCTCGAGGGAAAAACCCCGGAAGGTCCGTTGCACGGAATGGTGGAGAGGAAGAGCTAAATCAGGCTACCCCATGATCTCGAAGTATTCCCGCTGTTGACGACTGACAGAGGCAGTGTCAGCAGCCACCGTTGGAGGGATGGGAATAGGGCGATCCTGAGGAGAGGGATGATGGGGCCTGCCTGAAGAGGGAGAAGAATGTTACCCAGACTCTTCTGTAGATTCTTCATGGTTTATACATGTCATGCTCTGCGCTTACGAGGTGAAGATCGTGACTATGATGATCTGAAAGTACGCGCTCCAGAAACACTAGCCAGGTTGCCCGTGTTGTGAAAACCCGACGGGAATTGCGGTCGAAATCGCCCTTGGCGCTCGCGCGATGGTACAATCGTTGGTTCGCGTGCGGGCGAACATGTGTGTGCATGCGCGTGAGGACGCGTGGGCGCTGTCGGAAGACCGAAAAACGCGTAAGTGAGCGATGACGCGTTGGCGCGATTGGCGAGCGATGGTTCATTGCGGGAGATGGCGCGTCGGCGAGCGATAGTGCGTTGGCGACCGATGGCGCGTTGGCGACCGATGGCGCGTTGGCGACCGATGGCGCGTAGCGACCGATCGCGTACAGAAGACCCAACGCGTGGCCGCGTACGGCGATCTGAAGCGTGGGCGCATTGGCGCATTGAAAACGCTAGCGGGCAGGCGAGGAATCGCACGCGATCACTAGGAGATCGCCGGCGCGTAGGAGATCGATGAAGCGCGGTTGCGCGGCCAAGATATCAGCGAGGGGAAGAACCAGATGGTGAGGTTGCGCATAATAGCGAACGCTCGTGGGCGAGAACAGAAGACTTCTCGTGGGCGCGCAGGTGCTCAGAGATTCGGACAAATCTAGAGCACAGAAGATCGTCGGCGAGGTGAAGGAATCAAGACTTTCGCCTCCACCCACATCTGGAAGCTCGTGGAGAACGCTGGTGCGCCTTGCGCACATCAGGAAAAGGGCGAGCAGATGTGCGCGGGCGAGCAGGCGAACGAGGGTGTGAAAGAAGGAACAATCTCCTTGCCTGTGCCTAGATCCAAAGATCGTGGGCGCAAGGGCGAACGTTGGCGCGCATTGCGCACATTAGAAAAGGGAGCGCAGATGTGTGCTGGCGCGCAGGTGATCGTGGGCGTACAGGAGACCGTTGGCGCCCAGGGCAAGTACAGGAAAGGGCGTCCAAAAGTGCGCTGGCGAGCTGAAGAGGGCTGGCGCACAGAAGGACTTCGAGGCGCAGGTGAGCGCCGGCGCGCAGGTGAGTGTTGGCGATCAGGAGATCTACGGTGAGACTCGGCTACAGGAGATCACAGGAGAGAAATCTGGAACACAGCAGGAGAGCGCAAGAGCGCCACTGTGCGTGAGCACGTAGGAAAACGTGGGCGCGCAGGTAAAACCTGGCACTTAAGGGACTTACCCACAATGTGGAGTAAGCCCTTAGCCCCGAAGGGACCGGTGCTCGTAGGAAACGAGGTACGTAGGCGCCCACAGCGCATCTGCGTCCAGGAGAAGGTCTGGCAGGAGGATCCTCTGCAGGGAGGGTGAAGATGAAGACGACCACAGGCAGGAGCACCATAATCCGACCTCCGAAGAGGAGTCTCTGTAGTGAACTCCCCCAAGGGGGAGAAGCACTCGCAGGAGAGACCGTGGCATCAGCTGCCCCCGAACGGGACTGAGCCCTCAGCAACTACAGCAACAACGGCAGAAGGAGACCTCCGAAGAGGAGTCTGTGGTGAACTTCCCTCCCGGGGAAGAAACACTCACAGGAGAGACCGTAGGGCTCAGCTGTCCCCCGAAGGGGACTAAGCCTTCAGCAACAACAGCAGAAGGAGTCCTCCGAAGAGGAGTCTCTATGAGTGTCCTCTCTCGCGAACGAGAGGAAAACTTCGTAGAAGAGACTGAAGATGGAGCCCAAGGGCCGAAGGGTCAGCCAGTGACCTAGGAGCCAACCTCCGAAGAGGCGCTCCTGCAGCTGCTCAGCCCCTTGAGCGTAGCTGCAGGTGAGACCGCTCAGCACCAAGAGCATAGTCGCACAAAAACTATGGTCCGAGAAGTAACCGCTCAGCCCCTTGAGCAAGGTTACAACCAGGAACATATTATAATTATTAAAGGTAAGAGAAGTTTCCCCCGAAAGGGAAAGAAACCCAAACCTGGGCAGGTAACCTCCCTCGGAAGGGAAGTTACCCACCCAAGGAGGCGAACCTCCTGAGAGTTTTAACATGAACTGAAAAGCTGTCGGGTGCCTCGGGAGAACTACCAGGAGAAGGAGACACGCCCCTGACGAAGTCCTATAGAGGAGGCAGCAACAGCCGACTCCCCGAGTCCCAACAAGACAGCTCTGCTTCGTTGTCACATTAGGCAAACGGAAAACAGATCGTTAACTGTGAACATAAAAAGTAATTAGTTAACATTCATTCCCCCGGGAAGACTCCGAAGAGGAAACGCGAGGGGAAAAAAAAAAAAACACAAGAATTACATAACAGGCAAGAGCCCTCAACCCCACCTACACTCACGGGAAGGGGGAAGGGCGAGAACTGTAACAAAAACAGAATTATAACAGTTATAATTATGCAATTCATTAAAGAATGTTCACTAAAAGTAAGAACGAAACACCCCGAAGGGAAACGTTCTAAAAGCTGAAAAGTTAACAAATACAATTAGCTTTAATAATAAAAAAATAATTGAGATAACAAGTACTGTGTAGCAACTCCACCCGAAAGGAGGAGCTATCGTACGTAGTAAAAAGGTGAACGACCTCCAGAGAGAGAGAGAGAGAGACCGTAGTCAACACTCTCGCAATCCTACGCTGAACCCCACCTTCCCCGTAGGAAAAGAGGAGAACAGAATAATAAGTCCAGCGATGACGACTCCCCACGGCGCCCGTGGAAGGAAGCGACCGAAGGACCAAGGAAGAGATCGCGGCCCATGAAAATTCATCGTAGTGGCCTGACTGCCGGCGGCCACACGGTGATATCGTACACACACACACACAGCACGAACACTGAAAAGGAAACTTACTGATTTCTATACTCAAATATATACATAAACATAAAAATATGTTTACATATATACATGAGTAAAGAAAGTAAGTAATTAAGTAAAGACAAAACAATAAATGGCTGCCATGCGAGGACGGGAACAGAGACATCCGTTCATCGTCCGAGCCATAAGCGAAGAAAATCAGTTCACCAGTGTGTGTGGGGGGAGCCTCCCCTACCCCTGCTAACTAGCGCAGGGGTAGTTAACCCTCGTTTAAAATCTAATGGCTCGCCATTTCAGCTACGCCGAAAGCAATACCCTATGTAAATAGCGTGGTTTGTATTTCGGTTACGGAACAAATATTAATTATTGATGAAATAAAGAATTTACAAGAAATTTCATAAGGTGGAATATTTTTTGTTGTTGTTTGTTTGACTCAGGTCTAGTTACTTCACAGTTAACTTGGTGACACTACACTCAACCTGCAGTGAGATGTCTTTTCAAGCTTCTATTCAGCAATAAATATCTGTATTATTTTGGAATCTATGCAACAAAGTCATTACCAAAATATTGCTTTACTACAAAATATAAAAAGAAACATAAGAAAATAGATAAGTACAGCATAAACAACTAATGCAACCTATCTTCACCTGCTTGGATAACATTAGTTTGTAAGTTTGCGTGAAGATGGCGTTGACAACTTGACGAGTAATCAGCTGTACACCAAAACAAAATCAAGTATCTTGTTACCTTCGCAAATTAAAGAAAGTGCATTTATTTATTACATATGCATCATAAATTATAGGCTTATATTTTATGTCTGGTAAGTGTGTTTGTATATAATTACTGGGGTGTTTGATAGTTGTCAAACTCCCCTATACAACTTTATCTTATCAATATGACGCAGGGTGATTTTGGGGGGTATTTTTCAGGAAAAGAGTGCGTTTTATGACACAGGAAATATGGTAGTTAATATTTAACACTGATGTGATTTTATAAATATGCATCAATTTTCTATTTCCTCTTGATGGAAGGGGAATTACTAGCAAACAGATACTCAATGGGGAAAGGTAAATAAAGTTTTCTTGACCAAATATTCAACATCAACATTTGTGAAAGCAGGAAATGTTCCTTTGTGACCTAAGATATGACTATGGACATCTACTAATATTCACTGTATCATCATACATCATCTCATCACTCATGCCTTGTGCTTTTAGTCTGGATATCAAAAGGAGAGCTACAAATCCAGTTTGGGTTGTATAGTAGTTTACATGATGCCTTTATCCTAACTTTCATTAGTTTTCCTATTGAGTTTGTAACATCTGTAAAACTTATCCCCTTTCCTTAAATGTTTAGCCATGTATAAGTAAATTTCTATAGGGCTATTTTTCAAATTGGGTCTTATTATTGGTCCGCAGAGGGTAAATGCATATCCAATTGCTGATTTCACATATATGGAGGCAGACCATTGGTGATTCCAAACATAAGGGCAGACTATACTATGTCATTAAGGTCTTGAAATTCAGATCATCAATAAAGTTTTTCTTCAATAAAAACAAAAGATGATAAGAGATAATACTTGTACCTTGACCTATAAAATAACATCATCCAAAACCATACTACGTAATGACATACCGTACAAACAACATACAAACCTTAGTCTTCTTCACTTACTTGGAGCCCTCATAGCTGATTTTTAGGTTTTGTGAGCAGTCCCTGAAGATATTCCTAATCTGGTCATCATAGAGTATATTGGTTTCAGAGGGAAGACCACTTACAACCACTGTAGTAAAAGGATCATGGCCACTTAGTTCTCGGTCCATCTCTTTCTCATAATCATCAGTGACATTTCGTTTGTAATAGTATGGAAAAAATGCACTAGCCATACAAAGCTGAAAAAATAAATGTCATATGAAATAATGATGCAGTCACCAGCTCAAAACATATACAGGTAGTCACCGACTTACGATGGAGATCGGGACCGAGAGATTTCGTTATATGTTAAACTAAAAAAGTGAAGTTTCCATAGATTTATTATGATGCGTTATGATTCGGCAATCATCTCAATCATATTTTATCAATATTTTCTTACTGTCTATCATTATTCCATTTTCTTGTTTCACAGGATATCATTTGCTCTATTAATGCATCTGTGTATTCTATTTTTCAATTTTGGAAGCATTTTACCAATCGAGAAGTACTTAAAATTTTTTCTACCTTTGGTTATGATCAGCTGATCTGAAAGTGCCGCTACATACCGTATCAAAATATGGCGTATATACGTATGGCATATTTTATTCTTTTAAAATTTCTTAACTTATTAGGAATATCTTCATGAATATTACATCAGCACCAATATGTTACAGGAAATCAGTTTCCATACAGTTTGTCTAATCATTAGGTATAATGCAAAATAGTTGTACAGTAGCTCTTTCTATGTGTGTGTGCTTGCTCTCACAATCGCATATGGGTAGTTCATTTTCAAAGCTTCATACAGTATTCAATTTTTTTGTTGAATATTGAGCCTTCATATTTCATTAGACATTATTGTGTTTAATTGTGGTTTATTAAAGCACGTTTATATTTTATTTTTCAATTTCTTGATCATATCAATAATCAACAAATGCTTTTGATTTACTTTCAGTTGGCATCAGCTGATCTCGAGGTCACGCTGCCATATTACGATTATGTGCACATGTAGTACGAATAACACTGATTTATATAATTTTCATAGCATTCAAAATCTCTTCATAATGAATATTATGTCAGCGCCAATATGTTATAGGGTACCACATTCTCCATACATTTTGTTTATAGACCTTATTATTAGTTATAAAAGGGATATGCATCTCTCTCTCTCTCTCTCTCTCTCTCTCTCTCTCTCTCTCTCTCTCTCTCTCTCTCTCTCTCTCTCCATATTTTGATTCTTAATTCAGTTAAATCTTCACATTTCTTTGAAAAATATTTTAAAAAATCTTTATATCATCAATCGATGTTTTGATTATGGGAATAGCTACGCATCGGAAGGAAATCACTTGATTTGCCTCTTGCCTTCCGCCAGAAATATGACGTCATCAGACTATTTTTCTTAAATTTACGGTAAGTTGTACTAATCTCATAACTAATGATACAGACCACTAAAAAACTTGAAATCGTTACTGGGTGTTTCGATGATGGGAATATTGTACTGTAATAAGATTACTCAGTAACACAATGAAAGGAAATCATTCGGTTTGTCAGTGCGTTTCAGCCAGATACATGACGTCACAAGACACGTGACGTAAACTCTACAAAGAATGACTTGCAAAATATTTAAATTCATTTCCTTTTTTTCTTGCAAGAAATGAAGAGAAAATACTAACTTACAAAGCAAAAGTATTTCCTTTTTATAATGTAAAAGGAAATATATTATTTTCAAGAAAATATTTGTCCTATTAGTATACTTTCTTTAGATAAACATCATTCTTTAGATAAACATCAATCTATTATCAGAGATTAAAGATAAATAGCGTACAGTCAAATTTACGCTACGTAGTACTCATGACAACCGATACAGACCCACAAAATACTTTGTATCGTTACTTAATATTTCGAAAATGGGAATACTAATATTAATCATTAGCCTATTGGAAGGAAATCACTGTATTGCCAGGTCGCTTTCCGCCGGTGATGTGACGTCACCAGACATATATGAACTCGACAGATATTAAAACTTTTTTTAATGTATTTTTTACTGAAAATGGATACTGAATATTAACAATAAAAAAATAATAATAATTTAACAGGATAATTCAGTTTATTTTTATATAAGATAATAGATTATTTAAGGAAATATTCGTCCTATTTCCGATAGACTTGTGACGTCATCACCCTGAAAAAATCGTCGTAAAGTCGAATCGTCACAAGTCGCATAGGTCGTAAGTCGAGCATTATCTGTATTTAATTTTGTCAATTATAGAGCAACGAAAGATTACGAGCTTAAGGATGAGATGAATTGCTTCATCTATTAACAAGAAGCTTTTCAACAAATGTTGATAAATATACACTATGAAATTAAAACAATCTGCATCTATATTTTTGTAAACCTATTGAATTCATATATAATAAAGTTGCAAACTAAAAAGATTTTCCCCGAGTCTTTCGACACTCTTATTCCATAACCTAAAACTCTCAATGATTTTTTTTCTCCCCTACAACCTAAATTTTCTAAGTAAATGAAAAAATTACTCTTCAACAGAACGAGATTTCTTTGAAATGTTCATATACATCACACACACACACTATGGTTTTTCTGGTTTTGGAAATCTACATCATTTAATGTAGGGAAAAGGCACCATAAAGATATATATTAGCAACAGATTTTTCATGACAAAATTTATTTCTATGCTCACCTGATTTACACGTTGCTTCTCTCTTGATGCTCAGTTATATCTATGTTTAACCTTAAAGTTAAAAAAATTTGCATTTTCTCTCTTACCAATAGACTTAACAAGAAAGCACATCACATTTCTAATGCCTCAAGTCTTGTCCACATATTTCACAACATTTACAGAACAAAGAAATTTTTGGATGTAAAGCTCACCTTTTCTATAGAGAGAACTTGAAAGCATATGGAAAATCTTTAGTCTTAAATCCTTCTTAGCTCTGAAATAAGGCAAACAAGATGAGACAATCTTATGTTCAAAGCCTACAGTAAAATATACTGCTTATGGTGCAAATGTGTGTTTAGCAAATGCCAATGCCAAAAAGAAAAGTTTTAATTGTAAGATCTTTAAGGGCCCGGCCGGCTCATGCCATTTTTAAAGACAGGACTTTGACATTCATAGGGCTTAATAAGGTGACTTAGGGCATCTCCAAAATGCATAGGATTTTTGCCTCTGACCTTCGGTTTTGCGATGCCAAGGCAATTTAGCCTTAAAATTAGTGTTTTTCAAATTCTATCTCCTCCCTTGATAATTAATATTAAGACCTGGGATTACTACCCTATATAGACCTGATGTAGACCTCCAATAAAATATGTGTTTTTTTCTAAAACTCATTTTTTTTCCTTAGATATGAATTTTTTCATTGATAAAGAATAAACACTATAAATTAGGGGGAAAAAAGAAGGGAAAAGGGCTCTATTTTATTGTTTTATAATGTCTTTCTAAGTTATATACCAAATTTCAATGCTATATCTTTAAAACTAAGGTAGAAGATAGAATCGGAAAGCCAATAAGTATTTGTTTTGAGATACGGGGGTTCAAAGTTTTCCTTTGTATTTTTACAAAGACAATATCAATAAGTCATGATCATCATCAATTTTATGTTCTTCTTTCGATATTAATAAACCAAAATAAAGTTATTTATAATAATTTAATCCTTAATGAAGATCCCTTTGCTCAATATCTTGCTTCTTTAGGCTCCTGGTTGCTCCTTCATCCACAAAACAAACAAACAAACAAACACACACACATTCTCTCTCTCTCTCTCTCTCTCTGTGCTAATATCGCCGATACTACCCACTTCTGAACTCTTATTAGAGACAATTTTCTTTTTCATTAAGTTACCGAGATATTAAAACTGTCTTTTCCTCTTTGGCATGATGAAATTCTTGACTAAACCAAGAAAAACATGTAAAAACGAAAGTCAGATGTTAAACGTGTTCTCGTCCTGAGATTTGTGCTAACACTGAAACCCGAAGTGTAATATTTAGTCTTTTTATTCATGGAATCTATACAGAGGACATTGTTCATATTTATTTTTATATTAAAATGGAATAATTATCAAAATTTATGATAACAGAAGAAATACAGTGCTGCATTTTCTTGTGGGGATCAATATTTTCGGCTTATTGAGCTACTTTTACTAATTACCCTATAACTATGCAAGTAAGAGAATTTTGACAAAATATTTTGTATACACATTCTACATTGCCATACGAAGATCATTGAATTTTTTCAGGATTTTGTGTTTTTCGTCGTATACCTCCTTATATTAGCACACCAGCCGGGACCGCTAACTAAAAGATTTTCCAAAGGTTCAAAACATGAACCTTTTGAATACTGTAATATGTTTAAATTCCAGATATTACAGCACACAATTGGAAGTCTTACAATAATTATAAAAACATAAACATACCCACTATATCATCTGCACCAGATAAATGATTGAAATGGAATGTCTTTTACTATAAAAAAAACTAAATATACAACTTAAAAATACTATCCAAACTAACTAACTACCTATCTATCTATAAATATATATATATATATATATATATATATATATATATATATATATATATATATATATATATATATATATATATATATATATATATATATGTCTAAATTCCAGATATTACACCTCACAACTGGAAGTCTTTCAATAATAATAAAAAAAAAAACCTAAGCACACTCACTATATCATCTGCAACAGATAAACAGTCAAAATGGGATGTTTTTTCTACCATAAAAAAAATAAATATAAAACTTAACAATATTATCCAAACTAGTACTAGTCATACATTTCTCCACTGGAGCCTATCAAAATAAATATTTCATTGTCTTCTGATACAATTTAATACCAAAACCTTTTGGAACCTATAATACCAACAATCTAGAGGATATAAAAAGAATAAAAACATCATTTCTGAGAATATGGTGGATAGTCTCCAAGTGGTTGAATGTAGCTCATATGGGCTTGGATGCATCATATTCAAAATAGGCAGCCTGAGAAGATTGGTTTTGTAGGGCAATCTCCTTGGACACTGTCAACAGAAGCCACAGATCAGTGAACCACTTCCTCTGCTGCCAAAACAAATCTGACAGCCTCATCCTGCTATTCATATAAATTTTGAACTTGTTTCCCATCTGACGAATCATGGTGAACTGTGGAACAGCATAAGAGTCCAGATTTGACCAGTCTTGTTTCAGATTTACCTTCAATGATAAGAGATCTAGAACTAGTGAGTAAAACACCTCTATATTTTTGTTCAGTGATGTTGCAAAAATGCCAATTTTTGGTAGACCCCAACAGCTCCAAAATTCCTAGCCATACTAACAGATGTAGAGACCATTCGATTAGAATTATTTTGTTTTTCTTGCTTAATTAATCTGCTAAGTTGTTTGATCTTCCTGGAATGAACCAAAGAAGGGTTATTCTAATGTGTCCAAGTCAATAGCCACTCGCCTATTTGGTACAGGGATTGTGACCGCATACACCCTTGGTTCCAGATGAACACCAATGCTGTCCTATAGTCTGAAAACACTGCCATAGTTTACCCTACCATAGTGGTTAATGATCCTGAAAGGTTTTAAATACTGCTATAAATTACAGGCAACTGTATGAAGAGTTAGTTTCTACAACACCCATTTTGCTAACAATGTACAAGATCTTTGAAAAGAAGGAGTTCTGGAATCTTCATTTCCGAGGATACTTCAAGGGATAACAGATTGCAATCATCCTACCAACTCAGGTGTAGAAGTTCATTCATCATTGCTGAGATTGTACGTAGGTCGAATATTTTTTCAATTTACATTTTGATGAAATTGGAAAGCCCTCATCTTTAGGCATCCCATCAGAACAATATTCTCTACAGAAGTCATAGTCCCTAGAAGCCTCATCCACATCCGAATAGATAAAACGCTTCATTCTTTTGAACCTTTCCAGCAAATAAAAGAAAATTGCTAAATCCTCTTTCTGGAAGAAAAAATCAATAAGAAAAACTTGCCATTATAATTCCAAAATATATATTATTCCGAGATGGAACCAGAAGAGACTAACAAAATTCTTCAATTGCTCCAGCAACCTGAGCAATCATACTTGATTAAACTGAATCCTTCAAAAAGAATGCTAGCAAATAGCCAATGAGAGAGAGAGAGAGAGAGAGAGAGAGAGAGAGAGAGAGAGAGAGAGAGAGAGAGAGAGAGAGAGAGAGAGAGAGAGAATTGAAGTTTTCTGGCATCCTGACATTGAATAACAGAGAGAACTAATACTGTAATGAGTTATACAAATGTATTACAGCATATGAAAATTATGTTTGCTTATAACACATCAGTTGTTATGTAATACTACAGTATATTAACAAATATAGATGTTTTGAATAAGTTAAGAAATAGTATAAATGATACATTTTGTTATTGATTTGTATGTGCATCAGCTGATCTGATCACAGCACCCAAAATACCTCGATTGTTATAATACAACGGAAATTTAAAAAAAGTACATAAATGTTCATTAAAGCACAATTAACTATTTAAATAATCATAATTTTCTAGAATGCAATAATGTTTCTGAAACAAAATGGGATATTTTAAGCTATATATATGAAATATATAAATATATATATATATATATATATATATATATATATATATATATATATATATATATATATATATATATATATATATATATATATATATATATATATATATTTTACAGTATATATATGAAGAGAGAGAGAGAGAGAGAGAGAGAGAGAGAGAGAGAGAGAGAGAGAGAGAGAGAGAGAGAGAGAGAGAGAGATCAGCTGTTGAACTAATCAAATGCACTGTTTTTGTTTAAATTAAAAAAAAATTATTTTCGAGATACATGTTTCTAGTTTATAAAATAAGCTGTATTTCTGTTTAAGACAGTATAGCTATAACATACTGCGCAAGAAACGACACATAAGACGTTGCGTCATGCTTCAAGAAAACGTGTAGGCTACGAGTCGTCAGAACGAGAACACCAAACACTTACAGTAAGTACAGTTAAGCTGTATTCTAGTGATAGTACTGTACATATATTACAGTAATATACACTACAGTATCAGTAAGTATTAGATTACAGTACAGTATTACTGGATAGAAACACTTTTCCTCTTGGTAAGGGTAGAGGAGACACTTCAGCTATGGTAAACAGCTCTTCTAGGACACTCTAAAATCAAACCATTGTTTTCTAGTCTTGGGTAGTGCCACAGCCTCTGTACCATGGTCTTTTACTCTCTTGGTTTAGAGTTCTCTTGCTTGTGGGTACACTTGGGCACACTATTCTATCCAATTTCTCTTCCTCTTGTTTTGTTAAGTTTTTATATTTCATATATGAAATGTTTATTTTAATGCTGTTATTGTTCTCAAGATATTTTATTTCAATTGTTAATTACTTTTCTCGTAATTCCCTTATTTCCTTTCCTCATTGGGCAATTTTCCTGTTGGAGCCCTAGGGCTTATAGCATTCTGCTTTTCCAACTAGGGTTGTAGCTTAGCAAGTAATAATAGTAATAATAATAATATAGAACAGTAAGGGGATGATGACGACTCTGTAAGTAATTACTTTAGCACAATACTGTACTGAAACCTTAATGTGTTCAGTACGTAGTGTACATGTGTGCAAATGTACTGTACCCTGTATATATGATTATAAACTGTTGTAGAAATTAAAATAAAACCATATTAGGCAGTATTTACTATGTTAATCATTAGCTCAGGCACCTGGTCCAGGCAAGGGGCAGTGACCTTTTAGGCCGAGAGTTAGCCCACTCTAGTGCAGTATTTATTTGCAAAAAACCCTTTTCACGGCAATGCCTGTAACCTAACTACCGTGAAGACAGTGGGTGGACTGTACTGTATATGGTAAATTTGATAGGGGACACAGCTTTATCCAGAGTTGCCAAAGCTGGATATAAAATATGCAAAGACAACTGGAATTATAAGTTCTTAGCATATATAGTTTTGTTACTAAAGTTTTATTCAAGAAAAATCTATGGCATGAAAATATAATACCCAAATTATCCCCTTGAACAAAGCACTACAGTAACCCCTTGAGGTATGAGTTTAATCCGTTCCGGGACCGAGCTCGTATTTCAATTTCCTCGTATCTCAAATGAATTTTTCCCATATAAAATAACTGAAAACAAATTAATCCATTCCCACCTCTGAAAAAAAACCTAAAAACAGTACAGTATATTACAGAGGAAAAACATGTTTATAATTGTTGTAATCAACATCCTACGCTGACAAAATAACAAAGGCTATAAACTGGTTATGAAATGTAACATTATTATGGGGTTCTTACTTTCGAGGAAGACGGTAGCGGCTAATGGCAGTGTGTGCGGAGGAGGAGGAGGGAGAGAGGACGGGGAGGAGAGAGACTTGACGGCAACACGTTTGGTACGCAACACTTTTGTAACACTACGTAACATAACCTTAACTTTAAATTCAACTTAAATGAAATTCAACTTTAAATCTAACGAATTAAATTAGCTTACTGTACACACTCTTAAAAATAAAATATTAATCTTACGTTACACTAAACTTAATTCTACATTTTGTTTTCATTTTCATTTTTTTTACTTTTCTTCTTCTTCCGGCTTGGCTCTTTTTTCCTCTCTTTCACATGCACTTTTTGACGGCCTTTTTAAAAGGAACCTATCTAGGGATGTTTGTTTTTGTCTCCCCTTCAATATGTTGCAAAAATGACGCACTCAAGTGTCGTCACACAAGGCTAACGCACAACCACTCGCCAACTTGTCCGGGTGCCTCTTTCCCATAAAATTAGAAAACTCCTGCCACTTCACTAACATGTTTTTGATTTCTGCCGTAGAAAGGCAGCCCTCGTCTTCCACCTCCTCCTCGCTACTGAGCTCCTGCAACACCTCTGAATGTGTCATCTCCTGGAGCTCGATCAATTCCCGTGTCGTGAGCTCTTCCTGATGGTCCTTGACAAGGTCGTTCACGTCTGCCTTGTCTACCTCCAGCCCCATGGACTTTCCAAGAGACACGATTTTGTTCATCACAACAGGTTCGGGGTCTTCAGGGTCTGTTGTATCGAACCCTTCAAAGTCCCTCTTAGCGATGGAAGCTGGCCACAATTTCTTCCACGCTGAATTAAGAGTTCGTTTTGTGACACCCTACCATGCATCGTCTATAATTTTCAAACAATGGACGATGTTGAAATGTTCTTTCCAAAATTCCCGAAGGGCGAGATTGGTGTTGTCTGTGATATCAAAGCATTTCTTGAACAAATGCTTCATGTAGTTTTTTAAAGTTGGAAATAACTTGTCGGTCCATGGGCTGGAGGAGTGGCGTGGTGTTGGGCGGGAGATAAAGGACCTTGATGAACCGGAATTCATCAAGAAAGTCCTCTTTGAGACCAGGAGGGTGACCAGGGGCATTGTCAAGGACCAAGAGACCTTTCAATGGCAGGTATTTCTCAGCCAAATATTTTTTGACTGCTAGACCAAAGTACAGATTAACCCATTCTGTGAAGAAATGGCGGGTAACCCAAGCCTTAGCATTAGCGCGCCACATCTCTTGCAGTTTCTCTTTCAAGATCCTTTGGCTCTTGAAAGCACGTGGGTTTTCTGAGTGGTACACCAAGAGTGGCTTGACCTTACAGTCACTGCTGGCATTGGCACACAAGGCTAGAGTTAACCGGTCCTTCATGGGTTTATGGCCCGGTAGTCTCTTCTCCTCTGCCGTGATGAAGTCCTCCTGCGCAACTTCTTCCAGAAAAGGCCAGTTTCATCGCAGTTGAAGACTTTTTGGGGGATGAAGCCATGTTGGACAATAACCGAGGCAAAGGTTGTGACGAAGTCCGCAGCGGCTTTCGCGTCGGAACTTGCTGCTTCCCCATGCCTCACAACCGAGTGTATCCCAGTCCTTTTCTTAAAATTATCCAGCCAGCCACGACTGGCTTTGAAGGTTTCCGCTGGTGTTGAAGTCTCCCCTTTCTCGGCTGCTTGCTTCCCTTTCAAGTCCTCGTAGATTCAACTGGCCTTCTCGCATATGAGAGTCTCGGTCACGCTATCTCCCGCCAACTATTTCTCCTTTATCCAAATAAAAAGAAGCCTCAATCTTGTCGTGAATATCACTACGAAGATTGGAAAGGATGGTTACTCCTTTGGAAGGCTTGGTGTTCTTTATAGCCTCCTTCTGCTTGAGGATGGTTCATATAGTTGACATACTGCTCTCGTAATGGCGCGCCAGCTCAGTCACTCTTACGCCTCTCTCATGTTTTGCGATTATTTCATGCTTCATCTCCATTGTCATCATACGATTTTTTTTCTCACTATCCTTGTTTGCATTCGCTTGCTTTGGACCCATTGTTTATTCATTTATTCTGCATCGATTCACACAAAAAACACGTAAAAAAAGCAAACAATACCGCCGATGCTCTGAGATAGCTTTAAGCGACAGAGATCCGATGGGAAAGACCGAGTGATACTGTCCTCGTGATCAGCCTCTCGCACACGTGGCCACTTGGCGGCCTCATAGGGAACTACTGTACCTCGTATCTCAAATTTTTCCTCGTATCTCAAATTTTTCTTCGTATCTCAGAATAGAAATTTGCTCGGAACTCTCCTCGTATCTCAATTTTTTCGTATGTTGGTTCGCTCGTATCTCAAGGTATTACTGTATATATGTAATATTTCTATTTTATCATACAATCTGGATATGTAGTATGTGAGGTGCTTGTTAGGTGTTAATGGAGAGGCGAGGTGAATGCAAGTAAAATTTATTCAACAGACAATGAGCTTATATGCAAGCAGTTTTTCAGGAAGAATGTAAAAAAAATTCAAACTAAAACATGCAAGCTTGAATAGGTTGTTTTATTATCAGTGTGGGAAAGACCGAGAAAATAAGCAATAGCATTACATTGTATGACCACGTGTGGTACATGGCTCCCCCTAAAAAACATACATGTGAAATAGGGCATACTGCTTTAGAGAGGCAAACTATAGGCAGGTAATCTTCAAAGAGATACCGTAGATTTTAGCAAATCAATGGAGACCCAGACTTCTTAGCCCTGAATGTTAATTAAGAAAGCCTTCGGTGTGCGACGGATAACGAGGAAAGGACCCGTGTAAGGGGGTGTCAGCGGTAGCTTGCTAGTATCATTGCGCAGGAAGACGTGTTGCGGCTTTTAAATCTTTTGGTAAACGTTGCTTTGCTGGGGGCTAATAAGTTTGGCGGCATGAGAAAATTTACATACAGCGTGAAGTAGGCGCTGGAGATTATCTGAGTGATTGCAGATGGAAAAAATTCTGCAGGGATGACCAACAGGTCACCATACACCATTTAAGCTGCTGAGACATCCTGGGCCTTCTCAAGAGTGGTCCTTAATACCAGGAGAAGCCAGGGAAACTGAGTAAACCAGTATGAGTTAATGCAGTGGGACATCAAAGCTGCTTTGAGAGTTCGATGAAAATGTTCAACCCTTCCGTTGGCTGCAGGGTTGTAGGCAGTTGTCTGCACCAGGAGATTTGCTAATGATATCCACAACTGAGAAGTGAAAATGGTACCCTTGTCAAAAGTTCTATGCTAAGGGATACAAAATCTTATATTGCTCTCAAGGCAACCCCTGCCTTATAGGGTGTTGAAAATTAAATTAGCGATTATGGTTGTTAGAAAATTTCTCATATGGGGAAAGTTGTAATAACATCCTTACACTAGCCTTATAATTCATCATCATCATCTCCTCCTACGCCTATTGACGCAAAGGGCCTTGGTTAGACTTCGCCAGTCGTCTCTGTCTTGAGCTTTTAATTCAATACTTCTCCATTCCTCATCTCCTACTTTGCACTTTATAGTCCTAAGCCATGTAGGCCTGGGTCTTCCAATTCTTCTAGTGCCTTGTGGAGCCCAGTTGAAAGTTTGGTGAAGTAATTTCTCTAGGGAAGTGCAAAGAGCATGCCCAAACCATCTCCATCTACCCCTCAACATGATCTCATTCACATATGGTACTTGAGTAATCTCTCTTATAGTTTCTTTTCTAATCCTGTCCTGCCATTCAACTCCAAATATCCTTCTGAGGGCTTATTCTCAAATCTCCTAAATCTATTGGAGATTGTTTCATTGTCATAAAATGACTCATGTCCAAAGAGCAACACCAATCTCACTAAATTGATATATAGTCTGATTTTTATATGAAATTTTAGGCAATTTGATTTCCAAATTTTACTTAACCTAGCCATAGTCTTGTTTGCTTTTTTTCAATCTTTCACTAAACTCTGATTCTAAAGACCCTGTATTGGAGAACATTGTTCCTAAATACTTAAATAATTCTACCTCATTAATCCTTTCTCCTTCTAATGATATTTCATCTTCCATTGCATACTCCATTCTCATCATCTCTTTCTTCTATTTATCTTCAGGCCCACCTCGCGTGATATTTTATGCATTCTGGTAATTAAGCCTTGCAAATCCTGTGGTATTCTGCTAAGGAAAGCATCATAAGCATACTCTAGGTCTGCTAAATGCCTATCACCAATCCAGTCCAATCCTTCTCCACCATCTCTAACTGTTCTACACATTACAAAGTCCATGAAGAGGATAAACAACATAGGTGACAACACATTTCGTTGGAGTACTCCGCTGTTCACTGGAAACTCACTTGATAAGACTCCATTACCATTAACTTTGCACTTGCTATGCTCATTAACAGACTTAATCAAATTTACATATTTAAGAGGAATTCCATAATAACACTGGACTCTCCAAAAAGTTGGCCAGTGCACACTGTCAAAGGCTTTTTCCTAGTCCACAAATACCATCAAAAGGAGATTTCTATATTATACGCATTGCTGTACAACATGTCTCAAAAAGGGATTTTGACGAAGGAAAAATCTATTTCTGGGGAGAGACCTGTGACGGCCAGTGAAAAGGTCCTTCTTTACACTTTTCTGATATAAATCTTCCAAATATACCAGAGAAAGATAAAAGCATGAAATGCAGAGGTACTACCCTCGCGCGAGCACCTTGTGGGTGTCGTGTATACATCAGGGGTGTGTGAAAACCACTATTCACAGGCTGTCTTCCATTTAGATAATTCCTTCATCAAAGGGAAGGGCCGTAACAAAGGCCCTAGAAACCACACTTGGACCACGCCACCGACACCTAACACGAACGCCCTCTAGGACACCCTTCTGTTTTGGACTTGCTCGCGTAGTTGTGTTGTTTGTGCTCTCGGTGTTTTTTCCTGTGTTTGGCGTTAATTCATCATGACTGACACTGCTACTTCACCTTTACCAATGTTAAGTACCAGAGTTTGTTTTGACAGCTTTTTTCAGTACCGGGCATTTGTTCTCTTTCTAGTAATGTGGATTTTAATTTTGGGAGCGGCTTGGCCTTCCTCAGTGTTGGCAGCCATTTTGGCGTTGTTCGCTTCGCTGGTATTTCAAGTTAATATTGCCCATCTGGTACTCTGTCATCTAGGTTTTATCACTTACGTTTTATGACCATTATTATTATCATTATTTTATTATTGTTTTTACTATGGTATTTGTTTGCTAGCAAGTCCAATTTGGACGAACGAAGAATAACGTTCTTGCCTTTGTTATAGTTTAAGTACCCGCCTCGGGAAGGTGGTCGTTTTTAGACTATATCTTTATATTTATTTGTTACACTGTCGTTATTCTTCGTTCTTGGTTATTACAATTTTATTATTATTCTTATATCATATTATTGTGTGCTTTTGGTTCTTTATAATGTAACCATGAGAGCGTGAGCATGGAGTTCTCGTGTTCTGTTACTAAAGTTACGAGTTACCCTTTCTCTCGTTTTATTTCTTAGTACAGTCGGCACTCATTCATGCGGCAATCTTTGTAGAGACTGAAGACAAACACAGTATGGTATTGCCCAAGCCACTGTTATTGCCATTAGCTGCTAGATTGTCTCATTATTTTACTAGAGGCCTTACTATTGGAAGGAAAGGTAAATGGGGATATAACTAGGCTCTGAGACAGAAGTCATACGAAAATTATGGATGTTCATAGAAAAAAGTTGTGTGCGTGTACATGTGTGTGTGATATTCATGTATCTTTTTACTAATCATTACTACACAGTACATGCAAGTCTTTCACTTACAAATTTCATTAAAAAAATAATTCAAGTAAAATATATATTTTCTAAAAAAAAAAAAATTCACAACCAAAATACTTGGTTATGCCTATTTCATTAAGGAATACTTTTATGTTATCATTATACCATAATTTCAAATAAGACTTTGAGAAAATGGTCAATGAGAAACTTTTTATTTATTCTTTAGGAATAATCCTAAACTGGGGATTAGCAGAACCTTAAAGGAATGCCAACACTAGTGACAAGGTTGGCAGAAATTGAGGAATGTATTAGTATTTAAAAGTTCTTTCATTGGGTGGAAACAAACAACTATAGGTTAGCAAAATGAGTGTTTGATATAAACTAATTTATAAATGAATAAAAAAAAATGGTCTTTATTCAGCAATTAAACTACTAAAATTATTTTCTATATCTTTAGATTTTTATTATATAGGTGACCTTGTGCTCCCCTTAACCCTTTCCACTCCATGGGCTACCTGTGGTAGCCCAAGCAAAATACGTCGTCCTAGTACTTGGGCTACCTCTGGTAGCCCACCGAAAAGATCTTATTTATTCATAAACTGATTCTATTAATTAAAGTTATTCGCTGTTTTAATCGTTGCTTCGTTTTCTGTGGTTCTTTATGATTAATATTCCTTGTTTTCTTAGTTAATCCTCTCCCCCCTTTTCCCCCAAGACGAGTTAGAATTAATAAATAAAGGCAGACACTCACGATATCCATTTCTCAGTGCGTTTGGCCTCGTTCAGCAGCAAGTACAGATTGTGATCGACTCCCGTCTCACCAGCTAATTTCCGAGGTCATCGCTTTTCAAACACTCATCCTATATCATGGCTTCATCGAAAAAGTTTTTGCGAACTACGTCGGAAATTTTAGAATGTCTTGATATGTGTTCTTCAGAAGATGATTTTGTAGGCATCGACGACAAAGAGGAAAATTGTGATGTTAGTTATAACGGGGTTTTCATGGACATGGAAAATAATGCTTCATCCGATTCCGATTCTGAGCACGCTGGCAGTGACTTTGACGAGAGGCTTTACGACCCTTCACGAGAATTGCTAGAAGTGAACGATGAAGAAGGTAGTGACAGTGACGATGAAGAAAATGAATGGGAAGAATATAATGAAGAAAAAACTAAACCATCGTAATTATAGAAAAGAGCTATGTGAACAACTTATTGATGATTTCCGAGTAAGATTGGGAGGAAAAAGATCTCTTGTCAACGGACATGAAGTACCAGAAAGACTAAGGAATGATAAATGCCATATAATAAACTGTATACCAGATAATCTTCTAAGAGATTGTGCTGTTTGCAGCGATCGTTACGGGCCCGGTGGACGTAAAAAAGCTGCGTATTGCTGTCTTACTTGTCCTGGTAACCCAGCGTTGCGTCCAAAAAATTGTTTTATGTTATATCACACAAAAGTTGATTATAAAGTTAAATATTAGAATTTTTTTTCAGAAAAAAACCATTCCAAATAAAATTTTTTCAATTCTTCACTTTTCTAACAAGATATTTTTTTTGTTATCTAAATCTTGTATTGTAAATTGTTAACTTATTTTTCCAGATTTTTTTTATTTTTAATTCCTATATTTAAATTGCATTTTTGTATATTTTATTGGAACGATTTCTCATACAGAACACTTATTTAATGTTATAACAGAAAACTGAAATATGATGTCAAACATATTATAGATTCTGTGTAAAAAATATCATAATTATATATAATGCCATGATTATTCTATTTTTTTATAAGAGTATCAATTTATTCATTTCTCTATCTTATATGATAAATTGTTCAAATGATTTTATCAACATAATCTTCAATCATATCTATATTTTATTTTGTATCAAACTCTGAATAGTTTGTTCTTGTCAGGACTAATTAATAATTATATGTTCATATTATACTGGACTTTTTTTTCCACAAAATCCATGTACATTTCTTAAATAGCATCATTAAATGAGTTGGTTTATATAAATTACAGTAAAATATATATAATAACTTTATGAAAATTTTCACATCATTCTGAAGAATATAGTGAGAATGAATGCATAAACAAGGTCAGAGATTTGGTTTATTAATATATATTTATATACTATATACTATATATATGTACATAGATATATATATATATATATATATATATATATATATATATATATATATATATATATATATATATATATATATCATCAACTGACTAAACAAATAAGGGATAAACATAAAATCCTGTACTTTATAATTAACTTTTCTTTTCTCATCACCATCAAAATAAAAAGCATGAATATACAAATAAGGCAGTTAGTTGTCTACTGCCGTAGGCTGTTCATTTCCAGGAAGAGAGAAGATAGTAATCTCTACTGCATATTTGGCCAAACAAGAAGTAGGTCTCTACCGTAGGCCTATGAATCTATTTCCACAAAAATGAGTGTTATGTGTAAAAACCTACTGTTGTCCTTGTAAGAATATTATGAGTATGTCTGATTTTTATTTCTTGATAGAAAACAGTTTCAACAACAATTATAGCAATGTCAGATTTGACTAATATTGAAATAGTAAAATAGAATAATTACCGATAAATTTTATGGAATATAAAAGGCGAAAGGGAGCAGGAGAGGGAAAGGATAAGTCACCCACGGGAATGGTGGCTGGGATGATGGAATTAGTTGCCCTTCAAGGTCAAAAGTAATAATCCCCATTGGAATGTGTGTGCAAATCCTAAAAATGCCGATTCTTCCTACGGAGTTTAGTTTTACAAGTAAAGGCATTTCTATTTGATGACGATGTCGTTTGTTTATCCGAAGTTTCATAGTCTTAACTCTAAGCTGTGTACTACGTTAACGAATCAGGAAATATTATAAGGTACACATTCCTAGAAAGAACTGTCAGACTATCATTTACTGAAACACACACACACACGCCCTTATATATATATATATATATATATATATATATATATATATAATATATATATGTGTGTGTGTGTATATGTATATACATAAATCAATAGTTAGAAAAGACAAATAAGACTGCCAGTAATCTAATGCCGTAGCCTGTTCATTACCACGCACAAAAAGAGAGAGAGAGAGAGAGAGAGAGAGAGAGAGAGAGAGAGAGAGAGAGAGAGAGAGAGAGAGAGAGAGAGAGAGAGAATAATCTTTACTGTCAATACCTTATGTGTAAAAACCTACAGTTTTTATTGTGAAAATATTATCAATATCTGGTTTTAATTTAATGATGGAAAGTGTGTTACAAAACAATCACACCCAATGTTTGATTTGACTAAAATTTAAACAGTAAAATTAAATATTTGCCCATAATTCAGTAAAATGGAAACGACGAAAGGAACCATATGAAGAAAATGATGTCAGCGAGGTGATTAGTGGCTTGGATTAGGAATAGTGAACCGTTCCAAGGACGTTTCGGCCTGGACCTTTCTTGGTCGAAAGTGACCAATATAATCCACAGTGGAATTTATGTGGGATTATCCCATAATTGCTGCATCTTCCTTCAAGTGTTTTGGTCTACAAGTAAAGACATGTCTATTTGATGGCAATGTCGTTTGTTTATCTGACATTCTACAGTTACAAAACTTTGTTGTATAAGGAGCAAATTGGGAAACATCACACGGTATACACATTCATATAAGCAACCGTATACAACTGTTATATGATCTAACAGATATACAGTACAGACGTGTATATATATATATATATATATATATATATATATATATATATATATATATATATATATATATATATATATATATGTATATATATATATATATATATATATATATATATATATATATATATATATATATATATATATATATATATACACATATATATACACAGTATGTATATTTACTTATATATAAATGTCTGTATATATTATGCATACATACAGTAGGCTATATATATATATATATATATATATATATATATATATATATATATATGCGTGTGTGTGTGTCTGTGTGTGGGTATGTGTGTTTGTGTCGCCATAAACCACAAACAACACAATGTACTGTGCTGTACGCACATTCCTACTTGATATGTAAACACTATTTTTTTCTATATGGGTAGAAATCTGTCATCCTGTATGAAGTTCTCATACGATTATGAATACTGATAAAGGGTAGATGACATAGGTCTTTTTAGTAATTGCTTATATGTATATAAAAATACAACAAAAATCAGTAATTCTAATGCACGAGTATCACCAGCTTGACCCCCCCTCTCTCTCTCTCTCTCTCTCTCTCATGTCGAAGAGATAGGTGGCTGGATTTGCTATAGGTGTGTTTTGCGTGGATGGTATGGATTCGGACACCGATTGTAAAATACCTCTGAATGTTCTAAAGTTGCCATATCGTTAGAAATATTCATGAAATCCTTATTAGCTTCATTTAATCTTCCTTTAATGGTTAATTCTTTATTTATTTCTAAATCATTTTTACCTGATATACCATAATTTAATTAAACCTTCAACTATATCATGTGTTTTAACAATTTTAAGTAATTTGTTTCTATTTTGGTAACTGGCAACCCATCCATTGATATTTCTGAGAAGTGCGCTAGCGACCTCGATAGGAAATGAACGTCGCCAATTCATGCTTAGATATTTGGATTTCTTAACAAAATTGATTGAAACGTGAGAAAATAAACTCGAAATCAGTTTACTAAATCATCGAGAAAGGCACTGATGCATAAGCTTTTTGCGTGAAAACTTTGTACGATGAAAAAATAAAAGGTAACAGTATTATTGGGGATTAATGACCGGGAAAATTCCTATTTCCGAATGTTTTTCTGAATTATAACACAAAGTTTCCTCTTCCTGTGTGATAAGTATTTGTAGTACGTCTATTATAAATGTAAAGTGAAAAAGAAGAATGATTTACCTTCCCAATGATACCATAAAAAATAATTGAATCGTACTAAATTGTTGATAATAAGACATTTTCAAGGAGTCCATGCAGGGTTCATAGTCATTGTGATTCATTGAGCAGCACCACTTGGAGTAGCCGGTACTGTCTTTTCACCGGAGTAGAGATCTCCGGGTGATCGGTAAGGGTTAAAAAATTCGGATTCTATAAAGGTTCTAATAACCAGAAGATGTTTACTGACCAACACATGTTGGACTAAATACAGTATTTCTAGGTAACCATGCTACTGTAATTTAAAACTAATACTGTATATGTATGCACAAATAATGTCATGCTCCATAAAATTGCCTAAGGGTTTCAAGGAATACTGTATTCAATTGAGAGATTCACATAGTTTACAATATACAGATGATGCTCGACTTACGACCTATGACAATTCGACTTTATGACGATTTTTTCAGGGTGATGACGTCACAAGTCTATTGGAAATAGGACAAATATTTCCTTGGAAATAATCTATTATCTTATATAAAAATAAAGTGAATTATCTTGTTAAATTATTATTTTCTTTTATTGATCATATTCAATATCCATTTTCAGTAAAAAATACATTAATAAAAGTTTTAATATTTATCACGTTCAAATATGTCTGGTGACGTCACATCACCGGCAGAAAGCGATCTGGCAATACAGTGATTTCCTTCCAATAGGCTAATAATTAATATTAGTATTCCCATTTTCGAAATATTAAGTAACGATACAAAGTATTTTGTGGGTCTGTATTGGTTGTCATGAGTACTACGTAGTGTAAATTTGACTGTACGCTAGTTATATTCAATCTCTGATAATAGATCGATGTTTATCTAAAGAAAGTATACTAATAGGACAAATATTTTCTTGAAAATAATATATTTCCTTTTACATTATAAAAAGGAAATACTTTTGCTTTGTAAGTTAGTATTTTCGTTTCATTTCTTGCAAGAAAAAAGGAAATGAATTTACATATTTTGCAAGTCATTCTTAGTAGAGTTTACGTCATGTGTCTTGTGACGTCATGTATCTGGCGGAAGCGAGCTGACAAACCAAATGATTTCCTTTCATTGTGTTACCGAGTAATCTTATTACAGTACAATATTCCCATCATAGAAACGCCCAGTAACGATGTCAAGTGTTTTAGTGGTCTGTATCATTAGTTATGAGATTAGTACAACTTACCGTAAATTTAAGAAAAATAGTCTGATGACGTCATATTTCTGGTGGAAGGCAAGAGGCAAATCAAGTGATTTCCTTCCGATGCGTAGCTATTCCCATAATCAAAACATCGATTGATGATATAAAGATTTTTTAATAATTTTCAAAGAAATGTGAAGACTTAACTGAATTAAAAATCAAAATGCAGAGAGAGAGAGAGAGAGAGAGAGAGAGAGAGAGATGCATATTCCTTTTATAACTCATAATGTCTATAAACGAAATGTATGGAGAATGTGGTACCCTATAACATATTGGCGCTGACATAATATTCATTATGAAGAGATTTCGAAGGCCAAGAAAATTATATAAATCAGTGTTATTCGTACTATTTGTGCATATAATCGTAATACGGCAGCGTGACCTTGAGATCAGCTGATGCCAACCGAAAGTAAATCAAAAGTATTTGTTGATAATTGATATGATCAAGAAATTGAAAAATAAAATATAAACGTGCTTTAATAAACCACAATTAAACACAATAATGTTTAATGAAATATGAAGGCTCGATATTCAACTAAAAAATTGAATACTGTATGAAGCTTTGAAAATTAACTACCTGTATGCGATTACGAGAGCGAGCACACGCACATAGAAAGAGCTACTGTACAACTATTTTGCATTATACCTAATGATTAGACGAACTGTAGGGAAACTGATTTCCTGTAACATATTGGTGCTGATGTAATATTCATGAAGATATTTCTAATAAGTTAAGAAATTCTAAAAGAAAAAAATATGCCATACGTATGTACGCCATATTTTGATACAGTAGGTAGCGGCACTTTCAGATCAGCTGATCATAACCAAAGGTAGAAAAATTTTTAAGTACTTCTCGATTGGTAAAATGCTTCCAAAATTGAAAAATAGAATACAAAAATGCATTAATAGAGCAAATGATATCCTGTGAAACAAGAAAATGGAATAATGATAGACAGTAAGAAAATATTGATGAAATATGATTGAGATGATTGCCGAATCATAACGCATCATAATAAATCTACGGAAACTACACTTTTTTAGTTTGACATATGATGAAATCAACTTACGGTGCATCTCTCGGTCCCGATCTCCGTCGTAAGTCGGCGACTACCTGTACCTGATTCTCACAACTGTATAAATCAGTACCTACTGTATATATTTATCTTTTATGGGGAACCTAAGTAATACAACAAGAAACTAAATGAAATTTAGGCTTATCAGTAACCTTTCATTGTTATGAAATGTGGAGTATTTACACAAATTGATAAAAAATATAACGTTATTTAAAAAAGGAAAAAAACAAAGAGACAGTTTTAACCTACTTTCAGTACAATGGACTGATCACTTTTGGGATAGTTATCAGCATTGAACATACAGATCTTGACTTTCTCCAGACGTTTCTGTAATTCTTGCACCAATTTGTGAACTTCTCTAATAGAATCTAATTCTATATAGCTGTGTTTTGCCCACTCTTTTTCTCGACTCGCGCCAGGACGCAAGAACTCCCCTCGAAGCTGCATGCCTTGCCAAAGCTGTAAATTTAATCAAATAAAAAATAAAAATTCTTCCAAACTCATCTATTTGAAAAAATATCAGTGGTAAAAAGTGTTGAATATCATATATTTCCCAAATCTACCTGATACTGAAGAACCAATTACACGTATAAAATACCCCTAGACATGATGAAGTTACATACACTAGCCTACATATAATATCCAATGTTTAGAATGTTTTTTACTTTTTGGGGGGCTAAACTCATGGTAGATGTACAAACAACGGACACCACAAAAATCCAGTCTTCAAAGGATGCCCAAATAATCCTTTAGTTATCTACTGTTTCAACACATACCAAGTACAGGAAGTCGTTGATTTATGACCAAGATATGGACTGAGAGACATGTCGTAACTTCATCTGGATGTATACCAAACTTAAAAAGTGAAGTTTCTAAATATTTAATATGCTATGTCATGAAACCCTAATCATCCAAGTCACATTTCATCAATATTTTCTTACTGTATATCGTTATTACATTTTCTTGGTTCAGAGGACATCATATGCTTTATTAAAACATTCTTGTATTCTATCTTTTAATACTGAAATAATTTTAACAATCACCAATTACTGACTTTTTTGTTTACCTTTGTTTAGGATCATCTAATGTCAGGGTCCTACTACTCTATTAAGAAAATGCACACATATGAATAAGTATCATTTATATAATTTCATAACTTATACAAAATATCTTCGTAATGACCATTACAATAGCTCTAATTCTATAGTTTTCCTAGAGTTTGTTTCTAACCATAATCATTATTAATATTCTCTCTCTTTCTCTGTAGTAGCACTAATGCTATAGTTTTCCTACACTCTCTCTCTCTCTCTCTCTCTCTCTCTCTCTCTCTCTCTCTCTCTCTCTCTCTCTCTCTCTCTCTCTCTCTCTCTCTCTCTCTCTCCTAAAAAAGGGTTGATTAGGTTATAGATTCTATGAATAAATGGGGTTGGATAGATTGTGATGACAGACGGTACACTAGAAAGCCCATAGTATCTAGGAAAGAGTGCATGCAAGATTAAGTTCAATGGTGCATTGTAGTTGAGGTTTAATGTACTGCCATTGGACTTCATTGTTGGTGTTGAAACAAATTTATATTAACACAGTTTTACTACACACTCGATTCATCTATGGAGCCACAGTTAAAGAATGAATGTGGAAGTGACTATTGCCTTGTTTGTTCTCTGAAGCTACTCCCTATTAGAGGGAATTCCTTTATGGTGAAAAGAAAACAATCATCACTTCATACAATGTACCCCCGACCCAAAAAAAAAAGTAAATTTACATATGTGATTTTGTATTACAGTTAAAATAACAAGAGAACATTTAAATGTATATTTGCAATGACTGATAAAAACCATCAAATACTACTTACATCATAGGCATTAAGGAGCGCTAGACAATCGGAGAAAGATCCATAGGCCCAGGATACCTTGGAGAGGAAAGCATTCAGCTCATCTTGAAATGGGCGTGCATGGAAGCTTTTTAGTGACAGTCCAGCAGCTAGAAAAAACAAAATATTTGCAATATTAGTGTTAGTCAAAGCAATTCATCATAATTATTTCCTAATGATAACACACAACCCTCATGTAATTCATAACTGAACAAGAACTATTCAGTTAAAAGCAAAACTCAAAATATCTGAAGCATACATATATCAAAATAAAAAATAAAAGTTTTATACTTATTCCATTGTAAGACACTATGTTCTATTTACCAAGTCTCTCAAATTGAAAAATAACAGTCAAGACTAGGGTTAAGATAAATTTATGGCCAAGATGAGGAATTTTCTCGATGTAAGCCAATTCTTCATATCAACTAATTAACTTGGACTGGATTGAAGTATGATATTTAGGACAAAGGCTAAGCAATAGGACTAGCAAGGTCATTTAGTGTTGTCATAGGCTATGTAATAAGATAATTGAAACCATCAATGCAGCCACAAAAGTCGTCCTCTTTCAGACCATCACCAGGGATGTTAGCCCTGGATGCCTGTATGGCAATGCGAAGACTCACAAGAAAGGCAACCCACTTCGTCCTTTCATTAGCCAGTGTCCAATACTGACCAACCATCTGGCAAAGACACTCAAAACCCTTTTGACCCATTATGTTCCAAACAAGTACAGTGTCGTCTCATCTGCAGAGTTTCTCAGTAAGCTGAAAGGATCCCCCAGTAGTGGCACCATCAGTTCTCTGGACGCTTAGTCCCTCTTTACAAACGTTCCTGTTTGAGAGACCATCGACTTGATCCAGGAGAAAGTCTGTACGTGTTGATAACTTCCTTAACCTTAATTGGTGGGGCAAGGATACAACTTAAAAAGTAGGTTCTCAATGTCTATTAGAGTAAATACATAAGATACGTGGGACACGAGGAAAGATAACTTATCAGCTAAGGGGACGGAGACGAACAGACTGCATCATGGCAACACAACAGATAAGTGTTGCCAATGCTGAATCAATGTTGCCATATCATATCAATAACATTACAGGATTTATCTAATGATATGCAACATCTGAAATAATGGTTGAAAGTACATAATCCAGTTAATAGTACGTACAATAATGGTAATCATGATAATGCAGTAAATGATACATACAATAATAATAATCATGACAATACTGGTACATGTGAAATATGTTATTTTTATAATAAAATAAATTTTTGAATATACTTACCCGGTGATTATATAAGCTGCAACTCTGTTGCTCGACAGAAAACTCTACGTTAAAAATCCGCCAGCGATCGCTATGCAGGTAGGGGGTGTACTTCAACAGCGCCATCTGTCGTGCAGGTACTCAGTACTCAATGTAAACAAAGAACTCAATTTTCTCCTCGGTCCACTGCGTCTCTATTGGGGAGGAAGGGAGGGTCCTTCAATATATAATCACCGGGTAAGTATATTCAAAAATTTATTTTATTATAAAAATAACATTTTTCAATATTTAACTTAGCCGGTGATTATATAAGCTGATTCACACCCAGGGGGGTGGGTAGAGACCAGCAATAAATGTTTACATTATTATGAGCTAAGGATTTTTTATTTTATTTTAGCAGTTATCAAAATAACAAACTTAAAATAAATAAGTACCTGGTAAGGAAGTCGACTTGAACAATTACTCTGCCTTTTTAAGTACGTCTTCCTTACGGAGCCTCGCGATCCTCTTAGGATGCTGAGCGACCCCTAGGAGCTGAAGTATCAAGGGTTGCAACCCATACAACAGGACCTCATCAAAACCTCTAATCTAGGCGCTTCTCAAGAAATGACTTTGACCACCCGCCAAATCAAGTAGGATGCGAAAGGCTTCTTAGCCTTCCGGACAACCCAAAAACAATAATAAAACATTTCAAGAGAAAGATTAAAAAGGTTATGGAATTAGGGAATTGTGGTGGTTGAGCCCTCACTCACTACTGCACTCGTTGCTACGAATGGTCCCAGAGTGTAGCAGTTCTCGTAAAGAGACTGGACATTCTTAAGATAAAAAGACGCGAACACTGACTTGCTTTTCCAATAGGTTGCGTCGATTATACTTTGCAGAGATCTATTTTGTTTAAAGGCCACGGAAGTTGCGACAGTTCTAACTTCGTGTGTCCTTACCTTCAGCAAAGCTTGGTCTTCCTCATTCAGATGGAAATGAGCTTCTCGTATTAACAGTCTGATAAAATAGGATAAAGCATTCTTTGACATAGGCAAAGATGGTTTCTTAACTGAACACCATAAAGCTTCAGACGGGCCTCGTAAAGGTTTAGTTCGTTTTAAATAGAACTTAAGAGCTCTTACAGGGCATAAGACTCTTTCTAGTTCATTTCCAACCATACGATAAGTTTGGAATATCGAACGATATTGGCCAAGGCCGAGAAGGCAGCTCGTTTTTGGCTAGAAAACCAAGTTGTAGAACATGTAGCCGTTTCGGATGAGAATCCGATGTTCTTGCTGAAGGCATGAATCTCACTGACTCTTATAGCTGTGGCTAAGCATACCAGGAAAAGTCTTTAAGGTGAGATCTTTCAGGGAGGCTGATTGTAGCGGTTCGAACCTGTCTGACATAAGGAATCTTAGTACCACGTCTAAATTCCAACCAGGTGTAACCAAACGACGCTCCTTCGTGGTCTCAAAAGACTTAAGGAGGTCCTGTAGATCTTTATTGTTGGAAAGATCTAAGCCTCTGTGACGGAAGACTGATGCCAACATGCTTCTGTAACCCTTGATAGTGGGAGCTGAAAGAGATCGTTCTTTCCTCAGATATAAGAGGAAGTCAGCTATTTGAGTTACAGAGGTACTGGTCGAGGATACGGATACTGACTTGCACCAGTTTCGGAAGATTTCCCACTTCGATTGGTAGACTCTAAGGGTGGATGTTCTCCTTGCTCTAGCAATCGCTCTGGCTGCCTCCTTCGAAAAGCCTCTAGCTCTCCAGAGTCTTTCGATAGTCTGAAGGCAGTCAGACGAAGAGCGTGGAGGCCTTGGTGTACCTTCTTTACGTGTGGCTGACGTAGAAGGTCCACCCTTAGGGGAAGTGTTCTGGGAACGTCTACTAGCCATCGAAGTACCTCGGTGAACCATTCTCTCGCGGGCCAGAGGGAAGCAACTAGCGTCAACCTTGTCCCTTCGTGAGAGGCGAACTTCTGCAGTACCTTGTTGACAATCTTGAACGGAGGGAATGCATATAGATCTAGATGTGACCAATCTAGGAGAAAGGCATCTATATGAACTGCTGCTGGGTCCGGGATTGGTGAGCAAAATATTGAGAGCCTCTTGGTCATCGAGGTTGCGAAGAGATCTATGGTTGGCTGGCCCCAGGTGGCCCAAAGTCTCTTGCATACATCCTTGTGGAGGGTCCATTATGTTGGAATTATTTGTCCCTTCCGACTGAGACAATCTGCCATGACATTCAAGTTGCCTTGGATGAACCTCGTTACTAGTGATATGTCTAGACCTTTTGACCAGGTGAGGAGGTCCCTTGCGATCTCGTACAACGTCAGAGAGTAGGTCCCTCCTTGCTTGGAGATGTACGCCAAAGCCGTGGTGTTGTCCGAGTTCACCTCCACCACTTTGCCTTGAAGGAGAGACCTGAAGCTTTTCCAGGCCAGACGTACTGCCAGTAGCTCCTTGCAGTTGAAATGCATTGTCCTTTGACTCGAGTTCCATATTCCCGAGCATTCCCGACCGTCTAATGTCGCACCCCAGCCTACGTCCGATGCGTCCGAGAAGAGAACGTGGTTGGGAGTCTGAACAGTCAGGGGAAGACCCTCTCTTAGGTTGATATAGTCCTTTCACCAAGTCAGACAAGACTTTATCTTTTCGGAAACCGGGATCGAGACCGCTTCTAGCGTCTTGTCCTTTTTCCAGTGAAAAGCTAGATGGTATAGAAGAGGACGGAGGTGTAGTCTTCCTAGTGACACAAATTGATCCACGGATGACAGCGTCCCTACCAGACTCATCCACAGCCTGACTGAGCAGCGTTCCTTCTTCAGCATCTTCTGGATGGATAGCAGGGCTGGGGGCTGATCGTCTTGTTCAGCAACGTCCTCATCAGAGGGTTCCTCATCCGAAACTGATGAGGAAACGGCAACGGAGTGGGCAACGTCTGACTCGCTGAATCCGGTCGCACTGGTGGATGCGTGACGGAGCCGGACGCAATATCATGGAACTGCTGCACAGTCTGTGAACTGTCAACAACCATGGGTGCGCGAGGAAGCACCGCGTCAACCCGAAACTGTCTAGACCGTCTGGGTTGTGCAGTCAACACCCTACCGGGTTGCTGAGGTTGACGCACTGCGTCACAACAAGTCACTTCTGCTGGTTGTTGAACGTCCTCAACGTCAACAACCACCTCCGAGCGTCGCTTAACGTCAACGTGCGGCTGGCAACCCACACTGGGTCGCATCGGTGGAGGAACCACCTCAACTGGCAGACGCGAGTAGGTTACCTCAGCGTCAACAGGGCGCACAACCGACCGGTTGGAAGGTTGTTGGCCAGAAGGTTCTTCTCCGCATTTAAGTCCTCTATCAAGGACGCAAGCTTGGACTGCATGTCTTGCAGCAAAGCCCATTTAGGGTCTACGGGAGCAGGTGTGGCAACAGACGGGGTTAGCGACTGAGGCGGAACCGTTTACCATCCCTGAAAGCCTTGTTATGCGTGACTAAATAGTACAGCAAAACTTCAAAGGCTCGACAACAGCTGAGAAGTTGACCTGTAAACAACTTGGAGCGTCTCCTGGCTAGGCGCCAGGGAGAGTCTACCAGAATTGAGAAGTTTATCTGGGCAGAGGCATGAACTCCCAAGCCGAGAACTTCTCTCGTGTCATATCAGACTCTCGCTCTATAAACCAGTTTAAAAGAAGGGAAAGCAAAGGCTGTATCCCCCAAATCCTCCTGGTGAAAAACCAGTCGCCTAGCCAAAGAAACGCTCTCTAGGAGAGCGAGAGAGCACTAGCTTAAAAACAACGGCTTCGAAGTAGCTAGGCCTAGTGTAAGTTCTGACGTTTAGGCGAACGAGGAGCAGCAGTTACAAGATCCGGACGAAGATCCTTAAAAAAATCATCATGATTTAATTAAAGTCCATAGGAGGCTAAGCAGCTTAAGGCTCCTCTCCATCTGACAGAGTCCTCAAGGGAATATCAGTAGGAGGGAGAACAGCAACTTCCTCATCTACAGGAACCTTGTCCGATAAAAGCTGAGTCTCTCACTGGTGCATTAGTAGCGGACCAGAACGCAACGTCAAGTAACTGCTTGACAGTCTGTGAACTGTCAACAACTGAACTGTCAACCACAACAGGTGCGTGAGGACGTACAGCGTCCACTCGAGACTGCTTTGACTGCCTAGACTGAGCAGTCAAAACAACTCTAGAATGCGGAGGTTGACGCACAGCGTCAAAACAAGTCAACTCCGATTGTTAGTGAACGTCTAGAACGTCAACAGGAGCATCAGCCAGTGGCCTAACGTCCAAATGCGGCTGAAAAACCACACGAGACCGCATCGAGTGTGGTTCTAAACAACCTGACTGACGTGACTAGCTACGCCAACGTCAACAGTAAGCACAAAGGAACGTTAGGTTGGCTGAAAGCCAGGATATCGATGAGATAAACGGCTAGACTCAACGGACTAATCGGCAGAATAGTCTTCCATAAGGGAGGCAAGCATATACTGCATGTTTTGCCATACAACCCCTTAAGGATCAACGGAAATGGTTGTGGTAATAGACGAGGGTAACGTCTGTGACCGCAACACTTTGCCTACAAAAAAAGACTTTCGGAGTCTGTGTTACGCTTTTGTTAGGCGGCGAGCAGTTATCCGATGACTGCATAGGGTCAGAGCTGTCCTAATGGCTGTAACCAGGACGCTGGACCTGTCCTGAAAGGACTGACTTTCGCTTAAGGGCTTCGAAACCTTGTGACAGGTTTCTTATGCGAAAAGCCTACGGATGGCGAGGAGAAACAACGTCTCTCTCGTCTTATGGTAGGGGAGATCTTGGTAAGAAACACCCGATACCATAGAGGGAAAACGTCTGTTCGTTGGTCAAGGCCTCTCGAACCCATAAGTCTTTTGACATTACTTCTCCCCTGGGCTTGGGAGCTTGCAAGAGGTCCCGGACTAGGTGAACGACAGGCACGAACAGACGAACCCTCGGACGCAACACTGTAACACTTTGCGCCTCGGACGCAACACTGTAACACTTTGCGCTTATCACTTTATCACTTCGATTTTCTGTTTTGCACTTATTTCTACCTGAAACACGCAATTCTACCCTTCATTAAAAGGTAGTAATTGCGAAATAAGTCGTATAATGCAAGTTCATAATACCAGCAAAAAACAGAAAACATATTTATAACGTGATAAGATAATTACTAAAAGCCTAAACACACTTCCGTCTAAGGGAAGGGTCGGCCATTTAAAAGTGAAAGAAAGTCCATACTCTCTTTGTCACCATAAATAAATCTATCCAAAACGAGTTCAAGTTTTGAGATGAAGATAAAACACCTGCATAGCGAAAGCTCAAAACTAGAATAGTGTACTTCACCAATAGTTGTGAAAACAAATCCAGTTAGCACAGCGAATTAGTAGGTCTTGCCGGTAGCCCGACAAAGAGAAAATTGAGTTCTTTGTTTACATTGAGTACTGAGTACCTGCACGACAGATGGCGCTGTTGAAGTACACCCCCTACCTGCATAGCGATCGCTGGCGGATTTTTAACGTAGAGTTTTCTGTCGAGCAACAGAGTTGCAGCTTATATAATCACCGGCTAAGTTAAATATTGAAAAGTGTCTTTTCATGTACCTACACCTCCCTCCCCCTCACGCTCGTAGTGCATTCTCGAGCGGACTCTTTTTCTATGAGTCTTTGGGAACGGCGTGGATTCACAGGAGGAATGGTGACTAAGGACTCTCTTTTTAGGTCCTGGCAAGGGGCCACTGGGACAGGGAGAGAGGGGTCACTAATAGTGGGTGGCACTGGACGAAGAAATCAGCGATTACGCCACCACACTCGACCACTAGGGAGACGAATTTGATAGTCTCTTGACTTTCCATGGCCCATGACGATGCCAACTTTGTCCCAACGATGAGAGGTCGGGTCTTGAATCCGAACTTGCTGTCCGACGCTCAACTTGGGCAGGGAGTGGGCATGCTGGTCATACTGGGTTTTTACCTGCTCGTAGCGGGCGGTAGCACGGCGGTCACAGTCTTCAGTCTTGACCTGCCACTCCTTGGAGAATGCATTTGGATGGGCAGGAATACATGACCTGAGAGGACGGCCATACAGGATCTGGGCAGGGGAGCGTCCTGTAAAGTTAGGAGTATTCCTGAGTTCCAGCAATCCACGGTCAAAATCTTCATTATCGATGTTGCCAGACGGGGCTGTTTTCAGTATGAGGTGCTTAATTGACTTCACAGCGGCTTCGGCATGACCATTCGATTGTGGATAGTGGGGTGAGGTTACCATGTGTCGAACTCCCCATCTCTTCATGAAATCCTTGAACTCTGCGCTGGTGAATTGTGGCCCTCCATCTGTCCTAAGGCGAAGAGGAACATCAACTTCACGGAAGTAGCGGCAGAAGATCCTGATGGTATTAGAAGCGGTAGTATCGCCTTTGCAGGGGGCGACAACAGGCCATCCTGATAAGCGATCGACGACGACTAAGAAAGACTTCCCTGCAACAACAAAGAAGTCAGCTGAAACTGACTCAAAGGGTCTTGTTGGATTGTCGTCATTCAGTAGAGGTTCCTGCTGCTGAGATGGCTGCAATGTCTGACATGCCTCACAAGCTCCGACTGTGTTGGCGATGTCAGAATCGATACCGGGCCAGAAAACAGACTGCCTTGCTCTGCGCTTGGTTGCTTCCACACCCCTGTGGCTGTCATGCAAGTGGGACAAGGTGCGGCGACGAAGGGCGGCAGGAACTACAACTCTTGCTCCATACAGGACGAGGTCACCATCAGCGTAGAGATCTGCACGTAGTTTCCAATATGGGAGTAAAGAATTGTGCAAGTCGTATCTGTTGCGAGGGAATCCTGATGTGACACAATTGAGTAGACGCGTATACGAAGGATCTGTTCTCGCTGCGTCACGAAGATCCTGAAGTATCCGGTCGGCATCCTGAGCTGAAGACTCGTCCAAGAGAGTAACGGTGTTCATGGCTATAACAGTCCGAAGATGAGCAGCAGAAGAAGCACCTGAGATTTCGTCCTCCTGTGTGGGGTGGCTGACTGGGGCTCGAGACAATGCGTCTGGAACACAGAGCAACTTCCCAGCACGCCACACAGCTGTAAAGATGTAGGGCGAGATCTTCTCCTTGAGGCGCTGGAGACGAGAGTTCTCAATGGCATCCAGTGTGTAACTGTTCAGAATAGGGATGAGGGGTCGGTGATCCGTCATCAGAGTAAAGTGCTGTAGGCCAGCTAGGTATAGCCTACACTTTGACATTGCCCAGACAACGGCTAGCATCTCGAGCTCAATGGTCGCGTAACGTGTGTCTGCATCGGCGAGAAAACGAGAACCACACTGAACTAGACGCAGGTGTCCATTACCATGGTCCTGCAGGAGAGCATATCCAATGCCATTGAGGCGTGAAGCGTCCGTCTGAAGAACGACGGGTAGGTCTGGGTCAAAGAGGGCGAGAACTGGTGGACTGGTGAGGGCTAACTTGACGCGTTGAAAGGCTTCATCATGGTCAGAAGTCCAGACAAATGTTCTCTTGGGACTCATCAGGGGGCGTAGAGGTTGGGCTGCAACGGAGATGTCAGACGTAAACTCTGCTAACTAGTTGACCAATCCCATGAACGATCTGAGGTCCGTCAGGTTAGCAGGGGTCGGAAAATCCTTGATCGCACTGACTTTCTGGTGGTCAGCCGAGATGCCGTCTCCTGAGAGCGTGTATCCGCAGAAGTTCACAGATGGGGCAGCGACCACAAATTTGTCCTTGTTGAGTGTGATCCCGAACTTGCGGCACCTGGTGAGCACTTCGTGGATACGTTGAAGGTGGGTAACGTAATCTTCATCGTAGAGGAGGAGGTCGTCTATCACCTTAACACAATTTTGGACACCTTGAAGGGCCATATCACCTCGCAGGCAGAAGGCATCTCCAGTAGCTGCGAAGCCCATCGGTCCTCTGCAATGTATGAACCGACCATATGACGTAATAAAGGTGGTTAAGTGACGATCCTCTTCAGCCAGTTCCATCTGCCAGTACCCGTAAAGAGCATCAGCTGTGGTGAAGAAACGAGACTTCCAGTCCACACTACGAATAGCCGTGTAGGGTGTGGGTGAAGGGTGGGCTGGACGAGAAACCTGGCTGTTCAGCTTTGTTAGATCGACGGTGATACGCACGCCTGTTCCATTCTTGGCGACGATGACAAGAGGGTGGCACCAAACTGAAGGGTCATCACCAGCTGGTTTGATTATCCCTTGCGCCACCATAGAATCAAGCTCTTCTTTGACTTGGTCCTTAAAAGCAAATGGAATCTGTCTTGGGGTGTGGATGGCGAAAGGCACTGCACCATCCTTTAGGTAGATTCTCATGGGAGGACCAGCCATGGGCTTGAGAGAAGCTGTCTTCAAATCTTCTTTCGAGACCAACACATCTTTAAATTCCCGAAGAAAGTATTCCTTGGCTGCTGAAGATGACGTAGTTGCTGAGATGGGCAGCTCCTTGCATCTATTAACATGTTTGACTTCTAAAATGGGTTTGGGGAAGTCGGGAGATATTATGGACAGTTCTTGACAATGGCCATAGGATAAAAGTGGAACTTCCACATTTTCGTGAACCTGAATCCTGGCAAGACATGATCGCTTGCCTAAGGTAAGGGTAGCTTGTAATATACCCAGAGCAGGTGACATCGGAGATCCATCCGCCGTGAACGTCACATTCAGCGGAGATGGTTGCAAGCAGCTCCTGGATATACCAATGGTGTCCAGGTGTTGTTGTCCGATAACGGTGACGTCGGCACCTGTGTCAGGTAGCATCTTGATGCGAGAGTTAACATCGCCAGATGACAAGAGGACACAGATAGGTTTGGGCGTCTTGGAGATGGTGGAAGGTAATCCTAAGCGACGACAGCTGGTCCGTGAATCTTGTTGTTTGTTGGAGACTGCAGAGGCACCACTGTTGCTTGAAGATCTGTCTCGATGACCATTTTTCTTATTATCCATGCAGCATTTGTCGAAGTGTCCAATACGGTGACAATGGCGGCACTGGACTTTGCTGGCAGGACACTTCAACGTCCTGGACCAATGGCCAACACGGTCACAGTTTTTGCAGGTACTGTTGGCAGCAGGGCATTTATCAGGTTCGTGCTGACGGGCACAATACTGGCATAAAACGGCAGGCTTAGAGGACTTCGGCGAAGGTGGAGGCTTCCCGCTTGATTTCTTGCTTCTCCTGTAGGCTGAAACGGCACACAACTGGCTGGGTGGGCCACGTATGGCAGAAGTTGCAGTTTTAGCTGCCTCATACGATCGACAGGTTGTGACGAAATCTTGAAGATGAGAGTTGGCGTCCAAGGCAATCAACTTCTGAACCAACTCTGCATCTCGAATACCCATCAAGATAATCATTTTTAGTTGGGTCTCTTCACATGCAGCGGCATTACCTGGGCACAAATCAACTTCTTCTGCGATGCATCGAAGTCTCACGTAGAAATCAGCAAAAGATTCTCCTTCCATTTGCTTACAGCTAAGCAACTCTCTTCGGCGAAGGACTTCATTCCTTAGTTCCTTAATATGCAACTGTAGAGCATCCAGGACTTCGTCTACAGACTTATCTGTAGAGGGAGAAATCTGCAGTGTGTGTTCTAAAACACGCTGTGTTTCAAGGGTTAAACACATCCTCATCTGGATCATTTGTTTTTCACGTGGAAGCTTAGAAAGATCCACCATAACAGCATAGTCATCCCACCGGCGTCTCCATTCCCTGAACATTTGGAATGTTGCATCTGCCTTCAGTGGAGGTGGCGTTTGGGCTGTTGCCTTCTGTGGAGGTGGAAGGACAGGTTGATTGGAGTTAGAATTCACCTCTGTGCCAGGCGTATGGTTGCCTGGATGAGAATGGATGATCGGGGCAAGAGTTTGAATGAGAGCTGTAAATATTGCATTTTCTTCTTCTCTTCTAAGATCATCCTCTCTTAGGCGAATTGCTTCTTGTTCCCTTCTTCTTTCTTCTTCACGTTGTCTTTCTCGTCTTCTTGCTTTGTCTTCCCTTCTTCGTCTTTCATCCTCATACAAGCGAGATTCCTCTAAAAAACGAATTAAAGCGAGGGAATCAGTCCCGGTAGCTTGAGAGGCAGACGGGGGGTAGTAGTGGGGACTCAAGAGTGGTGGGGAGGGAGAGGCAGCTCTCTCCAACACTCCCCAACACTGTGGGCGTGGGCGGCATCGACACTGTGGGCACCCACATCGCTGAATGGTCCCTTTTCTGTGGGCTCTTCTAACTGTTCAGCAAGTATATCATTCGAGGCCATTATTACTTTCGATGTGCAGTGGGTAAAAATACAGTTCCAACAAAGTTATAAAAAACAACACGAACTGTTTTAAAACACTAATAATAAGAAAAGTTTAAGGCAAGCAAGTGTGTGCGCATGTGCATGAATACGTCCGCCAGCGACTCCGAGTTGAGGGGAGCAGCAAGCAACTCTGCCTCAGGCAGTCACCCCGTGACTATGAATGAGACTGGATGTGGTCACGCATGCTCCGACAGAGTCCCAACAGACTATTTGCTTGCTTCTTGAAATAGCACAGCAAAAACACTGGGACGTAAATAAGAGAGCACTATAAAAGCATAATGCACTGCACAACACTTCACTGTTAACTTGCATCACTACACTGCACATGAAATATGAGTAAATCGATTTACAACGAATTCACATTTAAACTGAGAGTCCATTAATGGCGTCGGCTGGTTCCCGTTGTCCACGTCTTAAAAAAGTTCTCATAATACGACACTGTAAGTTCACTGCGCCATGTACGTGTTGATAACTTCCTTAACCTTAATTGGTGGGGCAAGGATACAACTTAAAAAGTAGGTTCTCAATGTCTATTAGAGTAAATACATAAGATACGTGGGACACGAGGAAAGATAACTTATCAGCTAAGGGGACAGAGACGAACAGACTGCATCATGGCAACACAACAGATAAGTGTTGCCAATGCTGACTCAATGTTGCCATATCATATCAATAACATTACAGGATTTATCTAATGATATGCAACATCTGAAATAATGGTTGAAAGTACATAATCCAGTTAATAGTACGTACAATAATGGTAATCATGATAATGCAGTAAATGATACATACAATAATAATAATCATGACAATACTGGTACATGTGAAATGTGTCTTTTCATGTACCTACAAAGTCTACAGGGGCCATTCCACCCCTGCCCTGGATGTCCTTGAGGAAGCCCTTTGCACCCTGCTAGTAATATGTACTAGGAAGGCCCCTTTTACCACCAACCGTGGCCACATGTACACACAGAAGAACAGTGTAGTGATGGGCTACCCCATTGGTGTGGTCTTCGGCAACTTTTACATCGAAGTCGTCGAGAAAAGATCTTACTCATCGGCCCACCCATGGATGCCTATGCCTACCTCCTCACGTCGTACCCGACAGTCTTCCGTCTAAAACTTCACCAAGCACAAATAGTTCCCGCCAAACACGGTATTTATCACCATATCAAAACGACGGGGACCTCTGTGTTCGTTAGATTCAAGCAACTGGCACAGGATTGTTTAGCAGCCGCTAAACAAATGTTCACTGAAATGAAAGCTCAAGCCCATAGTCGTCAACCTTACACATCGTTCAAAAGAAAGATGGCTCCCTGCTTCCTTCTGTGTATGTTATGTAGACACCTATAATGTGTTCTCTTCCATCAAACAAGAACACCTCCATCACCTATGAATTGTGCTCAACAGACAACAACAGAAAGGCCTTGTAGCCCGGTACGACAAGTGTACCTTCGGCACCAATGAAGTATCGTTCTTAGGGCACTCCATCCCCTCTCTGAAAAGGTAGCAGCCATCCAGAAGTTCCTCATACCCTTAACTGTCAAAGCACTGCAAGAATTCTTGAGCATGATCAACTATTATCACCCTTTCCTCGCCGCTTCCCTTTATGCTTCCCTCAAGGGCAAGCCAAAAGACCTGAAGTGGGGTCCCCTTCAAGAAGCGGCGTTCTGCAACGCAAAGAATGCCCTATCAACCAATGCTCCTCTCACTTTTCCTGTGCCACATGTCCCTCTCCTCTACACTGATGCCAGCTACATCACTGTTAGTGCAGTACTTGAGCAGATTATTATTACTAGTTAAGCTACAACCCTAGTTAAATAAGCAAGATGTTATAAGAACAAGGGCTACAACCGGGAAAAATAGCCCAGTGAGGAGAGGAAATAAATAAACTATAAGAAGTAATGAAAACTAAAATAAAATATTTTAAAATCGTTAACAACAATAAAACAGATATTTGATTTATAAAATATAAAAGGACTTATGCAAGTCTGTTCAACATGAAAACATTTGCTCCAACTTTGAACTTTTGAAGTTCTACAGATTCAACTACCCGATTAGGAAGATCATTCCACAACTTGGTCACAGCTGGAATAAAACTTCTAGAGTACTGTGTAGTATTGAGCCTCATGATGGAGAAGGCCTAACTATTAGAATTAACTGCATACCTAGTATTACGAACAGGATGGAACTGTCCAGGAAGATCTGAATGTAAAGGATGGTTAGAATTATAAAAAATCTTTCTGGGTCGATCTGTGGCGCCGGGTGAAAAGAGTCCTTCTTATATATCTTTTCTGATAAAACCTTCCAATTATACCAGAGAAAGAAAAAAGCATGGAATGCTGAGGTTACTACCCTCGCGCGAGCACCTTTTGGGTGTCGTGTATAAAGCAAAGGCGCGTGAAAACCACTATTCACAGGTTGTCTTCCATTTAGTTAATTCCTTCGTCAAAGGGATGGGCCGATACAAAGGTCCTAGCCAACCACCACCGCCACGACGCGAGCGCCATCTGAACAACATCCTTCTTTTTGGAATACAAAGTGTTGAATTGTTTTGTTGTGCTCTCGGTCTTTTTTATCTTTCGTGGATTTATTTTGTCATGTCCGAAGCTCCATCTTCACACATTCCAATGTTAAGTACCATAGTTTGTTTTGACAGTATTTTATTGTACCGGGCTTTTGTTTTATATCCAGTATAGTCTGTTTTATTATTCCCGTCTGGCCTTTCATGGCGGCCATTGTTTGTTCACTTGTTTGGGAATTCATCTTTGTCTGCCCGTTTAGTACTCTGTCACTTAGGTTCTTGGTTAAGTCCCTGGCCTTATGCCTTTAGAACCGTTATTATTTTTATTTTTATTTTTTTGTGTATTTATGCTCATGGTACTTTTTGCTAGTAAGTCCAGCCTACGAACGAGATAGCGATTTAGCTTTGTTTTTGTTTAGTACCCGCCCCTCCGAGGCGTTCGTCACTCGACTGTGCTATTTATTTTAAGTTTTAGCAGATGCTATTCTTCGATCGTAGTGTTATATGGATGTACATTTTTATTTTATACGTTTATAATAGTGTTGTGTGATTTTTTGTCCTGTTTTTGTGTCCAAGAGAGCGAGAGATTGGGGTCCCCGTTTTCTGTTCGCAGTCACGAGTTACCCCTTTCTCTCGTTTTCTATCTTTGCTCTGGTGGTTGAGCGGATTTCCCGTTTTCCGTTTTGTGCGTTCAACGGGTTCTTCCTCCCTCACCTCTCCCCCTCGTGGTGGATGATAACTTACGAGTTATTTATTTTTCGTGACTTTTCAATTGTTAGTGTTATTTTGGTCCGTGTTTCGTCCTCTCCCCGTTACGGCTCGGGAGTAGTTTATGAAAGTTTTCCACTCCGCCTTGAGTTCTACTCCGGCTTGAGGGATTCTCAATGACTTTCGTTCTATTGTTATATTTATATATTGTTTACTGCATGGGACGGGCTTCATATTGTTTAGATACGACCCTCCGGTGGCCCTTACTGCGGTCTCAGGCCACGGCCATATCCACAATAGCCATTGTTATTACAATTGTGTTTTTATTCACAATAATTATTCAGGACCTTTCTTCTCCCTCCGGCCTCACCGGAGTTTGTAAATACGCTTTGCTATGATCTAAGCCTTAGCCTTTAGCTGCGGCTTGGCTTTTATATCTTCACAATTGAATTATTAGCCACAATTGAATTATTCAGGGTATCTCATTATCCTCCGGCGTCACCGGAGGTCGCCCATACACTTCACACTTATATTTGCCTTGCCTTTGGCTAAGACGGCATTATTCAGGACATTTCATTACGCTCCGGCTTCACCGGAGGTCGCCCATACACTTAACACTTATATTTGCCTTGCCTTTAGCTAAGGCTGGTGTTTATATTTATTTTAGGGCATGTCACTGCTTCCCCGACCCTCGCAGGTCGGCAGATTGCCTTAAGTTATTTATCCTTATGTCATTAACAGACATTAGGTAAATTACAAATATACAAACATTTGGATATTATAGTGCCAACAATGGTTTTGGGCGAATAGCGATTTAAACGTTTGCGATTTAGTCTGTTAGTTTGTACTCGCCCAGGAAGGCTCGATTTAGACTATATCCTTATTTATTGGTTACGTTGTCGTTATTCTTCGTTCTTGGTTATTACAATGACTAAAAATGAAAAAGATAAAGGAAAGAAATAAAAATAAAATAAAAGCAATCAGTTTTTTACTTTCCTTATATTATTGAGATGATAGCTTTTATTATGTAACCTTGAGAGTGAGAGCATAGGGTGATCGTTTATTAGCTCGAGTAAGGGAGGTGATTTTCCCGTTCTCCGTTTTTATACGTTCACGAGTTATTCAGGCCTCCTCTTATTATCAGAGTTGATGATAGTACGTTTAATGTTATACACGTTTTATTGATGTGGTTACTGTTAATATAGCTAACACTATTAGTAGGAACGTTGGTGTATGAGTCATTAATTGGGTTCGATTTATACCGACACCCTTAGCTCCGCCTTGAGTTATGCTTAGCTCCGCCTTGAGTTATACGCCGCTATAATGGATACTCATTGGGTGAGAACTAGTCAGTATTTGGAGTGCAACGGTGAAATCCGGCACTCAGACTCCGGCTGAGGCCTTTTGCACACGAACCTTTGTCATGTTTGATCTCAATTACACCTTTCCGGCCCCTTTTTTCATCGAATCTCCGGCTTCGCTGGAGATAACTCAAACATTCATTGAGGTTATGTTATCGTACCGGTGACGGTCACGATCTCACGGTGACTGGCCTTTGCTACCGGATCTCCCATACAAACAGAGATCAAGCAGACGTCCAGAACCGGAGTTAACAATGTGATACCGATGAGGATTTCACAGTTTCATTATTACGGCCCCCTTTTCATCGAATCTCCGGCTTCACTGGAGATAACACAGACATTCAGTTTTAGAGAATGTTAGCGTACCGATGAGGATCACGTTTTCACGATGCCGGACCTTTGTCACTGGTTCTCCGGTACAAACAGAGATCAATCAGACGATCAGAATCAGGGTATGAACCCTTTTTCATGAATAATCACAATATCGTCATTACGATTCTTTTTCATCGAATCTCCGGCTTAACCGGATATCGTACAGGCGATCAGCATTGAGGTTAATATTAGATTTCCTCTGGTTCACGTTGTCATTATGACGGACCTTTGTTTGTACCGGGAATGGTTACCGGAGCTCCGGTACAGTCGGAGATCACTCAGACCACAGGTGGCCAATCTTTTGTTTTACCTGTAAAGGGAAGGATTTAACAAAACAAAAAAAAAAAAAAAAAAAAAAAAAAAAAAAAAAAAAAAAAAAAAAAAAAAATTTATGAACGTAACTATGCCTATATTTATGCATGTATTTAATTCTAACTATGTATAAATATGGATAAATATCCATACAACATCGTGTTCAAATAGAATTAAATTAATTATGCCTATATTTATGCATATTCAATCCTAACTATGTCTAAATATGGCTAAATATCCATACAACATAGTGTTCAAATAGAAATACATTAATTATGCCTATATTTATGCATAGTCAATTCTAACTATGTCTAGATATGGATAAATATCCATACAACAGTGTTCATATAGAAATAAATTTCCACCCAGTGGCGAATGCGCCAACAGTGTCACATTTCATGAATACAAGTGTCGCACTATACCCCAGAAGATAATACATTAAATGACTGGTCTTTAAAATTGCTTTTTAAGAGTTTTACAGCTGATCCCAGCCTGTGAATAGGATCGCTAACCAAAGTTCAAGGAACATCCAGACTTATGTCCCCTTTGTGTTACAGAAGGTTCGCCTGCATGGTTCCCATCAGGATGATGATTATTCTCTCTGGCCTGCAAGAGAGGCTCTCCGCCCTTGGGTATCGAGGTTGGGAAGGAATGCTCCATCTACAGGTCCCTATCTCCTCGGAGTGTCCTCTCTAAGGTTGGACAACGACCCCATGGACGGGCAGGTAGGTGGGGATGAGTTTTGAGCCTTCAGCTTTGAAATTACCTACGTCACCGACCTAGGACCATTAAAGGATCCTGATGTTCATGTTACCCTGCATAAACTGTGACGGCTAAAAGCAACACATTCTAGGGAAAACCAAGGGGCTATGACGCAGCTCTAAGGTATGGTGGTGAGTCAGTGCCGTTCAGGAACTCGGATATAGGTGGTACCATAAATCTGGAGGGCATAGACGTCCTCCCTCTGGGGGACCTAGATTTTACTCCCAGGTACTAGAATTCCCATTCAACGGATTCGTTCGATTGGAAGAGATTGCCTTGGTTAGCTGAGACAAGGTACCGAAGGTAACGGTATTATTTCCTAAAGGGCAGGCCCGATCTGTCTGGACCAGGATGTTGACAGCCTGGGGGGTACGATAATTCCAGGCTCTGCCCTGCCAGTTCGACCTACACGTTTGTTGGTCTGATCGGGTCAGTTGTGGGAAGTACGTTCTGTCTGAGACCTCTGTCAGACAGGAATCGATAGTCGGTTTCCCACTCGTCATCACAGCCTTCCTCTGGTTCGACGATTTTGTATCTGACTCCCCATCATCAGGTGGTCTACCTCACTGATTCCCCAGGTACACAGCCCAACTCCGTTGGGATGTTTTGCCTGCATACAGCCCTAGATCCGAACCCTCAGGCTCCTTTCATGGACACCAGAGAGGAAGCTACAGGAGTAGAAGACAGTCCCGCCATCAAGGCGGACCTAGGAAAAAGGGGGCTCGGAGAAGGGAAGGACCTAGATTCACTCCCTCACAACGCGGTGGTCCAGGTAGAGGGAAGACTTTACCACTTTCGTGACCATTGGACTCGGTCTGTGGGATCATAGCATAGTCTCTAACGGTTTGAGATGAAAATGGCCTCAAGGTCCTCCTCCTCCGCCAGTGACCTTCTCCCAGAAATCCACTCCCGTCCTGAAAGAGTACACCACAGGGTTACTCAAGAAAAAGCAATCAAACGACTATCTCTCAGGTACGGACCTTACTTCCCCGTGGGACCGTCACCACCTCTGTCGATCTTACCGACCGCTATTAGCTTGCGCCTATAGCTCGAAACTTCTCTTCTTATCTGGGTTTCCACCTAAGCAGGAAAGCCTTTGTGTTCAAGACATGCCCTTCGGCCTCAACATTGATCCCAGGATATTCACGGAACTGGGAGAGGCAGTGTTAGAACAACTCAGGAACCAAGAGATACAGATCATTGCTTATCTGGCCGGTTGGCTCATTTGGGCCCGGCCGGCCATAGAAGGCAACAGAGCTACGAAGGAATTACTTCGATTGCTCGACAACCTGTGATGTCGGGTCAATCTCCATAAGTCTCGCCTGCGACCATCAGGCCACTTAGAATGGTTAGCCATTCAGTGGGACCTTTCGAAGCACACGTTGTCTCTCCCTTCCAAAAGTAAGAGGAATAGGTTCCAAGATCAAGAATTTCTCAAGCACAAACAGGTGTCCAAAGAGCCTAGAAAGTATCCTCGGCCTTTTCCAATTCACTTCAGTAACAGATCTCCTAATAAAAGCCAAACTCAAGACATCAATCGATTTTGGAGAAAGAGAGCTACAGTACCTATAAGAAGACAAGGTCTCGAAGATCCCCTCTGTCTGGAAAATGAGACTACGCCCATGGTCCGAACCGAAGAACCTCTCCAAAGCGGTTCCTCTACAATTCCCACCTCCACAAGTGACATTCCATTCAGTCGTGTCTCTAAGTGGATGGGGGGATTTCTTCGAACATCAGATGTTTCAGGTTCTTGGTCACTAGCCATGAAACAGTCCCATATCAATGTTCTCGAAGCCATGGCAGTGTTCTTGACCCTGAAGAGAGAGACTCCTCCGAGGTCGACCCACATCAGAGTAGTGTCAGACAGCACAGACGAGGTACACTACGGAAACAGGGGAGGATCCAAGTCACCCAACCTGAATCAGATCCTGGTCACTTTCTTCGCCTGGGCAACAGAAAAGAACTGGTTCCTGTCAGCACCTCACCTAGCGGGAGGCCAGGATGTGAAAACGGGCTCACTATCCAGGACGAGTCCCCTGGAGTCAGAATTTCATTCCGGTGGATACTCAGGCTCGTTCCAGGCATCCAGGTAGATCTATTCACATCTCAGATCAATCACAAACTTCCTTGTTATGTGACCCCAATCCTGGACCCTCGGGCTCATGCCATGGACGCATTACCCCGGGATTGGAACCATTAGAGGAAGATTTCCCTATCTCTCCCAGTGAATCTTCTAAAAACTTTTACACCGACTGCGCTCCTTCCGGGGCGCAGTGGCTTTAGTACCACCTCACTGCCCAAGAACAGTTGATTTCCTCTCCTCCTCGAGTGGAAACTCCGTCCCATCCGGATCCCGTTCCTCAAACTGACCCGAGTATTCCAAACTCACTGTGTCAGATTACTCAAGGATGGCCAAAACCCTAACTTTGTGGACTACAGGAAGTTGGCAGCTCGTAGAGACGCGAACATTGAACCGGAAAACGATTTCTTCATCGAATCAGACAAAAGGGACTCGACAATTCGCCAATATGATTCGGCCGTTAACCCCCAAAATAGGTGGTCCCCTTGGAAAGTTATTCCTCTTCTCCAAGATACTTCTCTATGTCCGGTCACCACTCTCAGGGCCTTTTTAGCCACGGCTGCTACCCGATCGTCTGGCCCCTTGTTTATCAGAGAACAAGGAGGTACCATTCCCATACGTGGTATTAGGCTATAGATCCTATACTTCATTTAACAAGCCAATCCAGGATCATTGCCCCCAGAAGATGGACTTTGATGACCTTATAAAGTTCACGGGTTGGGAATCTCCTATGGTCTTCAAACGCCACTATCTAATGAACTTACAGGCTCTTAAATACCCAACATTTGCAGATGGGAGCCTTATCTCTCCCCAGTGATCTTTTGTTCTTCCTTTCATCCATCTCTTTTCTTCTCCCTCCTACCCGCCACTCGCACCACGACGCCGCTTCCTTGGTGGTTCGTTAGCCCTAAGTTTATTACATATTAGGTTATGTTTGTAACTATTATTGATTACCGTTGTTATAGGGTTGGGATATTCTTAGCCATGTCAGTTTTGTAGCATGTTTCCTCTGATACTCGGAGGCTTCCCTGTTATCATGTTTGTTTACCATAATTATTTATGATTTTCTTTACATGGTGTTGTTTCTCTCCCCTCATTAAATTAGTTGTTATTGTTGGGCTTGGAAGGCATTCTCTGGTACATTTTCACCCGGCGCCACAGATCGACCCAGAAAAGGGATTTTGACGAAGGAAAAATCTATTTCTGGGGAGAGACCTGTGGCGCCCGGTGAAACCCTTCCCCTTTATTTTACACGATCCCACCCTTTCCTTTCCAAGCCGTCATGACCATTACAGAAGGATGTTGTTCAGATGGCGCTCGCGTCGTGGCGGTGGTGGTTGGCTAGGACCTTTGTATCGGCCCATCCCTTTGACGAAGGAATTAACTAAATGGAAGACAACCTGTGAATAGTGGTTTTCACGCGCCTTTGCTTTATACACGACACCCAAAAGGTGCTCGCGCGAGGGTAGTAACCTCAGCATTCCATGCTTTTTTCTTTCTCTGGTATAATTGGAAGGTTTTATCAGAAAAGATATATAAGAAGGACTCTTTTCACCGGGCGCCACAGGTCTCTCCCCAGAAATAGATTTTTCCTTCGTCAAAATCCCTTTATGCAACATGCATAATGAAATAATTAAATGACGGCGCCAGAGATTAATATCTAGATCAGTAATAGGAAATTTAATAGACTAAGTTCCTGTCCAACAAATTAAGATGAGAATCAGCAGCTGAAGACCAGACAGGAAAACAAAACTCGAAATAAGGTAAAATAAAAGAATTAAAACACTTCTTCAGAATAGACTGATCAAAAAAAATCTTGAACGACTTTCTCAATAAGCCAATTTTTTGTGCAATTGAAGAAGACACAGACCTAACGAGTTTCTCATAAGTAAATTTGCTGTTGAGAATTACACCTAAAATTTTAAAAGTCATGCAAAGTTAAAGAAACAATATCAATGCTGAGATCCGGATGTTCAGGAGCCACCATCCTTGACCTACTTAAAATCATACTTTGAGTTTTGTTAGGATTCAACTTCATACCCCATAATTTGCATCATGCACTAATTTTAGCTAGATCTCTATTGAGGGATTCAGCAACCCAAAATCTACATTCAGGAAATGGAATTGATGCAAAGAGAATAGCATCATCTGCATATGCAATAAGCTGGTTTTCTAGACTAAACCACATATCATGTGTATATAGTATGAAAAGTAATGGGCCAAGAACACTAACCTGAGGAAAACCAGATATCACATTCCTATACTCCCTATGGTGACCATCAAAAACATCTCTTTGCGATCTATTACTTAAAAATTCAATAATGATGCTAAGAAATGACCCACCCACTCCCAACTCTTTGAGTTTGAAAACAAGGGCCTCATGATTAACACGGTCAAAGGCAGCACTAAAATCAAGGCCAACCATACAAACTCCCTGACCACAATCAAGGGATTTCTGTACAACATTGGAGATTATAAGGGCATCATACGCTCCAAGGCCTTTACGAAAACATTGTAAACTAAGGAACAGATGATTACCTTCAGCAAACCTATTAAGACGTTTTGTCAAAAGTTCAAAAACTTTAGATAATATGGGAGTTATAGAAATTGGGCAATAATCAGTGCACTAACATTACAAATTCTCCACCAAGTGCTAAAAGCTCCTCTTCTTGCTAACTTGCGCAAAATAACAGATAACTTTAGAGCTAAGAAATCTGCAGTCTTTATAAAAACAAAGGAAAAATACCATCTGTGTCTACACCTCCATAAGCATCAAGGTCCATCAACAGAGCTTTAATTTCACGAGATCAAAAAGCTAAACTAGTAAGTTTAGCCTCAGGGAAACAGGAATGAGGAAGTTAAGAGTTTCTCATTACTCTGCTTGCTGTCAAACACATCTGCCAAAAGGGTTGCTTTTTCCTTTGGACAGTGAGTGACAGCCATCTGGTTTAAGCAAAGGAGGAACTGTTGCATCTACACCAAAGGATGCAGATTAAAGGGTAGTCCCCCACTTATGCTCTTGGGTTGAAATAAAAAGGGTTTCTTTTATGGTTAAATTGTACTTTTTTTAGTTGAAGCATAAAATCTCTGAGCTAAATCTCTAACCTGAGTATAGTTATTCCAGGTCAAATCTGATGGGTTACCCTTCCAAAGATGATAGGCCTCCTGTTTCTCCAAATAAACACGTCTACAATTATTCTTGAACCATGGTTTGTCCTTCGCTCTGTACCTTAGTACACGAAAAGGGATATGCCTATCAATTATGCTGACTATTCTCATTCAAAAGTACTATAGGATCAACACTACTATACAATTGTGACCAATTGGTCAACAGCTCGCCCCGCCCATTGGCCATTTTCAGTAGAAAACTGACCAAGGCGGACCCCGGCTACTCTACCTTCGACCGCAATTTGCTGGTGGTGCATTTAGCTGTCTGCCCCTTTTGCCACTTCTTAGAGGGTATGCCCTTCATCCTTTGCACAGACCACATGCCTCTGATGCACGCCTTCACTCGACAGTCTGATGCGTGGTCCTCCCATCAACACCAACATCTCTCCGCTGTGGCTGAATAATGTACAATTGTACCCTTCAACATGTCTCAGGGAAAATAAATCACATAGCCGATGCCCTGTCAAGAAACATATCTGCCATTCACCTAGGATTGGATTACAATGCCTTGGGCCAATAAAGATCCAGAGTGCCAAGCATGTAAGACATCCTACACAGCATTCGGTTGGGAAGACGTCGCCCATGACAACTCCATCACCACCCTCCTCTGTGACGTCAGTACCGGTAGACCACAACCATGGATACTCGTTCCCATGCGCCGACAGAAGTTTGATTTCATTCATGGCCTTTCCCATCCCTCTCCCCGAACTACTGCACAGCTACTGAAGACAAAGTTCATTTGCTAAGGATTGGGTCTGCGCCTGTACTTCATGAAAAACTTCAAAACTACATGGACACATGGATTCAGTGGGCATCTATCCTTAACCTCAGCGTCATTTTGACCACACTGACTTTGACGTATTAGGTGCCGTAACTACATCAAAAGGACATAGTTACCAGTTTACTGTCATCAATTGCTACACTTGTTGGCTTGAAGCCTTTCCCATGGAAACTGCAACGTCCCCCTCCTGTACATCTGCCTTACTCTCAGGGTAGATAGCGAGATTTGGTATCCTTGAGCTTAATACTTCTGACAATGGTACCACTTTCACCTCATAATTGTAGCCATCCTCAGCAAGTCTCCTGGGAATCATCCTACATCAGACAACTGCCTACAACCCTGCTGCCAATGGAATGGTTGAACATTTTCCTCGCACCCTCAAGGCAGCTTTAATATGCCGCTACAAGGACGCCAACTAGTTTAGCCTGCTTTCCTAGGTCCTCCTAGGAATAAGGACCACTCCAGGTGGATTGGCCAGGGCACCTGCCACCCATTAAGATACTACCACTAGAGTTATGAGGTCCTTTGACTGGCCAGAAAGTACTACATTGGATCCTTCTCTCTGGTTACAGTTCATTTTCCCTTTGCCTACACACACACACACCAAATAGTCTGGCCTATTCTTTACATATTCTCCTCTGTCCTCACACACCTGACAAAACTGAGATTACTAAACAATTCTTCTTCACTCAAGGGGTTAACTACAGGATTGTAATTGTTTAGTGGCCACTTTCCTCTTGGTAAAGATAGGAGAGACTCTTTAGCTATGGTAAGCAGCTCTTCAAGGAGAAGGACACTCCAAAATCAAACCATTGTTCACTAGACTTGGGTAGTGCCATAGCTTCTGTACCATGGTCTTCCACTGTCTTGAGTTGGAGTTCTCTTGCTTGAGGGTATACTCGAACGCACTATTCCATCTTATTTCTCCTCCACTTGTTTTGTTAAAGTTTTTATAGTTTATATAGGAGGTATTTATTCATTTTGATGTTATTGTTCTTAAAATATTTTATTCTTGTTTCCTTTCCTCACTGGGCTATTTTCCCTATTGGAGACACTGAGCTTATAGCACTCTGCTTTACCAACTAGGGTAATAGCTAAGCAATTAACTATTATAATAATATAATAATAATAACAATAATACGAAGAATGATAAAATAATATAGACGCCCCGGATGTTTCGGTAGCTGAAATGGTCGTCCCTGCTGAATCTCTTCAGTCGGCAACCTCCTCCAACTATCTCCAGTGCCTTATGTCACGTTGTGGGAAAATTCACTACATGCCAACAGACTTAGAAAGTCCACAGCTTCTAGCAAGCCACCGCTAACGCCCCCTTATATGGGCCCTTTCCTCGTGATCCGTTGCAATCTAAAGGCTTTCTTAACATTAGCAGCAAAGAAGACTGGGTCTCCATTGATGGCCTAAACATACATATCTCCTGCAAGATGACCTGCTTACAGTACATCTCTCATGAGCGGGGTACCCCATTTCACATGCACGTTTTTTGTTAGGGGGGAAGCCATGTACCTCACATGTTTCACACAAGCTTGAACACTATATTTTCTTTTTCATTGTATATCTCATTCTACACCTTACTATTAAAAGAACCTGTTTAAGTCTGCCTTTCCATGAATTATTTTGTTTGATTTTTTGTGGCATTCTTTTCCAGAACATGTTGTATATGAACTCACTATCTGTTGAAATAAAGTTAGTTCCATTCACCTAGCCTCTCAATTACAACCTAATAGCTCTCTCACACATCATAATCAAGGCCCAAATAACCAGATAGGACCAGGCCAGCTACAGGGATGGCCTCAACCTTGAGGGGCACCAAATTACTGATCAGTGACCTTAGTTCTTCACAAAAGCGGAGTCATAGTTGACTTAACCAATCTGTTACAGTTACATACGAGTGCACAACATCCACAAAGGAACACTTAGCCTCCGGATTGCCTGTCTCCATCAGTACTGGATTGTCCGGTTACCTTAAAGAGTAGATTGCAAGAAGCTGCAATGGGGATTTATTCCCAAACCCCAATAAAAGCACTTTTCCCTAAGAGCAGAACCAGCAATGTAATCGGGGACTGGTGAAGGCCAAGATGGGTGACAACAACGGAGAAAAGGATCCATGACACTGATCAATGCAGAAACAGAAGATGTAACTCATACTCTTCTCTCCACTCCAGACCTGTCCACACTGGCTCCTTCACCTTTGGCTTGTAATCGTAGATTGCACACATGCTTATCATGACCGTCTGGAGTGGTGCCATCTTCTCAAGACAGTGTACCAAAGTACCACAACCAGAGAAGGGACCATGAGTCCAACACCCAGGTAGGATAGGTGAAGGAGGGAGCTGAAGCTCCTCAACAAATGGCAAACAGAACGTGTATGACCTCTACCCTGCCTGACTACTTGGGTAGCTGAAGAAGCTCAGGCCAAGGGCCTGTGCACCTGTTTGGGGTCGTACACCTCTACTTCACCTGGATACCGGGACAGCCGGGGAAAAATTGGGCACAGGCCCATGCACCAACCGGGGAGGAGGAGGGAGTAGAATGGCAAGAGCCTTCCCTCTGACCCTCATGAGGCCACAAACCATGCACAAAGAGAGGAGGTATCATAAAAAACCCTTTCCTTATGATTTAAGTGGCTTTTCCTGGACTTCTTATTCCTCCTTGTCTTAAAAAGAGCACCAGAACCAGAGCTGGAACATGAAGAGGAAGAAGAATGCACACATTTTTTTTCTCTTATCAACTTTCCTTTCTACCTCTACAGGCAGAGAAGTAAAAGTCTAAGGGACTATCAATGATAATGATATCTCAAGGGTAGAAACCACAATAGTTACTACAACAGGAACAACAACACTAGGGACACTGTCATGGAGGAGGAGTTAGGCCCACTTACTGGGATTTGTAACACAGGCAAAGAGGGAGGGGGTATGAGTCCTGGAACCACAGGCAAAAGGGTTGGGGTAACGGACTAGGGGGTGACACCAGGGAGCCAACTTATGCTAAACGTTGGGAGCAGCACCAACTCATGCTGGAGCATTCTTCCCTAGAGGCACTTGCACTGTTACAGATGAGTCCTTTTGGGCTTTAGATTCATACAGGGACACTGCTGTCACATCATTGATGCCCTTCGTCACTGGCATCACTGAGGGAGACACCGGCACTTGGAATACCAGGGGTTAGCTACCATGTTCCTTACCAAAGACGTGGAGGGCTTAACTGCCTGATCTAATGAGGTCCAAGCCTTCCTTTAGTCAAACTCTTCATCGGCAGTTTGCGCGGAAACAAGAGAAGTGTCCAAACCTCCAATGGGGGGTGGCAAAAAAAAAAGTGGGGGACTCCACACTCACCAGAGGCTGAAAAACCTGCCAAACATGAGGTTGCCTTACTCGTGCCGCATACTTACTGGGAACCAAGTCAGAAGTGTAGGCGGAGAAGCCACGGTAGTAGTTGCACTCAATGAAGGAAGGAATAGAGGTAAAAGACTTTCTCAGTGTCTTCTTTAATGTTGATAATAAAGACACTGGAGAAGGTTTATCTATCCTCTTCCCTTCACAGTATACGCTTGCCACTGTACATGAAGGCACAACCTGCAATTGGCACACAGAGATGCTTGTGAATAATCATAACCCCCTACAAGACTAAATAATTGATTGTGGATCGACAACCAGTTTAGCCATAAACCCGTTGTAGCATTCACCCTTTCCCTAGCAAGTATGAATCTCTCCCTTCACATCCATCACAGGATGCCAGAAAACTCCAAATCATTCAATCAATTACGTCCATCACACACTACTATAGCCAGTATTCACTTCCTAAAAGGTAAAACAAAAAGATCAAAGCTTTAGGTTAGGTGACAACAGTATATCCAAACTTGTTGCAGCCAAAGACGAAGGTGAAGAGCTTCCAACAGAGAGGTAGCCCCTAATTTTCTACAAGTACCACCTGTTGTTAACTACTGTATCTCATTAATGAACTCAACAGCCGTTCCGACTCTGCTGAAGACATTTGTCTATTTAAAGGTATGAATAGTTTGTATCCATGTGGGAACAAACCTTTTTTTCCAATGTCCACATGATCCCTGAATTGACTAGTTTTCTACATTTTGTATGCTGTAATCTTAAAAGTTTTGCAAAAATAAATTAATAAACTGTAAATAAAGTTTTGTTTCCTTTTGAATTTTCTAAAAAATAAATATCAGATGTACAATGAAATGTTTTATGTGCAGTGCTATGCTATAATAAAGTCTATATTTTTGACAAAACTAAGAACAGAGTTAACAATAATTGAGTTTTCATGATATCAAATTCTCTCTCTGAATTACCCAAATTGCTTCAAAAAACTCCAAAATCTCAATACATTATAAGCAAAATATGCATCAGTACTAACATATATGTGAGAGAGAGAGAGAGAGAGAGAGAGAGAGAGAGAGAGAGAGAGAGAGAGAGAGAGAGAGAGAGAGAGAGAGAGAGAGAGAGAGAGAGAGAGATTTTAAAAATTGCAAAATCTGAATACACTTTAAGCAAAATATACATCAGTACTAACATTATATATATACATACATACATATACCAAGGCACTTCCCCCAATTTTGGGGCAGCCAACATCAAACAAATGAAAGAAAAAGGGGGCCTTTCCTCTCTACGCTCCTCCTAGCCTGACGAGGGACTCAACCGAGTTTGGCTGGTACTGCTAAGGTGCCAGAGCCCACCCTCCCCCGTTATCCACCACAGATGAAGCTTCATACCTCTGAATCCACGACTGCTGCTACCTCCGCGGTCATCCAAGGCGACCAGAGGAAACAGCAGGGCCTACCAGAACTGCGTCACAATCGCTCGCCATTCATTCCTATTTCTAGCACGCTCTCTTGCCTCTCTCACATCTATTCTCCTATCACCCAGAGCTTCCTTCACTCCATCCATCCACCCAAACCTTGGCCTTCCTCTTGTACTTCTCCCATCAACTCTTGCATTCATCACCTTTAGCAGACAGCCATTTTCCATTCTCTCATGGCCAAACCACCTCAACACATTCATATCCACTCTAGCTACTAACTAATTTCTTACACCCGTTGTCACCCTCACTACTTCGTTCCTAACCCTATCTACTCAAGATACACCAGCCATACTCCTTAGACACTTCATCTCAAACACACTCAATTTCTGTCTCTCCGTCACTTTCATTCCCCTCAACTCCGATCCATACATCACAGTTGGTACAATTACTATCTCGTACACAACTCTCTTTACATCCATGCCCAACCCTTCTTTACATCCATGCCCAACCCTCTATTCTTTACCACTCCCTTCACTGCCCCTAATACTTTGCATCCTTCATTCACTCTCTGACGTAAATCTGCTTCCACTTCACCATTTGCTGCAACAACAGACCCCAGGTACTTAAACTGATCCACCTCAAGTAACTCTCCGTTCAACATGACATTCCGCCTCGCTCCACCTTCCCTTCTCGTACATCTCATAACCTTACTCTTACCAAGATTAACCCTCAACTTCATTCTCTCACATACCCTTACAAATTGTCACTAATCGGCCAAGCTTCTCTTCCAAGACTGCAACCAATACACTATCATCCGCAAACAACTGATTTACCTCCCATTCCTGATCCTTTTCGTCTACCAGTTTCAATCCTCGTCCAAGTACTCGAGCCTTCACCTCTCTCACCGCTCCAGCAAGATACAAGCTGAACAACCACGGCGACATCACACATCCCTGCCTCAGCCCCACTCTCACCGGAAACCAATCGCTCACTTCATTTCCTATCATAACACAAGCTTTACTACCTTTGTAGAAACTTTTCACTGCTTGCAACAACCTTCCACCAATTCCATATAACCTCATCACATTCCATATCGCTTCCCTATCAACTCTATCATACGCTTTCTTCAGATCCATAAACGCAACATACACATCCTTACCTTTTGCTAAATATTTCTCGCATATCTGACAAACTGTAAAAATCTGATTCATACATCCCCTACCTCTTCTAAAAACATCCTGGACTTCTAAGATTGCATTCTCTGTTTTATCCTTAATCCTATTAATCAGTACTCTACCATACGCTTTTCCAACCACAATCAACAAACTAATACCCCTTGAATTACAACACTCATGCACATCTCCCTTACCATTATATAGTGGTACAATACATGCACAAACCCAATCTACTGGTACCATTGACAACACAAAACACATATTAAATAATCTCACCAACCATTCAAGTACAGTCACACCCCCTTTCTTCAACATCTCGGCTCCTACACCATCCATAACAGGTGTTTTTCCTACTCTCGTATCATCTAGTGCTCTCACTTCCTCTCTTGTAATCTCTCTCTCATTCTCATCTCCCATCACTGGCACCTCAACACCTGCAACAGCAATTATATCGGCCTCCCTATTATCCTCAGCATTCAGTAAACTTTCAAAATATTTTGCCCACCTTTACCTTGCCTCCTCTCCTTTTAACAACATTACATTTCCATCTTTCACTGTCTCTTCAATTCTCGAAACAGCTTTCCTTACTCTCTTCCCTTCTTTCCAACACTCCTTCTTATTCTCTTCATATGAATGACCCAATCCCTGACCCAACCTCAGGTCAGCCGCCCTCTTTGCCTCAGTTACCTTGCGCTTTACTTCCACATTTCTCTCTAAATATCTTTCATACTTCTCTACACTATTATTCTGCAGCCTTTCTTCAAATGCCTTGCACTTTACTTCCACATTTCTCTCTAAATATCTTTCATACTTCTCTACACTATTATTCTGCAGCCTTTCTTCAAATGCCTTCTTTTTCTCTTCCACTTTTACCTTCACTCCTTCATTCCACCATTCACTGCCCTTCCTCATGCTGCCTCCAACAAACTTCTCGCCACACACATCACTTGCAATCCCAACAAAATTTTCTTTTACTAACTTCCCCTCCTCCTCTAAATTACCAGTTTCTCTTACTTTCACTCTGTCATATGCCATTTCAACCTTTCTTGATGTTCACTTTTTACCTCCAGTTTTATTAACTCTTCAACCCTAACTAGTTCCCTTATACCAACCCCCCCCCACTCTTTTGCTACAACGAATTTTCCTTCCACCAAAAAATGATCAGACATACCGTTAGCCATACCCATAAACATGTGTAAGTCTTTCAATCTTCCAAACATTCTTTTAGTTATCAACACATAATCCATTAACGCCCTTTCTATCACTCTTCCATTTGCCACTCTTACCCATGTATACTTGTTTTTATCTTTTTTTTTGAAAAAGCTAGAACTTATCACCATCTCTTGCTCAACACATATCTACCAGTCTCTCACCACTCTCATTTACACCTGGTACGCCATACTTCCCAATGATACCTTCTACCTCTCCAGCGCCCACTCTAGCATTCAAGTCACCCATCCCAACTACACAATTCCTTCTACCCAGTTCTTCTACACACCTAATTAATTCATTCCAGAACTCATTCCGCTCTTCTTCAATTTTCTCACAACCTGGTCCATACACACTAACAAAAGCCCAACATTCCCTACCCAACCTAACCTTTACCCACATTAACATAGATGAGAGGGACTCTGTATTGATAAAAAGTAGTTCTTCCCAAAAAGAGATGCCGTAGCCCCTCAAACTACGATCAGCGCGCTTCCTCTTGCAAATCTAGAGCAGCAAGCTCCCTCGACTAACGTACATGCTTGCGAGCAATACATCTGAGCCCCCAAAATGTGTTAACTCGGACTCAGTTTACCGATGATTGTGCTACCTTGCACACACACACCACCCGCAAGTGGCTAATCCAAAACGAAAATGATGCAGAATCAGAATATTCATTTATACAGGTTCTAGCATTAAGAGTGCCGATGGGCTCGCTGGGAAAAGTCCCCAGCTCACCAACCAAATGTAAAGGAGTAGGTTAAGTCTTTACTTATACAGTCACAGCTACTAGCCATACAATGGCAGCAACTTCTAGGCCATTTGACATCTGCAGAGAAACTGGTTTCTCAAGGTGTGGCCATCTAAAATCAGTACAATGCTGCCTAAAAAGACACTGTCACAATCCACGAACTCGCCCCAAACTTTGGTGTTAAAAAGACACCAAACTCGATCTGCTTTGGTGGCTAGACGAGGAAAACCTGTTTCAGGACTACATTAGAGTGGTCCCCTCCAGATATGTTGAAGGTAGGTTGGGTGGCTCATCTCAAGGGCCAACTGACATCAGGTCAGTGGTTGCGAGAGAAAAAAAATTCTTCACATCAATGTGCTAAATTTAAAAGCAGTTTTTATGTTGACCAGGCTGACACGAGTCTTTTCATAGTTTATATAAGACATATGTTTTTGACGTTGTTAATAGTTTATATATGACATATCTATTTTGACGCTGTTACTTTTTTTAGAATTATTTATTGTTAATTTGTTCTCATCATTTATTTATTTCCTTATTTCCTTTCCTCACTGGGCTATTTTTCCCTGGAACCCTTGGGTTTATAGCATCCTGCTTTTCCAACTAGGATTGTAGCTTGGCTAGTAATAATAACTATAATAATAATATCTCCTTCCATTCCACTACTTTACCTGTCATCCTTTCACTCAGCAATAAAGCCACACCCTCTCTTGCTCTTCCCTTTTCAATCCCAGACACCCTACCAGTCACTTCATTTACCGTGTTACTGCTACAAGGATTTTGGATGTCTCGAAAACCTTTTAGTCCATCTGCACAGACTCTAATTGCTCTTTGGTAGAGCAATTTAGCTTAAGCATTTAGAGTTCTTATCATCTTATTCTTAAACTCATTTACCGTGTTACTGTTAACTACATCCGCTGATGAGAGAGAGAGAGAGAGAGAGAGAGAGAGAGAGAGAGAGAGAGAGAGAGAGAGAGAGAGAGAGAGAGAGATTCATTTGCATACTGAAGTGAAACCTAACTATAAGAAAATTTCAATATATGTAAGGATTGGATTGAATCTTGAAAATATACTTGCTTATTCATAATTCATTAAATAAATAATTAACATACAGTACATGAATACTTACCGATAATGATGGCTTCCCTCTCACAGCCAAACATGTGTCCCATTACAATTAGCTTAGCAAGATGAGGGTCCACTGGTAATGCAGCAATCACTCTTCCAAGATATGTTAAGTCGCCATCCAAACAACATTCTCTCCCTTTAGATTTTATAGCTAAAGCTCCCATCTATGAATAAAAAAATATAAAATTGCCTGATGATTTTTTAGAGATAACAAATAAGCTACATACAAACATAACTGTACAAATTTTCAGAATACATTTTGATTGATTATAGAAACTATCATAAAAACATACCTGAAATAGGAAAGGGCGACTGATTTGTTAATAAGTTCTTTGGTGGGGTGACATCTAAGATAATTAGCTTGATAACATTCATTATAAAACATTACTCTAAAATTCTATAAGATTAACCAAATCTTTTATAGAAGACCAACGTCTCAAATGTATCTAAATATGTCAGTGGGACCATATACTACATCTTTACTGAAAACTGGCCCATTCAATCACAGCAAATCCCTCACAGTCAATATCACCAGTCTTAAAAATAGCTGGTAACAGCCTGCCATAAAAATTTATGAGTTAGGTATGTGCCTATTTACATGCTTTCAAATAGACATAACATCTGTGACCTCTTTCCTTTTGCTTTGATTGAGTCTCAACATTCTTGCTAGATGTCTCAAATTGTGGTTTGAAATCAATCCTTACACACAAGAGGATATCTCCTTAAAGGGCCCGGGCAGAAAGCCAATATATGGGAGTATAGGAGTAAAAACACAAAATCCTGAAAAAATTCACTGAGCTTCGTATGGCAATGGAAAATGAGTGTACAAATTATTTTGTCAAAATTTCTCTTACTTACATTTTTACAGGGTAATTAGTAACAGTAACTCGATAAACCAAAAACATTGTTCCCTACAAGAACATGCAGGATTTCTTGTTATCGTAAATTTTGATATTATTACATGTCAATGTAAAATAAATTATAAGCAATGGAATCTGTATAGATTCCACGAGTCACGAGATGCTGTATTACACGGATATCAAACCCTTTGGCCTTCAGTCCTACCACAAACCTTATAGAGAGTACACAACCTTTTGTTTGACCTCTGACATTCACTGGTTTTTACGTCTGTTTTTCTTGGTTTTGGCAAGAATTTCATCATGCTAAAGAGTAAAAGACAATTTCAACAACTTGCTAACATAAGGAAGAAGAAAATTCGCTCTAATACGAGTACAGAAGTGGGTAATATCGGCAAAATTAGTAGTTAGTGAAAGAGAGAGATGATGGAGTGACCGTCCCGCTTAAATAAGCAAGATATCTAACAAAGGGATCTTCATTTTATGATTAAGTTATAATAAATACCTTTAATTTGGTTTATTAAAATCCAAAAAGGAACATAAAATTCATAATATTCATGATTTATTAATACTGTTTTTGTAAAAATACAAAGAAAAACTTTGAATGCCCGTATCTCAAAACTATACTTATTGACCTTAAAATTCTATCTTCTCTCTTAGTTTTAAATATATAGCCCTGAAATTTGGTATATAACTTAGAAAGACATTATAAAACAATCAAATGTTGCCCTTTTTTCCAATTTTTCTTTTCATCTTTTTTCCCCTGATTTTTAGGGTTTATTTTTTTACCATAATGGAAAAATTCATATCTATCGAAAATATGACTTTCAAGAAAAAATTTCTTCACTTGATTGGAGGTCTATGTCAGGTCTATATAGGGTAGTAATCCCACGTCTTAATATTAATTATCAAAGGATGAGGTGGAATTTGAAAAACACTAATTTTCAGGATAAATCACCCTAGTGTCGCAAAACTGAAGGTCAGAGGCAAAAATCCTATACAGTTTGGAGGTGTCCTAAGTCACCTTATTAAGTGGTATGAATGTCAAAGTCCTGTCCTTAAAAAAAAAAGGCATTAGCCGGCCAGCCCCCGTATAAGTAGTCCATCTGCAGCTTTCTTAATTGATTTGCCTCTATATTACTATGTAATTCAACATGAGGAAAGCCCATCAAAAGTTTACTTACAGTCCTTTGTCTCCAATAATATAAAGCCACCATAAGATCATTAAAATGAATGAGCTGGTTGAATTAAAAACAAACTACTGGTAAAACATTTTTTTTTTACAGATGATGATGCTGCTTTTATCCATTTATACCAGAGCTGTTAAAATACCACTTAGTTCTTTAATGATATTGGAAACTAAACCCTTTACCACTTAGATCCATGATAAATTTAAATATACTACAATACTATAAATTACAGTATAAATCCAATGGCATCACAGTAAGAAATCTGCGAGTACTAATATAAATTAAACCATCACGTTCTCCAATAAGTTCCATAGATATTTAATAAGCTTTTACCTCAGTTAAACAAATTCTTAAATCCATTGAATTATTTACAAGAGCCCACATTGACAAATTCCAGTATTTTGATTGGTAATAAACTTTACCCTTGTTATAACAGATTAATAGGGAAAATGGTGACTGATACTGAAGATTGTCTAATATAAAAGGCAAAGATTAATAAAATTAAGGAAGATTTAGGCTCAGTGTGAGAATAAAAAATTAAAAGAAAAATAATGGAAAATAAAGCAAAAACTTGTACTATAATGGTAAATTTCCTACCTGTTTTAGGTTTAAAATTGTCCGATTAATGTCCGCTAAATTTGGAGGATCAATGGCCAATGCTAATAGTGCTCTTGGCTCTCCCATATCAAGTATTTTAGTCTTCAACACTACATGGCTAAGAGGAGTACGGCATAGTTCTGGAGTTGCATATGGAGGAAGAGCCTGAAAACAATGGCAATGAATAAAACCAATGGCAAGGACATTTTATTTTCTACTTCTGGAGCAAAACGTTTATGGCATGTTGCAAAAGCTACTGTGGTCAAAGACATTTACATTTAATAGCACCAACAATGTGATGAAAACCAAATAAAATATCTTCACACAAAAAATATAGTTATCAAATACCAGTTAGTTAGGTTTCAGCTTTTTGAGCTTGTTACACTATCATATTTAAGGCTATTCCCGGTTCAATAATAATATAACTAAATATACGTATTTGGAAAAAAAGCAGACATCCTCTCTGGAAAATAAATAGATCTGATTTGATAAAAAATATGCAATTGAAACCGACAGCTTTGCGAGCTGACAACTCAAATGAAAATATACAATGCTACAATAAAGGAAAAAATTACTGGTAAAATTAAGCAACAGAGTGCTACTCTTGAATCTGCCTTGTTGGCATCCGAATAGTGATTTGGGTGCATCCTCTGTTTAAACCAGATTATTGCTAATCACTGTCCATTAGAGAAGCCAACCATCTTTGATGTTTCTTTGACAGCAGTTGTGAAACTCAATACATCTTGCTCCTTTTTTTCTGAGGCTAAACTGACTACTACTTTTAATTTTCCTAAAATAATGCAGCCAAGGTAAGTGATATACACGTCCAATTAGGTAGAAGTATTTGTATCAGATGTTTTTACGGAAAATTTAAGTTTGAATAAATAAATACATAAACTAAAAGAGAAGTAATAAACAATTAAAATAAAATATTCTAAGAGCAGCAAAAACTTTAAGACAGATCTTTCATATATAAACTATAAAGAGAGACTTATGTCATCCTGTTCAACATAAAAACATTCACTGCAAGTTTGCAACTTTGAAATTATCAAGTTCGACCAATTCAACTACCTGATTAGGAAGATCATTCCACAACTTGGTCACTGTAATAAAGCTTCTAGAATAGTATTGAGCCTTATGATAGAGAAAACATGACTATTAGAATTAACTGCATACCTTGCATTACGAACAGGTTGGTACTGTCGGGGGAGATCTGAATACAAAGGATGGTCAGAACTATGAAAAATATTATGCAACATGCATAACAAACTAACAGAACAACAACCCCAGAAACTAATATCTAGATCAGGATTAAGAAATTTAAAAGACCGTAAGCTCCTGTTCAACAAATTAAGGTGAGATTCAGCAGCTGAAGACCATACTCAAAACAAGGCATAATGAAAATTAAAACACTTCTGAATCAATTGACGACCAAAAATCTTAATACTTTCTTAATAAGCCAATTTTTTGTGCAAATGAAGGAGATAGATCAAATATGTCTCTCCAAATTAAATTTGTTAACACGAATCACAACTAAAATTTCAAAAGTTTAACAGTTTAAAAATATCAATGCCGAGATCCGGATGCTGAGGAGCCTTCACGCTCCACATACTAACAATGATACTTTTGAGTTTATTACAATCAACTTCATGTCCCATAATTTGCAACATGCACTAATTTTAACTAGATCTCTAAGAAGGGCTTCAGCAATTCCAGATCTACATTCAGGAGACAGAATTGACGCAAAGAACAGCATCATCTGCATATGCAACAGGCTTGTTTTCTAAGCCAAACCACATGTGTATATAGTATGAAATGTAATAGGCCAAGAAAACTACCCTGAGGAAGACTAGATATATTCCTATAGTACTAACTATGGTGCCTTTCAACAACTCTCTCTCTCTGATCTACTACTTTAAAAATTCCATAATGATGCAAAGAAAAAACCCACCTACTTCCAGCTGTTTGAGTTTGAAAAATAGGACCTCATGATTAACACAGTCAAAGGTAGTGCTAAAATCAATGCCATTCATATAAATTTCCTGACCACACTCAAGGGATTTCTGTACAGCATTGGAGATTTTAAGAACGGCATCGCATACTCCAAGGCTTTTCTTTATTAAAGCCAAATTGCAAACTAGGGAACAGCAAACCTATTTTTTTTTTTTGCCAAAAGACATTCAAAATCTTTAGATATGTGAGTTAAGGAAATTGGCCAATAAGCAACTGGACTTGAGCTACCACAAACACGTTTACTTAATGGAGTTACATTACCAATTCTCTAACAATTGCTAAAAAAAAAAAACTTCTCGCTAACTTACGCAAAATTACGGATAACTTAGGAGCTACAAAATCTGTAGTATAAAAAACGATGGAAAAAGAGAAACACTAAAATAATGTTGGATCTTCTTCAATTTCATACCAGCACCAAAGGCAGTCCACATATTAAAATGTTCATGAGCTTAATCCTCCTTCCTTGGCCCTGGCTATGCCATATTTCATAAAACATTGCTAGTCGGGCTTCTGCCACTACTGTTCTTTCGTCCAAAGTGGTCATGTCAATCAACAACAGTGCAGTGTAGGTTCCTGTTTGGGACAAGCCAGGAAATAACCCTTTAATGAATAGTTCAGAACTACTTTTTCTTAAAATGCTTGAAAAGAAATGGGAGTGGTTTTAATTGAAAAAAGTGGTTGTGCCAAATGCATTAAGCAATAACGAGGTCTTATGGACAATTCACAACTTGCACAATAATTCCTAGAGCGTAATTTTGCAAAACTAAGTTTTTTTCAGTATATAGCCAATATCAGAATATGTAACTTATGGCTGTAACTAGTACATTCTCCTCTTATGAAAATAATGGCTTAATCAACTGTGGACGTCTTTCAGCAATTTGTTATGTCCTGTCCTCATATCTAAACCAATAGCCCTCCCCATCATCTCAAAGACTTGAAAAGTAAAGAAATATTACATGCACTAAATGCCTTAATATAGCATTTGCAGGTCTTACTAGGATGCAGAAATTACTCAGTGTGTATGATTGTTTTTCATGATAAAGTCATATGCATATCAGAAAGTATTATTGATCAAGCGCATCATCACTTTAACTTTAGGACTAAAGCATTCATTAAACCACTGCTTAGATAGAAAAGCAATTACCCATGGATTGGCAGTGACTTGCTAGAAAACAGGAAGCATGCACTTATCTATGTCCTTTCCAGCTCGTAGGTTCTTGGATCAGTAAAAAACAAATGGCTTGATCATATGGTCTGTTGTATTGCCACAAACAACTTATGACTACTAATCATTCCTTTCTTTAAACCTGTTATGCACTTGCATGGATGCAAGACCCCCTAGGCAGTTTTTCCTGTTTAATAGCACGAAAACTTGCCTGCAGTCAGTCTCGTTCTCTGATTATCTCTTTCAACGTTGCTGGGTACATAAATGCTACCACCTGATCGAAATATGTAGATTCTCCAAAAACTTCTATATTTTTCTTCATCTTCTTTCTCTTTATACTCTTCTTTTTACAACCTAATGAGTTCTTCAACTTTTCATTACTTGATTCTTTCCACTGCTCTATTATGGGGGTTGTGGTGGCCAATGTGGTAACGTCCCTGAAAGGTGAACGCCAGACTGGGGTTTGAGTCCCGCTCAAACTCGTTAGTTCTTTTGGTCACTGCAACCTGACCATCCCCGTGACCTAAGGATTGGGGGTTTGGGGGAGCCTATAGGTCTATCTGCTGTGTCATTAGCAGCCATTGCCTGGCCCTCCTTGGTCCTAGCTTGGGTGGAGAGGGGGCCTGGGTGCTGATCAAATGTATATATGGTCAGTCTCTCATGCATTGTCCTCCTAGATAGGGAAATGTCACTGTCCCTTGCCTCTGCCATTCATGGGCAGCCTTTAACCTTTAAACCTTTATGTCAACATCATCATTGTATGATATGTAGCAATCCATAATCAACAAGTAGGGAAGACTGAAATTATTTGTAGCATCACCCCATAAATTCCATAAGCTGGTATTAACAGTTTGAGGTTATAACTTGTCTCTTAAATAAACATAATGGCATCAGCAATTGTGAATACTTAATAGCAAGGTGTCAATTTCATAATCAGGTCTGCATTATAAAAGCCCTTCCCACAACCTAAAAGACCTGTCGAGTGTAAAAGGCTAGAACTCAATTATATGAATTGATTTAAACCTTGCATGATTGAGAGTTCATGAGGTAGAAGGGCAACAAAAATGTCTATTTTCCATGAAGATATCTTGATGTTCACAAGTACATATTATCAATGATAAGCATCACCTATAATGGCAACCTTCCTTCTGCAAATACACTTTCACTTTGGTAGTGAAGCATTGATTTAGACAATTGATTAGATAGAAAAGCATGCATATATGCCTTTGCACTATTGCTAGAAAACAGGAAATGTGTGCTCACTCCTGTCATTTCAAGTTTAGGGATGCTCAGATCGATAGACAAGTGGCTTGATTATTCATATGGCTGGCTGTTTTGCCACATAAAACTAGGGTTGACCGATTCTTACCAGCTTTAAAACTTGGTTGCCTGACGTCATAGCCACTGCCTCTGATTTTTTTTCTCCCAACTTTGCTGGATATGGGCATGCTACCACCTTGTCCTAAGATGCTGATTCTTTTAAATTATATCTCCTTAAATTCAGATGTTTCTTCCTTCTAATACTTTTTCATTGACGACCTGATAAGTCTTTTAGCTTTGCATTTGTAAACAATTCCCATCGCTCCTCTATATGTTTGACATCGGCATCTAACATTTCTGCCATTGCTTTACCAGATTAGCCTTTCTGTCTGTAGTACGGTATCTTCTATAATTTGCCAACAATTTAGGATTAGCCTTTAAAATTAAACAAAATCTGACTTCACATACAGTACTCCCCAGACACTGATGGCTTGGGCTATACAGTAACTGGTTTTCTTTTGCCCCTTTAATAAACACAGCATTGGCAATTGTGAATGCCTTCCAGCAACTTATTACATTCATGTCTATATCTGCTATCCTTATCATTTCAACAGACTTGTTGTGAGAAGGAGGCATTTAATGATGCCCTGATTTAGAACTTGTAGGATTAATGGTTTCAAAGGAAGGCAGAAATTAGACATATGGTTCATTCCTACGTAGATATAAAATTTCGAGTCATTTAATGGGGTTATTTCTGGTTTCGTTTTTTACAGCCAGACCATGAAAAGGAAATCAGTATATCACGTCATGTTGCGTTTCTGGGCAACTGCTGCGCATGACAGGTTACTATTGTCTCAAGCTGGTACTTACAAAACTTCTGGCTGTGGGGGCAGTTGGATGTCCCTACCTTCACTACTATGATCAGACAACCACATCATCTGCTCTTTGCCCTTATAATGCTTCTGTCTTTGGCATTGCTTGTCACTTACATATCCATTATTTGCAAGTTAGAGTGTGGGCTTTTCGACTACCTCAAATTTGATGCGTTCCTGCAAGGGCCTTAATGGTCGCCCACATGGAACTTTTATGAGCAGGTTAGAAGTGAATCCTCACCAGGTATATCCGTCTCGTTGAGGGAAAAGATCCTTGGAGAAATTTCCATGTTAGTATTCTTCCGAGACTAATATCTATCCCACTGGGAGTGGTCATCTTCCCAGTGGGATATATATCATTCTCGTTGGAAAAAGTGAGCCAAGTGAGATTTTTCTCCTCTCCTCTTCACTGAAAAAAAGGAATTGCAGATTTGGCGAAAGATGCTACTACAAGCATCCAAAGATATGCCATAATTATGAAATATATGGTAAATGTGCGTATTTAGACGGATATGGAGACGAATGCAGAGATCTCCATCCCAAAAATATGCAAAAATCTGAAAGAAGGAAAAGGGTGCAAATTTAAAAAATTTTGATATACGCATCCTGCAACCATGAATGAAAGTCAGAAAACTTAGCAAACAGAAAAGAAAAATGAAAGCAAAAATGAAACAAAAAAACAAGCCGAGTATATACCGCGCTATGCACAAAAGGCCCCATGATATGACGCCTTTCAACCCATATATGCACAATTAGAGCCCAACTACAAAGAATTCATAAATAATGCCAGGGGTTGGTGCAGATACGGGGATAATTGCAGGTATACACAAAAAAATAAATATGAAGGCAAAAGAGTAAATAAAATAAAAAATTGGATTTTTTAATGGCAGAATTCCTGGAAATGAAAAAAAGAACATCATATCAGAACAGGAAGGAATCATGGAAAAATCCATATTATTACCAATATCAAATAATGCGGATGAAACACAAACCATAATAGTGATGAATGCACAGGGTTTAGTCACGAGTAACTCTAAAAGGAAAATAGAGTTCTTAGAAAAACCAACCCAAATTGCAAAAAAGGGATTTTGACGAAGGAAAAATCTATTTCTGGGAAGAAACCTGTGACGCCCGGTGAAAGAAGTCCTTCTTTACACTTTTCTGATATAAATCTTCCAAATATACCAGAGAAAGATAAAAGCATGGAATGCAGAGGTTACTACCCTCGCGCGAGCACCTTGTGGGTGTCGTGTATACAACAGGGGCGTGTGAAAACCACTATTCACAGTCTGTCTTCCATTTAGATAATTCCTTCATCAAAGGGAAGGGCCGTAACAAGCCCTAGCGAACACAGTTGGACCACGCCACCGACACCTAACGCGCGCGAAACATGGTATTCCCAAGAGACTGGCAGTGACGACCAGACAAAGGGTTTCCAAACATATAGATCTGACAGAACAAATAGGAATCAAGGGGGAACTGCAATATAAGGAAGAGACATAAATCAAGGAAAAGTCTGTGAAAAATACAGAAACACAGAATGTGAATTGATTGCAGTAGAATTTCAATATGAAAAATTAGTGAATATTGTAGTCTACAGACCCCCAAATACTAAGGCGTTTGACATAATAATAGAAAAAATAGACAATATATGTAGAAACCATAAAGACTGGAATATACTCCTATCCGGAGATTTTAACTTTCCTTTCGTGGATTGAAAAGAACGGATAGAAGAAAGTGGTTGTATATATACATATAAAAAAAGAGAGTAATAGTAGCGCAGAAGATAAGATACTGTTTGAAAAGCTTCAAGATATACTATTAGAACATAATATGCAACAAATAAACCACATTCCAACAAGAAAGGACAATGTCCTAGATATGACAAATTCGAAAATAATTTGTATTTTTCCTAACCATACAAACCTTAGCTATTTACATTGGGTTTACCTTTTAGCGCAGCTGAAATGGCGAGCCATTAGAATTTAACGAGGGTGTATTACCCCCGCGCTAGTTAGCGGGGGGGGGGTAGGGGAGTGGTAGTTAGCTACCCCTCCCCCCCCTCACACACAGATGAATGCTCACTTTCACTTAGAGGTAGGACTTGTCTTGGGGGACAGGGCTGGCGGGCAAATATGTGTAAATAGCTAAGGTTTGTATGGTTAGGAAAAATACAAATTATCTTCGAATTTGTCATTTGTTCCGTAACCGAAATACAAACCACGCTATTTACATTGGGTGACTTACCCATTAGGTAGGGTGGAAAGTCCCCAGCCATACTGGCTTTGGCATTACCTGGGGACTCAGAATCCGAGTGAGTCGCACTCGAGAAAAGGAGTCCCTGCACCTCACAAGTTCCTTGCTCCGCAAGGAACCGTGTGGCCTACATAAGCTTGTGTGTGAAGGAAGAAGTGTGACCCGTCCTAGGCAGTTGACCTGGAGTTCCAGAAGGAACTCTGGGTTAGGACGTTCCCAATACCACCTCGTCAGGGTATGGGGGACGCGATAGTATTGACTCAATACTCGGATCACAAGGAAGCATGGTTTACCTGCAGAGGTTCGAGGTCAGCTATGCAGAGACCAGGATGCTGCTTCCCCGTAGAGGGGATGATGAAGAAAGAAATAAGGGCCAGACATACTTTCGTTCATGCAGACTAAAACCTGATAACAATGCCCTCAACCTTCTGCTACCTATCCAAAAAGGAGCCTGAGGTTAGACCAGCTGTTGTGTAGCCACCACAGAGCGATAGAAAACGTATCGAGACTCCTGTGGGTCACGCCCTGCAGGAAGCAGGCTGCGAAGGTCATTAGACGCCTCCAGACTCCAGCTTGTAGCACCTGCGTCACAGAGTAGTATTACTCAAAGGCGAGGGACGTTGCGATGTATCCAACATCGTGCTGTAGGGCGACGTGACGGGGGAGGGTCTGGAGACAGGTCGAGATGAATGTCCTTGAGTCAGGGCTGAAGAGGTATACTGGTGACTCTCCCCCGTGTCCTCCTTGTGCTCCCAAATCGGCTGCAACTGAGGACAAACTGCAGCTGTTCCCAGCGCTAACCTCTCGATTCCTTTACTGGCAAGAAAGAGAAGGTCTTGGGACATCAGATACAGAATGGAGACTCGAAATCTTGAAAGAATTGGACCGAAGGGCCGGGACACCCAGATTCTGAGTCTAGCCAACAACTCAGGAGCGAACCTGAATGTTGCCTTCCCCTCTTCCTTAGAAAGGGCGGAGTCGTACGAGACCAAGAAGATTGCTTACACACTGGCCGTGGCCAGAGTGAGCAGGAGACCCAAGGCGGAATACAATCCGAGGCCTGTCGTAAAGGGTCTTGAGAAGATCTCTTAAAGGACTAAAAGTCCGAGCCATGCTCCAAGTTGGAGGTCTTCCTCCGATTAGGGCAGGGACGATCGTAGCTTCGCATGAGCGAGGAAAGATCCAGCGGGCAGGAAAAAGTTATTCCTTTAAGCCTGAAGGTCAGGGAAAGGCTGAGCGACAGGCTTCATTGCCCAGAGCGGAAAGGAGTTTCCTCCCGCCGAAAGGCAATAAGACCGTTATTGCTGGAGAAGAGGCCTCAAGGGAAGAGGTATATCTCCCACAGCACCAACCACCGAAGACTCTTCACTTTGCCTGGAAGACCCCTGCGGATGACTATCGCAGATGACGCGACCTCCGTACCGCGACTGTAGCGGGTTGTCTCTTCTTGAGGAGGAGGCGTAGTGTCTCCAGGCATGAAGCCGAAGCGAGGCCCAGGTTCGGGAGAGATGCCGCAGTGTGGTTGTTTGAGTAGTCTGTGCCGTGGGAGAAGCTCTCCCGGGAGTTCCGTCAGGGGAAGCAGAGGGTCCAGAAACCGTTCTGCGCATAGTCCCAGTGGAACTCTCCCATTGAAAGGTTGACAGACAACCTGGTCTTGTTGAGACCCATTGTCCACAGACAAAAAGGAGGGAAGACGAAGGCGTCGAAGTTGTCCCACCATCACCGGAATGCATCTTGCCAGAGTCTCGGGGTCTGAGACTGGGGGGAAGAACAGCGGAAGCTTGAGGTTCCAAGCTATCGCGATCAGGTCCCCCAGACCAGGACTTGCTGGTCACTCAAGGTCCAAGACCCCCAGGTACACTCTTTCTACGAGGCTCTGCTCGGATAGTCGGAGAAAACATTCCTCTGCCTGGAATGAGAGAGCCGAAGGTGGTATTGAGAGAATCTCAATCATCCCGGTATCTCTACTGCAAGATGTGTAGGTGTGAAAAAGCGTCCCCTGCTGGTTAGAACACGCCAGAATCATGAAGTCGACGCGCACGGGGCGACTCGGCAGGAGCTGTAGGATCTGTAGAGGGGCCAGACTACGGCCCCTAAGCCTGCCTGAATGATGGAGAGGTATCCTTCAGGTCTTGACCATAGGCCTGGACCGGAAATCCCCCCCCCCCTTTCCTTTGACGAGTCCGAGAACAGCATCAAGAATGTGGGGAAAGGACGAGAATATCCACTACCATCAAGAGGTTCCATAGGTCAACACCCATTCCAGGTCTAATAGTTCCGCTGGTCCCATAGGGGCCAGGAAGTCCGGTTAAACGTTGCCTGAAACCACCGGAACTTGGACCGCCCCACATGGAACTTATCCTGAGGCGACCGTTCGGACTATAGACGGGTCAATGAGGAAAGGAGAACTAGGAAACGTTCCAAGGTAGGGCTGAAAGCTCTGCTTGACTGAGAACAGGTACTGCGACTCTCCTCAGTCTTGCCACAGTCAACTGAAAGGAAGGCTCGGAGGATGTGGCAACAGAATCTGGCGTCCCCAGGTGGTCACCCATCCAAGTACCGACCAGAACCGACGTTGCTTAACCTCGCTGGACGGACGAAAAGCGGGGTTTCCAACGTGGTAAGGCCGTTGACTCAATATCATGGCCAGATACTCCAGATGTTGAGGCAGAATAAGAGAAGGCTCCAAGCAAAATACCATGAACCCACACTCATGGTAAGCATCCGGAAGCTTGTCCCGGCGCTGAAGGAGGTCGAACCCGAGCCTACCGGAGTTGACCAGCCTTCCAAAAAGCAGAGGAGGCAGAAGCCTGCACCTGAGCGGCCATGAGGAAAGCAGGGAGAGTTCTCTGGGGAAAAAAACCTGCTATGCCACGGCGGGATAGCCACACTGCATCATAAGCAGGAATACTTGCAGTCTAGGCTGAATTCGACGAGCTCCCTGGAAGATGGATGGAATGGAAACTGAAAGTACCCGTCCTTCCGATCCAGGGTTTAAGGAGTCCTGTCGCCTCGTTACCAGTCTGATCGATTCTGCTGTTCTACGCTGGCCGAAGTTTGTTCGACAAACTTGATCGGGGCTGAGAGGTCGACTACGAAACTCCCCTCTCAGATCCTTCCTTACAAGAAAGGATCGACTGAAGAGGCCGGGGGTGAAGCCGTCGATGATCCTATGGAGGACCTTCGCCTAAGGTATGGATCATTCTGCCCAACCGGGCAACTCTTGCCGACGCTATGGCATAGAGGTTCAGAGACACTGAATTCGCTGACAGAGACGGCAGGCGCGATATCCTTGGCTGATCACAGAGATTGTGCGGGAATGGGCATCGGGAAGCTGTCATCCGGATGAGTAACCTTAAGCATCCTCCCAGCGAGAAACCTGCAATCCTAGAGTTCGTGAACTTTGCCGCTCCTTTTAGGACTATGCCCCCGCGGGGGACCCTCCCGTGCCATCTGTTCCTGACAGGAGGAAACTGCAATTGGACACCTTGTCCCAGTTGTCGTAGCCGATAACTTAGGCCGACGTGGTTGAAAGAAAAGGGCGCTGGAGCCCTGCAGAGTCTGGAAGAAAGCGCCTTGGAGGAGTGAAAACGGAAGTCGATTTCCTCCGCACAGCCGCTGTCTAAGTCTCTGTCCTTGGGCACAAACAAACTCTTCTCAAGGATGGAAGGGTGTCTGAGGTCGTCGATCTCCACAGATGAGACACCCGAAGGAAGCCCTCAGTCAGTGCGTCCAGATGGTACAACATCGAGCTTGTTCGCAAGTTAGATACTTAACGACGAAAGGCCAAGGTGCCTGAGCTGGAGAGGAGGAAAGTACCCATGATCTTCCTGTAGCTTCCTTGAACCAAACCTCGGGCTGTAACCGAGGAGGGAAAGGACCTGGTAAGCCCCCAGAGGAAGGGGTAAGCAGTCACCCCTTGGCCGATGGAGAAATCTCGAACGGAAAGCTCCCCACCAAAAATCCTTCCAGGGAATGACGGGGAAGTGCTAACCCAGGTTCTGGAAAGAGGAGTGTTGCTCAGACCTCCCTGAAGTTTCTTCCTATTCTTGCAAGTGCCATGCTCTGCGTTTACGGGGTGAGGCCGTGTTCTGGAAATACGCTCCAGAAGAACTCGCCAGGCTGGCCATGCTGCGAAAACCCCAATGGGAATCGTGGTCGCAATCGCCCTGGAGCTCGCGCGATGGTAATTCAAAGATTTGCGCGTGGGCGAACGCGGAAGCCCCCATGCGCGGTCCCGCAGGAACGCAAACGAAGGTGAGCGAAGGAGCGCAGAAGGAGAGCGAGCGTGGTAGGAAGGGCGAGAGCTGGTGGTCGGCGAGCGATAACCCATAGACGAGCAATGGATACTGCAAGAATTAAGCCGACGTTCGAGCGAAGAAACACTGTAGGTTCGAGCGATGGAACACCGTTGGTTCGCGCGACGGAACACCGTCCGTCCGCGCGATGGAATACCGTTGGTTCACACGCGGGCGAACATTGGAGAGCATGTGCGCGGACGCGCATGAGCGTAGACGTGCGGGCACGCGGGCGTGTGGGCGAGCAGGCGAATGATCGCGCGGGCGCGCAGGCATGCGGTCGCGCAAGCGCGCAGGCGAGTGGTCGCGCAAGCGTGCAGGCGAGCGGTCGCGCAAGCGCGCAGGTGAGCGGTCGCGCGGGCGCGCAGGCGAACGGTCTCGCGGGCGAACGGTCGCGCAGGCGAGGGTGGGCAGGCAAGCGGTCGCGCGGGTGGGCAGGTGAATGAGCGCGAGTCCGAGGCGGCGAACGCAAGCGTTAGCGCGATGGCGATGAAACGCGCTGCCGCGTGGGCGAGGAAGACCGCTGGCGATATGGATCAACAGGCGATCGGTGGTGAGCTGGTGAGCACTAACGCGCAGCTTGGCGATGGCGCGTTGTGGCATGTTGACGCGTTGGTGAGCGATGACGAGCAGCATGCGCAGGTGGGCGATCGCGCGATGGCGAGCAGCATGCGCAGGCGGGCGATCGCGCGATGGCGAGCAGCATGCGCAGGCGGGCGATCGCGCGATGGCGAGCAGCATGCGCAGGCGGGCGATCGCGCGATGGCGAGCAGCATGCGCAGGCGGGCGATCGCGCGATGGCGAGCAGCATGCGCTGGCGGGCGATCGCGCGATGGCGAGCAGCATCCGCAGGCGGGCGAACGCGCGATGGCGAGCAGCATCCGCAGGCGGGCGATCGCACGATGGCGAGCAGCATGCGCAGGTGGGCGATGGCGAGCTAGTAGCTGCCGAACCATGTTCCTTCAGAAGTGTTGGAGAACGTTGGCGTGCCGGCTGTAACACACGCGGGCGATCCGGAGATCGCCGAGAGACAGGTGATCGCTGACGTGTAGAACGCTGTTGAATAGGCGACACTAAAATCGCCTGTGCGCGCTGGCGAGCAGGTGAACGCTGGCGAGCAGGTGATCGCTGGCGAGCTGATGATCGCTGACGAGCAGAAGGCAACGCGTGGAAGCCTGCGCATAGAAGAAGAGTCCTTGACCCAGACCTGAACCGAAGTTCTAGATCGCGAGGGCGAACGTGGGCGCGCACGGCGCGTAACAGGAACCAACAGAACAGCAGGGATGATCATCATGAGAGCGCTGACGAACAGGAGAGCGCTGGCGAAAGGAGAGCGCTAGCGATCAGGAAGCGCTGATGAGCAGGAGAGCGCCTGTGTGCTAACACTGAGCAGGAGCAGAAGAGAACACAGCAGAAGGGCGCGCAGGGGAACCCTGCGTTGTCCGTCGGGAGACAGATGTCCATCGGAAGACCGTAGCCTGTCCGCCGGGAGACTGATGTCCGTTGGAAGACTGTTGTCCGTCGGGAAGACCGTTGCCCGTCGGAAGACGAGATCAGACTGCTGTCCATCTGCACCAAGGCGGAAGATCAAGAAAAAGGAGTTGTAGGCTGCAAACGGAGATTCAAAAAGGGACCTCTTAGCACCCTTATAGGGAGATGAGAGGCCCTTACGACGAGGCGGACGGTGGGCCTTACGGCGAGGGAGGCCAACAGCAACAGCAGCAGAAGAATCCTCCGAAGAGGAGTCTCTATGAGTGTACTCTCTCGCGAACGAAAGAGAAACACTTCGTGGAAGAGACTGGTCAGCCAGTGACCTAAAAGGAGCAATCCTCCGAAGAGGGGCTCCTGCAGTTGCCCAGCCCCTTGAGCGAAACTGCAGGTGTGACCGCTCAGCACCAAGAGCATAGTCGCACGAAAAAAAGGCAAGAGAAGAACCCCCCAAAAGGGGAAAAAACTCAAGCCTGGACAGGAAAAACTTCCCTCGGAAGGAAAGTTACCCGCCCAAGGAGGCAAGCCTCCTGAGAGTTCTAAAATGAACTGGAGAGCTGTCCGTCGTCACGGGAGTACTTCCAGTAGAAGGAGACACGCCCCCGACGAAAATATAAGGGGGAAGGCAGCAACAGCCGAATCCCCAGGCCTCAACAAGACAGCTCACACCGTTGCCATGTTACAGAAACGAACTAGATCGGTAACAGTAAAAAAATAAAACAAAAATCATTAGTACACATTCATTCCCCCGGGAAGGCTCCGAAGAGGAGTCCCGAGGGAAAGGAAACAAGAATTACACAACAGGCACGTGCCCTCACAACCACTTACACTCACGGAAGGAGAGCTGTAACCAAAACAGAATTATAACAATTATAATTATGAAACTATGTAATTATGTAATTTAAAAATGAATGAACACTAAAGAAAGAACGAAAACCCCGAAAGGAATCGTTCTACAAGCTGAAAAAAAAAACTACAATTAGATTCATAAACTAATTGAGACAAATGTACGGAGTAGCAACCCCCCCACACGGAAAGGAAGCTACAAGGGCGTAGTAACACGTAGTAAAAGGGTGAACGACCTCAAGAGAGAGAGAGAGAGAGAGAGAGAAAGACCGAAGTCAAACTCGATCGCCACCCATAAAAATTACGCCGTGGTGGCCTAACTGCCGAGGACACCACGTAGATATCGTACACTACACACACAAATCTGAAAAGGAAACTTACTGATTTCTATACTCAAATATATATACAAACATGAAAACATGTTTACATATATATTGCGTAAAAGAAAAGTAAGCGATTAAGTAAAGACAAAACAAACAATGGCTGCCAAGAGAGGACCAAGACAGAGACGTCTGTCACAGTACGAGCCAAAAATGAAAGTGAGCAATCATCTGTGTGTGAGGGGGGTGAGGGGTAGCTAGCTACCACTCCCTTACCCCCCCCCCCCCCCCCGTTAACTAGCGTGGGGGTAATACACCCTCGTTAAATTCTAATGGCTCGCCATTTCAGCTGCGCTAAAAGGTAAACCCAATGTAAATAGCGTGGTTTGTATTTCGGTTACGGAACAATTAGTATTTGTGAATGAGGTGAATTATATTAAAGAAACAATAGTGTATAACACGGGAATTTCAGACCACAATGTCATAGAATTCCAAAGCAAGTGAACGCAGAGAAAAACCAAGCGCAAAACGATGGGAAGGGTATGGAAAATATAATTTCTATGGTAAGAATATAAAATGGTCAAAATAAATGAAGAATTAAACAGATTGGAAAAATGTATTAGTAAGTTATAATGTGCAGGTAAATACAGATATATCATACAAAATACTGGGGAAAATTGTTGAAAAATATGTACCGAAAAAAATAAATAAACATCAGAGATGCATACCAAGAGACAGAAGGATCTTATTTCCGAAAATTAGAAAGTGGAAGAAAAATCTTGCAAAAGAAGAAAAATGTATGGAAAATGATGGAAATAAAAAGTGAGATAGAAAATGCAGAAAAAAAGATTATAAGATCGAAAGCAAATGAAAAAAGGGACTTAGAAGAAAGGGCACTTCAAAATATCAAGAAAAACCCCAAATTACTTTACTCCTATGCAAACAAAGATGAATAAAGGGAGATTAGAAATAGGCCCTCTAAGAATTAAAAGACTGTTAACAAATAAAAAAAAAGGAAATGTGCAACATATTAGCAAAAAAATATAAGAGTGAATTCACGCCAAGAATTGCCAATGAGAATAATGAAACAGAAATGAGAGAAGAAAATAGTGAATATCTAACGGATATAGATATAAACAAAGCAGATATTGTGCAGGCTATAAGCAAAATTAAAAATGGATCAGCGGCCGGGCCAGATGGAGTTTCAGCGATTTTGTTAAAAAAAAAAACTGCACACACTATCGCGAAGCCGCTTGCAATACTGCTAAGACAAAGTGTAGATATGAGCGAGATATATGTTAAATGACAAATTCGTAGATAATTTGTATTTTTCCTAACTATACAAACCTTAGCTATCTAATAGGGGTTATTACTTTCAGCGTAGCTGAAAAGACGAGCCATTAGAATTTTAACGAGGGTTTACTACCCCACCGGTAGTTAGTGGGGGGTAGGGAGGGTAACTTGCTCCCCCCTCCCCCCCACAAACACCTGTGCTTGAGCTCACTTTGCTTAGAGGTAAGACTTCAAGGGGGATAGGGCTGGCAGGCAAGTTTGATTAAATAGCTAAGGTTTGTATAGTTAGGAAAAATACAAATTATTTACGAATTTGTCATTTGTTCCGTAACAAACATACAAACCACACTATTTAATAGGGGTGACTCACCCATTAGGAAGGGTGGAAAGTCCCGGCCAGTACTGGCTTTTGGCTTTGCCCGGGAACTCAGTATCTGAGTGTGTCAGCACTCAACAATAAGGAGTCCCTGCACCTCGCTAGAACCTGCTACGCAAGGGCTGCGGCTACGTAAGCTGTTTGTGAAGGTATGAAGTGTGACTCGTCCTAGGAAGTTGACCTGTAGTCCTTTAGATGGAAACTTTAGGCTAGGACTCTGCCAATACCACCTCGTCAGGGTATGGGGACGTGACAGTATTAGCTTAATACTAGGAACACAAGGAAACATGGTTTACCTACAGTGGTTTGAGGTCAGCTGTGCAGAGAACCCAGGATGCTGCTTTCCCCAAGAGAGGGGAGGATGAAGAAAAGAATAAGGGCCAGACATACCTTTTCATTCATGCAGACTAAGACCGGGTAACAATGCCCTCAACCTTCTGATACTTGTCCATTAAGGAGCCTGAGGTTTTAAACCAGCTGTTGTGCAGCCATCACAGGGCCGATAGAAAACGTATCGAGCCTCCTGTGGGTCACGTCTTGCAGGTAATGGGCTGTGAAGGTCGTCTGACGCTTCCAAAACCCAGCTTGGAGCACCTGCGTCACTGAGAAGTTTTTCTTGTAGGCCAGAGACGTCATTTGCTCTAGGGCGACGTTACGGAGGAGGGTCTGGATTCAGGGGCAGATGGATCACCCTACGAATCCATGCCGATATGGTGTTCTTGGTAACCCTCCTCTTAGTCCTCCCAGTGCTCACAAACAATGACTGCACCTGGGGACGTACTGCAGCCGTTCTTTTGAGATATAGCCTCAGACTCCTTACTGGACACAGTAGGAGATGGTCTGGGTCATCTGTAACAGAACGAAGACTCGAAATCTGGAAGGAGTCGAACCGAGGGTCTGGCACTCCTGGATTCTGAGTCTTGGCAATAAACTCAGGGACTAATTTGAACGTTACCTCCCCCCATCTCCTTGAATGGGCGATGTCATAAGAGAGACCATGAAGTTCACTGACTTGCTTGGTCTTCCAAGTTAGGTGGGGATCTGAAGCCTGGCGTAATGGTTCATAGGGAGGTCTCTTAAGAGACCTGAGAACTCGAACCACGTTCCATGGAGGAGGTCTCACTTCCGACTGAGGGCAGGTAAGTTCATAACTCCGTATGAGTAGGGAAAGTTCCATCGAGGAAGAAATGTCCACTCCTTTGAGCCTGAAGGCTAGACTTAAGGCTGAGCAATAGCTTTTCACAGCCGAGACTGAAAGGCGCATTTCTTCCCGCAAATACACGAAGAACTCCGCTATTGCTGGAATAGTGGCATCGAGTGGAGAGATAGCCTACCCCTTCCACGACACCAACCACAGAAAACTCTCCACTTTGCCTGGTAGACAGATGTGGATGACTTTCGCAGATGTCCAGACATCCTGACCGCAACTTGTTGCGAAAATCCTCTCTCAGCGAGGAGATGCTGGATAGTCTCCAGGCGTGAAGTCGTAGCGAAACTACGGCTTTGAGGAAGATGTTGGCATGTGGTTGTTTGAGTAGCTCGTGTCGCGGAGGGAGTTCTCTCGGAAGTTTCGTTAGGAGTTGCAGAAGGTCCAGAAACCATACCGCGTGATGCCATAGCGGAGTTATAAGGGTCATCGAAAGATTGACCAATATTCTGGTCTTGTTGAGTACCCTCCTCATCAGACAGAATGGGGGAAAGGTGTACACATCAATGTTGTCCCACCATTGTTGGAAGGCATCTTGCCAGAGTGCCTTGGGATCCGGGACTGGGGAGCAGTAGAGAGGAAGCTTGAAGTTCAACGCTGTAGCGAACAGATCCACAATCAGGGAGCCCCACAAAGTCAGGACTTTGCTGGCTACTAGATGATCCAAAGACCACACGGTACTCACTATCTGAGACGCTCTGCTCAGACTGTCGGCGAGCACATTCCTCTTGCCTGGAATGAAACGTGCTGACAGTGGAATCGAGTGGACTTCGGTCCATTTCAGTATCTCTACTGCGAGATGGGATAGCTGCTTTGAAAAGGTACCTCCTTGCTTGTTGATGTAAGCCACTACTGTGGTGTTGTCGCTCATCACCACCACAGAGTGACCCGCCAGGTATTGTTGGAACTGTTGAAGGGCCAGGAATACGGCCTTCATTTCTAGCAGATTTATATGGAGGCACTTTTCTGATTCTGACCACAGGCCTGAGGTCCTGTGTTGCAGAACATGGGTCCCCCCACCCTTTCTTTGAGGCGTCCGAAAACAGCATCAAATCTGGGGGGAGGACGAGAAGATCCACTCCTCTTCGTAGGTTCTCGTCTGTCACCCACCACTGGAGGTCCGTCTGTTCCGCAGGATCCATAGAGATCATGACATCCGGGGAATCGTAACACTGATTCCACCGAGACTTGAGTCGCCATTGGAGGGATCTCACCCTGAGGCGACCGTTGGAAACTAGACGGGCCAAAGATGAGAGGTGACCGAGGAGACGTAACCACGATTGGGCTGGAAGTTCTTCTCGTCTGAGGAAAGGGCTTGCGACCCTCCTCAGCCTTGCTATCCTGTCGTCTGATGGGAAGGGTTTGTGGAGATTGGTGTCTATGATCATGCCTACATATACCAGTCTTTGAGTGGGACGCAGAGAGGACTTCTTGATATTTACCATGATCCCCAGATCTTGGCAAAGTCTCAGAAGTTTGTCTCGGTGTTGAAGAAGGGCTGACTCCGAGTCTTCTAGGATCAGCCAGTCGTCCAGATAACGGAGGAGACGGATGCCGATCCTGTGTGCCCACGACGATATTAGGGTGAACACTCTGGTGAAAACCTGTGGTGCTGTTGAGAGACCGAAACACTGGTAAACCTTGTTGTTTAGGCTGAATCTTAAGTACTTCCTTGAAGACGGATGGACTGGGATCTGGAAGTACGCGTCCTTCAGGTCCAGTGTACACATGAAGTCTTGCGGTCTCATTGCGAGTCTGACTGTATCTGCGGTCTACATGCTGAACGGAGTTTGCTTGACAAACTTGTTCAGAGCTGAGAGGTCGATGACTGGTCTCCAGCCTCCAGACGCCTTCTTTACAAGAAAGAGTAGACTGAAGAAGCCTGGAGACCCGTCGTGGACCTCTTGGAGAGCGCCCTTCTTCAACATGGTCTGGACTCCTGCCCGAAGGGCTTGCCCCCTTGCCGATCCCATGGCAAGGGAGCTCAAGGACACTGGATCCACTGTCAGGGGAGGTAGAGATGTTGTGAACGGGACGCGATATCCCTGACTGATTACGGAAATCGTACAGGAATCGGCTCCGAGTTGCTGCCACCTGTTGGCACAACTTTGTAGGCATCCCCCCACTGGTGGACATGCAGGGGGACTGGCAATCCTAGCGTTTGCGGCCTTGGCCGCTCCCTCTAGGATTCTTTCCTCCCCTGGAGGACTTTTTGCCTTTCTTGTCCTTGACAGGAAAGGGCTTAGACACCGTCGTCTTCGCTGCAGCTGCCGGTTTCGTGGTCTTCGTAGGACGTGGCTGCTGGGGTGCTGGAGGTTTATAGGGCTTTGATGTTAGAGCCCTATGTAGAAGAGAGTCCTGGTTGGACTTCCTCCACCTCTCAGTGGCCTTCTCCACATTCTTAGGCTCAAACAAGTTCTTCCCCATAACGGAAGAATGCCTGAATCTGCTGATCTCGGTATTAGGGACCTTTTGATGGAACCTCTCAGACACCGCATCTCGACATTTCAAGATGGTGTTAGCCCACAAGTTCGAGACTTGGTGGGCTACATACTCGATCGTGTGAGTGCCCAAGAGTAAAAAGGTCTCCATAGCCTTCCTGGTACTTTCTTTGGATATATCCTCCGAACGTAAAAGGATGCCTAGGGTCCCTAGCCAGATATCCAGCCACGAAGAGGCCTGCATGGCACACTTTGCCACCTTCTCCTGGCTAAGGATCTCCGTAGCCAAGAACGAGACCTGCCGGTTGGAGTCTCTCTCAAGAGGGACTCCCCTGGATGGTGAAGGGGAAGAGCCAAACAAGTCTCCTCAACGATGTCAAAGTACCTGATCTGTTGGACACGAGGAGGTGGGAGGAGCTTGTTGACGGCGCTGGATCGGCTGGAGGAGGCAAGCTCGGAGAACTGGACTTTCACCTTGTCTCTGGCACTCTTGACCCCTTGAGACCAGGGCAAAGCCGCACTGGCCTTCGAGGGTTTTTGAGTCCCAAAGACTCCGTCCATGACCGTGTCTTTGCCCCCACGAGGAGAAATCTCTGGGTCAGCAAACCCATTGAGATTCCTCATAAGGGTCAGAACCTGCCAGAACGCATGTTCTGATTCCTGCAGCTCTCCTCCTGAAGGGCTAGCAGCGAAGTCTCCTGTCCCTAAAGGCTCTTCTTGGGGGGACTCGTGGACGTTTTCCGAGTGCTTGGCTGGCTCCGGTCTAAGCCTCGAAGACGACTACGGTACAGTCTTGGAGTCCTACGACTCCCTCCTGGGAGGGATGCAAGACTCCAACAACGACGGTGGGAGGCTCTTCTCCACCCCTACCCGAGAAGACTTTCCAGCACGAGGTAGGGTTTCCCTCATTGGTGTGACGGAAGAACGCCTCACCTCATGTTGACTCCCCTGAGGACGGGAAGTCTTCGTCCGAAGGGGAGGGAGAGAAAGTCTGGGGGGGTGAGGAGGCCTTCCTCAAAGACTTACGGGGAGTCAGCTTCGCCCTCGGAGAAGTTACCACGTTCGAAACTCCTCTCTTCCTCTTCAGGGGTGTAGAAGCTGCCAAGGATTTGTGGCCCAGGTCAGAGAGAACAGGCTTAAACGCCTGCATAACCGCTCTGACCAGTGTCCCAAACTAAGGCTGCTGGCTGACGGCTGTGCTGTCAGATACTCCCTCTGGAGGGAAAGAGATCGACCGATCCCTGGGAGGATTTACCAAAGGGGGGTTCGCCTCAAACAAAGATGATGAAGGAGAAGAAATGTCCCTGGACCTTTCTGGAACCTTCCCCCCTGTCGACGATGATGACCTTGCTGCGCGTTGTCCTGCAGCCTCGCGTGTGGGGGGGGGGGGGTTGATGATCGCGCTGGGGAGCGTGCTGGGCCTCACGCGATGGGAAATACCCTGGGACGCGCGCGGGCGAATGTTGGCGCACGTGCACGCGAGGGCGATGGCGAGGGTGCGCGCAGGCGAGCAATGGCGCGCAGGGGCGCGAGTTGGAGAAAGCAGAGGGTGTACAGAAGGAAGGTTGCGCGCGAGGCTGAAGGTTGCGCGCGAGGCTGAAGGTTGCGCGCGAGGCTGAATGTTCGCGGGCGAGCGGTCGTGCAGGATCAGGCTGAAGAGTCCGTGCGGGCGATGATACCGTTGGGCGCGCGCGCGCAGGAGACACATCTCTTGTGCACGGGCGTGCATGAGTGCAGACATAAGGCTGGGGAGATGGGCGTGGGCGCGAGTGGGAGACTGCGCGCTAAGGCATGCTGGCGAGGGATGGCATGCAGGTGGAGAACGACGGTGCGTTGGCGAGCGCTGACGAGCAGGGGAAGAAATTAACTTCCCTACTGCGCCCAGATCAGAAGATCGTGGGCGAGCAGATCGTTGGCGCGTTGGTGAGCGCTGGCGCGCAGCAGGTTGAAGGCGCGCAGTAGCGCGCTGGCGATCAGGAAAGCGCTGGCGCGCATGTGAGCACTGACGCGCAGGCGAGCGCTGGCGCGCAGGTGAGCGCTGGCGCGCTTTAACAGTGACATCCTTGGTAGATGAGGGCTTGCGCGCATGAGAGCACTGGCGCGTAAGGGACGTATGTGCCAACTTGCGCATACGCCCTTGTTGCCCCGAGGGGACCGTTGCCTGTTTCACAACAGGATGTGTCGGCGAAGGTGAATGTTCGCGCACGCACGGGCGCGCGGGCGCTCAGGATCAGGCTGAAGAGCCCGTGCGGGCGATGATACCGTTGGGCGCGCGCGCAGGAGACATCTCTTGCGCGCGGGCACGCATGAGTGCGCACATCAGGCTGTGGAGATGGGCGTGGGCGTGCAGGGCGCGCGTGCGCAACCTCGTAGGCGCGTGTGGGAGATTGCGCGCGAAGGCGTGCTGGCGCGCAGGTGGAGAACTTAGGCACGTTGGCGAGCGCTGGCGAGCGCTGACGAGAAGGGGAAGAAATTAACTTCCTTACTGCGCCCAGATCAGAAGATCGTGGGCGCACAGGAGATCGTTGGCGCGCAGGCGAGCACTGGCACAGGAGAACGATGGCACGCATGGCGCGCAGCAGGTTGAAGGCGCGCAGTAGCGCGCTGGCGATCAGCTGGCGCGCAGGTGAGCGCTGACGCACTTTAACAGGAACATCCTCCGTAGATGAGCGCTGGCGCGTAAGGGACGTACGTGCCAATTTGCGCATACACCCTTGATGCCCCGAAGAGACCGTTGCCTGTTTCACAACAGGATGTGTTGGCGCCCACAGCGCGTCAGCAGCCAGGATTGGCGACAGCATGTCAGCAGGTCTGACGGGTGGAAGGTCGACGTGTCCTTTGTAAGGATGACCTTCTACCGAAGGGAATCGTGAACGATCTGCAGAGAGGTCCAGGGTTGTAGTTGGGAGCGTCGGAGAACGATGGCGAGGTTCCTCTGCGGCGGACTGCAGAGACGATGAACCGAAGAGGCACCTCCTCACACCCTTGTGAGGTGAAGGAAGGCCTTTCCGGCGAAGAGGAAGGCAGGCTTTACGCCTTATGCGCCCTGGGGGCCGTGGGGTCAGCGGGCTGACCATTAGCAGTCCTCCGAAGAGGAGTCTTTGTGAGTGAACTCGGGGGAGAATCACCGGCAGGAGAGACCGTTGGACTTAGTTCCTCCCTCGAAGGATGAGGAGAGGGAGGAACTAAGCCTTCAGCTACAACAGGTTGATCAGGAGCAGAGGTCTGAGATACCGCATCGGAAGCCTCTGCCACCACAACGTCGACGATAGACAGAGGATCAACCTCTGCCAAAGTCGGCGATTGTTTGACAGCGGCCCCCAACTGGATCATGTCAAACAAGGCTTCCTTCGAGGGCAAACCCTCAAGCCCCAAGGAAGACCAAAGCTGAAATAAATCATTATTAGACAGATTAAAATTTAAATCCTCCCCCGGGGGAGGAGGAGGAGCTGCCTTGCTATGGGAGGCAACTCCCTCTCCCGAACCTCGAGATCGGGCAACAGAACTATGGCCTACGCTACCACTCGACAATTTCTCGGAAGAAACCAATCGAGCGGGAGCTTCGGAGGAGGTTTGGGCAATGGAAGAAGAGCCCTTGGGATTTTCTCCTTTCTAAGAAACCTTCGAAGGAGAAATATCCCGTTTGGACTTCTTCTTCCGTCCCCGAGAAAACCTCTCCCACTGGGAGGTAGACCACTCCCTACACTCACAACACTTATTATTTTTATCACACCGCTGGCCCCTACAATAAGGACAAAGGGTGTGAGCGTCCGTATCGACCGCCGACATAGACATGCCACAAGGGCAGTCGGGTAAACCAGGACAGTTTCGCATATTAGCAGAGGCCAACTTCAAACACACCTGTAAAAGGAAAAGGAAAAAGCATTAAATGGCTGTCAGAAAGGCGAGGGTGAAAGCGGACATGTCCGACTACCACCCGAGCTGAGAGCAGAGTGAGCTCAAGCACAGGTGTGTGTGTGAGAAGGGGGGGGGAGCAAGCTACCCTCCCTACCCCCCACTAACTAGCGGTGGGTGGTTTGTATGTCAGTTACGGAACAAACATGAATTAGCATATACAGTAGAACCCCCATTTTCAAAAGTGGATCAAGACTAGAGGCAAGCAATTACAGACCAGTTAGTCTAACATCACATATTATGAAAGTGTATGAAAGGGTAATAAAAAAGAAAATAATGAATCATTTGGTTAAAAATAATTTGTTTAATGTAGGTCAACACGGTTTTGTGCCCGGAAAAAGTACACAAACCCAACTGAGAGCACACTATGAAAACATATATAAAAATATGATAAATGAAAAAGATACAGATGTGGTATATCTAGATTTTGCAAAAGCCTTGGACAAGGTAGATCATATATTAGAGAAAAAAATGAGAAAACATAATATTAAGGGAAAGACAGGAAAATGGATAAAAGAATTTCTACAAAACAGAAAACAGATAGTGGTTGCAAATGACGAGAAATCAGATGAAGCTCAGGTAATATCTTGCGTGCCACAGGTTACGGTATTAGCTGCACTGCTGTTTGTTATTATAATCTCAGACATAGACTGTAATGTTAAAGACTGTAGTGAGAAGTTTCGCCGATGACACAAGAATAAGTAGAGAAATTACTTGTGATGAAGATAGGAACTCATTACAAAGAGATCTAAACAAAATATATGAATGGGCGGAGATAAATAGAAGGTATTTAACTCTGATAAGTTTGAATCAACAAATTATGGAAACAGAAAGAATGGTATATGCATACAGGGGACCTAGTAACAAGACAATCACAAACAAGGAAGCAATTAAAGACCTTGGTGTAATGTTAAACAGGAATATTTTATGCAATGACACTTTAAAACAAGAAAAGCTAAACATATGATTATGCAGTACAAAACTTATGTACGTAGTACACTCGAGTACTGCAATGTGATATGGTACCCAACTACCAAAAGGATATTGCACAAATAGAGAGTGTACAAAGGTCCTTTACTGCTAGAATAGAAGAAGTTAAGGACCTTGACTACTGGGAAAGACTGCAATTTTTAAAATTATACAGTCTAGAAAGGAGAAGAGAACGCTAGATAATAATACAAGCATGGAAACAAATCGAAGGAATTACTGAAAACATCATCTAGAACGCTAGATGATAATACAAGCATGGAAACAAATTGAAGGAATTACTGAAAACATCATCTAGAACGCTAGATGATAATACAAGCATGGAAACAAATCGAAGGAATTACTGAAAACATCATCTAGAACGCTAGATGATAATACAAGCATGGAAACAAATCGAAGGAATTACTGAAAACATCATCTAGAACGCTAGATGATAATACAAGCATGGAAACAAATCAAAGGAATTACTGAAAACATCATCTAGAACGCTAGATGATAATACAAGCATGGAAACAAATTGAAGGAATTACTGAAAACATCATCTAGAACGCTAGATGATAATACAAGCATGGAAACAAATTGAAGGAATTACTGAAAACATCATGGAGCTAAAAATATCAGAAAGAGCAAGCCAAGGTAGATTAACAGTGCCCAAAACTATACCAGGAAAACTAAGGAAGGCACACAGGACATTAATCCACTACGCACCAGCATCGATAATGCAGCGATATCCAAGAAACATATCAGGAGTGAGCGTAGATGTGTTTAAGAATAATCTTGATAAACACTAAGATGCATCCCAGACCATTCAAGACTGGAAGATGCAAAATACACCAGAAAACAAACTCACTCTCACTCTCACTCTCTCTCTCTCTCTCTCTCTCTCTCTCTCTCTCCATTTGGTGAGATAATTAAACTTCATGGAAGTGACAGAA
>NC_090754.1:23944370-24109379 GCF_036898095.1 Palaemon carinicauda | reverse complement strand
ATGTTTTCAGTAATTCCTTCAATTTGTTTCCATGCTTGTATTATTATCTAGCGTTCTCTTTCCTTTCTAGACTATAATTTTAAAAATTGCAGTCTTTTCCTGTAGTCAAGGTCCTTAACTTCTTCTATTCTAGCAGTAAAGGACCTATGTACACTCTCTATTTGTGCAATATCCTTTTGGTAGTGTGGGTACCATATCACATTGCAGTACTCGAGTGTACTACGTACATAAATTTTGTACTGCATAATCTTATGTTTAGCTTTTCTTGTTTTAAAGTGTCGTTGCATAAAATATTCCTGTTAAATATTACACCAAGGTCTTTAATTGCTTCCTTGTTTGTGATTGTCTTGTTATTAGGTCCCCTGTATGCATAAACCTTTCTTTCTGTTTCCATAATTTGTTGATTCAAACTTATCGGAGTTAAATACCATCCTATTTATCTCCGCCCATTCATATATTTTGTTTAGATCTCTTTGTAATGAGTTCCTATCTTCATCACAAGTAATTTCTCTACTTATTCTTGTGTCATCAGCAAAACTTCTCACTAAAGTCTTTAACATTACAGTCTATGTCTGAGATCATAATAACAAACAGCAGTGCAGCTAATACCGTACCCTGTGGCACGCCAGATATTACCTGAGCTTCATCTGATTTCTCGTCATTTGCTACCACTATCTGTTTTCTGTTTTGTAGAAATTCTTTTATCCATTTTCCTGTCTTTCCCTTAATATTATGTTTTCTCATTTTTTTCTCTAATATATGATCTACCTTGTCCAAGGTTTTTGCAAAATCTAGATATACCACATCTGTATCTTTTTCATTTATCATATTTTTATATCTGTTTTCATAGTGTGCTATCAGTTGGGTTTGTGTACTTTTTCCGGGGACCAACCGTGTTGACCTACATTAAACAAATTATTTTTTACCAAATGATTCATTATTTTCTTTTTTATTACCCATTTATACACTTTCATAATATGTGATGTTAGACTAACTGGTCTATAATTGCTTGCCTCTAGTCTTGATCCACATTTGAAAATGGGGGTTCTATATGCTAATTTATGTTTGTTCCGTAACTGACATACAAACCACGCTATTTAATAGGGGTTATTACTTTCGACGTAGCTGAAATTACGAGCCATTAGAATTTTAACGAGGGTTTACTACCCCACCGCTAGTTAGGGGGGGGGGGGGGGTAGGGAGGGTAGCTTGCTAAACACCCCCCCCCCCCCTCACACACCTGTGTTTGAGCTCACTCTGCTCTCGGCTCGGGTGGTAGTCGGACATGTCCGCTTTCACCCTCGCCTTTCTGACAGCCATTTAATGCTTTTTCCTTTTCCTTTTACAGGTGTGTTTGAAGTTGGCCTCTGCTAATATGTGAAACTGTCTTGGTTTACCCGACCGCCATTGTGGCACATTTATGTCGGCGGTCGATACGGACCCTCACACCCTTTGTCCTTATTGTAGGGGCCAGCGATGTGATAGAAATAATAAGTGTGGTGAGTGTAGGGAGTGGTCTACCTCCCAGTGGGAGAGGTTTTCTCGGTGACGGAAGAAGTCCAAACGGGATATTTCTCCTTCGAAGGTTTCTTTGAAAGGAGAAAATCCCAAGGGCTCTTCTTCCATTGCCCAAACCTCCTCCGAAGCTCCCGCTCGATCGGTTTCTTCCGAGAAACTGTCGAGTGGTAGCGTAGGCCATAGTTCTGTTGCCCGATCTCGGGGTTTGGGAGAGGGAGTTGCCTCCCATAGCGAGGCAGCTCCTCCTCCTCCCCCGGGGGAGGATTTAAATCTTAGTCTGTCTAATAATGATTTATTTCAGCTTTGGTCTTCCTTGGGGCTTGAGGGTTCGCCCTCCAAGGAAGCCTTGTTTGACATGATCCGGTTGGGGGCCGCTGTCAAACAATCGCCGACTTTGGCAGAGGTTGATCCTCTGTCTATCGTCGACATTGTGGTGGCAGAGGCTTCCGATGCGGTATCTCAGACCTCTGCTCCTGATCAACCTGTTGTAGCTGAAGGCTTAGTTCCTCCCTCTGCTCATCCTTCGAGGGAGGAACTAAGTCCAACGGTCTCTCCTGCCGGTGATTCTCTCCCTTCGGGGGAGTTCACTCACAGAGATTCCTCTTCGGAGGACTGCTGATGGTCAGCCCGCTGACCCCACGGCCCCCAGAGGGCACTTAAGGCGTAAAGCCTGCCTTCCTCTTCGCCGGAAAGGCCTTTCTTCACCTCACAAGGGTGTGAGGAGGTGCCTCTTCGGTTCATCGTCTCCGCAGTCCGCCGCAGAGGAACCTCGCCATCCTTCTCCGACGCTCCCAACTACAACCCTGGACCTCTCTGCAGATCGTTCGCGATCCCCTTCGGTGGAAGGTCGTTCTTACAAAGGACACGTCGACCTTCCACCCGTCAGACCTGCTGACCTGCCGTCGCCGATCCTGGCTGCTGACGCGCTGTGGGTGCCAATACATCCTGTTGTGAAACAGGCAACGGTTCCTTCGGCGCATCAAGGGAGTATGCGCAAATTGGCACATACGTCCCTTACGCGCCAGCGCTCACCTGCGCGCCAACGCTCAACTGTGGGCCATCGCTCATCTACAGAGGATGTTCCTGTTAAAGCGCGTCAGCGCTCACCTGAGCGCTAGCACTCACCTGCGCGCTAGCACTCACTGCGCGCTAGCACTCACCTGATCGCCAACGCGCTACTGCGCGCCTTCAACCTGCTGCACGTCATGCGTGCCATCATTCTCCTGCGCGGCAGCGCTCACCAACGCGCCAGCGCTCTCCTGCGCGCCAACGATCTCCTGTGCGCCCACGATCTTCTGATCTGGGCGCAGTAAGGAAGTTAATTTCTTCCCCTTCTCGTCAGCGCTCGCCAGCGCTTGCCAACGCGCCGTCGTTCTCCACCTGTGCGCCATCCCTCGCCAGCATGCCTTCGTGGGCAGTCTCCCACACGCGCCCACGAGGTTGCGCATGCGCGCCCTGCACACCCACGCCCATCTCCACAGCCTGATGTGCGCACTCATGCGCGCCCGCGCACAAGAGATGTCTCCTGCGCGCGCTCGCCCAATGGTATCATTGCCCACACGGGCTCTTCAGCCTGATCCTGAGCGCCCGCGCACGCGCGAACATTCACCTTCGCCGACACATCCTGTTGTGAAACAGGCAATGGTCCCCTCGGGGCAACAAGGGCGTATGCGCAAGTTGGCACATACGTCCCTTACGCACCAATGCTCACTTGCGCGCCAGTGCTCTCCTGCGCGCAAGGGCTCATCTACCGAGGATGTTACTGTTGAAGTGCGCCAGCGCTCACCTGCGCGCCAGCGCTCTCCTAACCGCCAGCGCGCTACTGCGCGCCTTCAACCTGCTGCGCGCCATTGTTCTCCTGCGCGCCATTATTCTCCTGCGCGCCAGCGCTCACCAACGCGCCAGCGCTCTCCGCGCCAACGATCTTCTGATTTGGGCGCAGTAGGGAAGTTAATTTCTTCCCCTGCTCGTCAGCGCTCGCCAACGCGCCGTCGTTCTCCACCTGCACGCCATCCCTCGCCAGCACGCCTTCGCGCGCAGTCTCCCACTCGCGCCCATGAGGTTGCGCACCCACGCCCATCTCCCCAGCCATAATTGTGCACTCATGCGCGGCCGCGCGCAAGAGATGTGTCTCCTGCGCGCGCGTGCCCAACGGTATCATCGCTCGCACGGACTCTTCAGCCTGATCCTGCATGCCCGCTCGCGCGCGAACATTCAGCCTCGCGCACGCAACCTTCCTTCTGCACACCCTCTGCTTTCTCCAGCTCGCGCCCCTGCGCGCCATCGCTCGCCCCGCGCGCACCATCGCTCGCCCGCGCGCACCATCGCTCGCCCGCGCGCACCATCGCTCGCCCACGCGCACCATCGCCCTCACGCGCCAACATTTGCCCGTGCGCGACCCAGGGTATATCCCATCGCGCGATCATCAACCCCCCCCCCAGCGCGAGGCTGCAGGACAACGCGCGGCAAGGTCGTCATTGTCGCGTCTCCTCCTCCTCCTCCACCTCCCTCCCCCCCCCACTGCAAGCGTAGAACAGCGCGCTCGCCAGCAGGGGTGAAGGTTCCAGAAAGGTCCAGGGACATTTCTTCTCCTTCATCATCTTTGTTTCAGGCGAACCCCCTTTGGTAACTCCTCCCAGGGATCAGTCGATCACTTTCCCTCCAGAGGGAGTATCTGACAGCACAGCCGTCAGCCAGCAGCCTTGGTTTGGGACACTGGTCAGAGCAGTCATGCAGGCGTCTAAGTCTGTTCTCTCTGACCTGGGCCACAAATCCTTGGCAGCTTCTACTCCCCTGAAGAGGAAGAGAGGAGTTTCGAACGTGGTAACTTCTCCGAGGGTGAAGCTGACTCCTCGTAAGTCCTTGAGGAAGGCCTGCTCACCCCCCCCCCAGACTTTCTCTCCCTCCCCTTTGGACGAAGACTTCCCATCCTTTGGGGATTCAACGTGAGGTGAGGCGTTCCTCCGTCGCACCAATGAGGGAAACCCCACCTCGCGCTAGAAAGTCTTCTCGGGTAGGGGTGGAGAAGAGCCTCCCACCGTCGTTGTTGGAGTCTTGCATCCCTCCCAGGAGGGAGTCGAAGGACTCCAAGACTGTACCGAAGTCGTCATCAAGGCTTAGACCGGAGCCAGCCAAGCACTCGGAAAATGTCCACGAGTCCCCCCAAGAAGAGCCTTTAGGGACAGGAGACTTCACTGCTAGCCCTTTAGAAGGAGAGCTGCAGGAATCAGAACATGCATTCTGGCAGGTTCTGACCCTTATGAGGAATCTCAATGGGTTTGCTGATCCAGAGATTCCTCCTCGTGAGGGCAAAGACACGGTCTTGGACCGAGTCTTTGGGACTCAAAAACCCTCGAAGGCCAGTGCGGCTTTGCCCTGGTCTCAAGGGGTCAAGAGTGCCAGAGACAAGGTCAAAGTCCAGCTCTCCGAGCTTGCCTCCTCCAGCCGATCCAGCGCCGGCAACAAGCTCCTCCCACCTCCTCGTGTCCAACAGAGGAGGTACTTCGACATCGTTGAGGAGACTTGTTTGGCTCTTCCCCTTCACCATTCTTTGGAAGAGCTTACCAGGGGAGTCCCTCTTGAGAGACTCTCCAACCGGCAGGTCTCGTTCTTGGCTATGGAGATCCTTAGCCAGGAGAAGGTGGCAAAGTGTGCCATGCAGGCCACTTCGTGGCTGGATATCTGGCTAGGGACCCTAGGCATCCTTTTACGTTCGGAGGATTTAACCAAAGAAAGTACCAGGAAGGCTATGGAGACCTTTTTACTCTCGGGCACTCACACGATCGAGTTTCTAGCCCACCAATTCTCGAACTTGTGGGCTAACACCATCTTGAAACGTCGAGATACGGTGTCTGAGAGGTTCCATCAAAAGGTCCCTAATACCGAGATCACCAGACTCAGACATTCTTCCGTTGTGGGGAAGAACTTCTTTAAGCCTAAGAACGTGGAGCAGGCCGCTGAGAGGTGGAGGAAGTCCAACCAGGACTCTCTTCTACATAGGGCTCTAACATTGAAGCCCTTTAAACCTCCAGCACCCCAGCAGCCATGTCCTACCAAGACCACAGAACCGGCAGCTGCAGCGAAGACGATGGTGTCTAAGCCCTTTCCTGTCAAGGACAAGAAAGGGAAAAAGTCCTCCAGGGGAGGAAAGAATCCTAGAGGGAGCGGCCGAGGCCGCAAACGCTAGGATTGGCAGTCCCCCTGCATGTCCACCGGTGGGGAGATGCCTACAAAGTTGCGCGAACAGGTGGCAGCAACTCGGGGGCGATTCCTGTACGATTTCCGTAATCAGTCAGGGATATCGCAACGTCCCGTTCCCGTCCCGTTCACAACATCTCTACCTCCCCTGACAGCGGATCCAATGTCCTTGAGCTCCCTTGCCATGGGATCGGCAAGGGGGCAAGCCCTTCGGGCAGGAGTCCAGACCATGTTGAAGAAGGGCGCTCTCCAAGAGGTCCACGACGGGTCTCCAGGCTTCTTCAGTCGACTCCTTCTTGTGAAGAAGGCGTCTGGAGGCTGGAGACCAGTCATCGACCTCTCAGCTCTGAACAAGTTTGTCAAGCAAACTCCGTTCAGCATGTAGACCGCAGACACTGTCAGACTCGCAATGAGACCGCAAGACTTCATGTGTACACTGGACCTGAAGGACGCGTACTTCCAGATCCCAGTCCATCCGTCTTCAAGGAAGTACTTAAGATTCAGCCTAGACAACAAGGTTTACCAGTGTTTCGGTCTCTCCACAGCACCACAGGTTTTCACCAGAGTGTTCACCCTAATATCGTCGTGGGCACTCAAGATCGGAATCCGTCTCCTCCGTTATCTGGACGACTGGCTGATCCTAGCAGACTCGGAGTCAGCCCTTCTTCGACACCGAGACAAACTTCTGGGACTTTGCCAAGATCTGGGGATCATGGTAAATCTCGAGAAGTCCTCTCTGCTTCCCACTCAAAGGCTGGTATATCTAGGCATGATCATAGACACCAATCTCCACAAAGCCTTCCCATCAGATGACAGGATAGCAAGGCTGAGGAGGGTCGCAAGCCCTTTCCTCAGACGAGAAGAACTTCCAGCCCAATCGTGGTTACGTCTCCTCGGTCACCTCTCATCTTTGGCCCGTCTAGTTCCCAACGGTCGCCTCAGGGTTAGATCCCTCCAATGGCGACTCAAGTCTCGGTGGAATCAGTGTTACGATTCCCCGGACGTCATGATCCCTATGGGTTCTGCGGAACAGACGGACCTCCAGTGGTGGGTGACAGACGAGAACCTACGACGAGGAGTGGATCTTCTCGTCCTCCCCCCGGATTTGATGCTGTTTTCGGACGGCTCAAAGAAAGGGTGGGGGGCCCACGTTCTGCAACACAGGACCTCAGGCCTGTGGTCAGAATCAGAAAAGTACCTCCATATAAATCTGCTAGAAATGAAGGCCGTATTCCTGGCCCTTCAACAGTTCCAACAATACCTGGCGGGTCACTCTGTGGTGGTGATGAGCGACAACACCACAGTAGTGGCTTACATCAACAAGCAAGGAGGTACCTTTTCAAAGCAGCTATCCCATCTCGCAGTAGAGATACTTAGATGGACCGAAGTCCACTCGATTCCACTGTCGGCACGTTTCATTCCAGGCAAGAGGAATGTGCTCGCCGACAGTCTGAGCAGAGCGTCTCAGATAGTGAGTACCGTGTGGTCTTTGGATCATCTAGTAGCCAACAAAGTCCTGACTTTTTGAGGTTCCCCAACTGTGGATCTGTTCGCTACAGCGTTGAACTTCAAGCTTCCGCTGTACTGCTCCCCAGTCCCGGATCCCAAGGCACTCTGCTAAGATGCCTTCCAACAACGGTGGGACAACATCGACGTGTACGCCTTTCCCCCATTCTGTCTGATGAGGAGGGTGCTCTACAAGACCAGAATATCGGTCAATCTTTCGATGACCTTTATAACTCCGCTATGGCATCACGCGGAATGATTTCTAGACCTTCTACAACTCCTAACGAAACTTCCGATAGAACTCCCTCCGCGACACGAGCTACTCAAACAACCACATGCCAACATCTTCCACAAAGCCGTAGCTTTGCTACGAATTCACGCCTGGAGACTATCCAGCATCTCCTCGCTGAGAGAGGATTTTCACAACAAGTTGCGGTCAGGATGTCTGGACCTCTGCGAAAGTCATCCGTATCTGTCTACCAGGCAAAGTGGAGAGTCTTCTGTGGTTGGTGTCGTGGAAGGGGTATCTCTCCACTCGATGCCACTATTCCAGCAATAGCGGAGTTCTTCGTGTATTTGCGGGAAGAAATGCGCCTTTCAGTCTCGGCCGTGAAAGGCTATTGCTCAGCCTTAAGTCTAGCCTTCAGGCTCAAAGGAGTGGACATTTCTTCCTCGCTGGAACTTTCCCTACTCATACGGAGTTATGAACTTACCTGCCCTCAGTCGGAAGTGAGTCCTCCTCCATGGAACGTGGTTCGAGTTCTCAGGTCTCTTAAGAGATCTCCCTACGAACCATTACGTCAGGCTTCAGATCCCCACCTAACTTGGAATACGGTGTTCCCACTAGCTTTGGCCTCGGCCAAGCGAGTCAGTGAACTTCATGGTCTCTTATGACATTGCCCATTCAAGGGGATTGGGGGAGGTAACGTTCAAATTCGTCCCTGAGTTTATTGCTAAGACTCAGAATCCGGGAGTGCCGGACCCTCGGTTCGACTCCTTCCAGATTTTGAGTCTTCGTTCTGTAACAGATGACCCAGACCATCTCCTACTGTGTCCAGTCAGGAGTCTGAGGCTATATCTCAAAAGAACGGCTGCAGTACATCCCCAGGTGCAGTCATTGTTTGTGAGCACTGGGAGACTAAGATGAGGGTTACCAAGAACACTATCTCGGCATGGATTCGTAGGGTGATCCATCTGCCCATGAATCCAGACCCTCCTCGCCCTAGAGCACATGACGTCAGGGGCGTAGCTACATCCCTGGCCTACAAGAAAAATTTCTCAGTGACGCAGGTGCTCGAAGCTGGGGTGTGGAAGCGTCAGACGACCTTCACAGCCCACTACCTGCAAGACGTGACCCACAGGAGGCTCGATACGTTTTCTATCGGCCCTGTGATGGCTGCACAACAGCTGGTTTAAAACCTCAGGCTCCTTAATGGACAAGTAGCAGAAGGTTGAGGGCATTGTTACCCGGTCTTAGTCTGCATGAATGAAAAGGTATGTCTGGCCCTTATTCTTTTCTTCATCCTCTCCTCTCTTGGGGAAAGCAGCATCCTGGGTTCTCTCCATAGCTTACCTCAAACCACTGCAGGTAAACTATGTTTCCTTGTGTTCCTAGTATTAAGCTAATACTGTCACGTCCCCATACCCTGACTAGGTGGTATTGGGAGAGTCCTAGCCTAAAGTTTCCATCTAAAGGACTACAGGTCAACTTCCTAGGACGAGTCACACTTCATACCTTCACACACAGCTTACGTAGGCCGCAGCCCTTGCGTAGCAAGGTTCTAGCGAGGTGCAGGGACTCTTTATTGTTGAGTGCTGTCACACTCAGATACTGAGTCCCCGGGCAAAGCCAAAAGCCAGTACTGGCCGGGACTTTCCACCCTTCCTAATGGGTGAGTCACCCCTATTAAAAAGCGTGGTTTGTATGTCAGTTACGGAACAAATGACAAATTCGTAAATAATTTGTATTTTTCCTATCTATACAAACCTTAGCTATTTAATCAAACTTGCCTGCCAGCCCTATCCCCCTTGAAGTCCTACCTCTAAGCAAAGTGAGCTCAAGCACAGGTAATTGTGGGGGGGTAGCAAGTTACCCTCCCTACCCCCCGCTAACTACCGGTGGGGTGGTAAACCCTCGTTAAAATTCTAATGGCTCATCATTTCAGCTACGCTGAAAGTAATAACCCCTATTAAATAGCTAAGGTTTGTATAGTTAGGAAAAATACAAATTATCAACGAATTTGTCATTTAACATATATCTCGCTCATATCTACACTTTGTCTTAGCAGTATTGCAAGCGGCTTCGCGATAGTGTGTGCAGTTTTTTTTTAACAAAATCACTGACACTCCATCTGGACTGGCCGCTGATCCATTTTTTATTTCGCTTATAGCCTGCACAATATCTGCTTCATTTATATCTATATCCGTTAGATATTCACTATTTTCTTCTCTCATTTCGGTTTCATTATTCTCATTCGCAATTCTTGGCGTGAATTCACTCTTATATTTATTTGCTAATATGTTGCACATTTCCTTTTTTTTATTTGTTAACCGTCCTTCAATTCTTAGAGGGCCTATTTCTAATCTCCCTTTATTCATCTTTTTGCATAGGAGTAAAGTAATTTGGGGTTTTTCTTGATATTTTGAAGTGCCCTTCTTCTAAGTCCTTTTTTTTCATTTTCTTTCGATCTTATAATCTTTTCTTTTTTTCTGCATTTTCTATATCACTTTTTATTTCCATCATTTTCCATACATTTTTTTTACTTTTGCAAGATTTTTCTTCCACTTTCTAATTTTCTGAAATAAGATCCTTATGTTTCTTGGTATGCATGTCTGATGTTTATTTTTTTTTTTTGGTACATAGTTTTCAACAATTTTCCCCAGTTTTTTGTATGATTGTCTGTATTTACCTGCATATTATCACTTACTAATACATTTTTCCAATCTGTTTAATTCTTCATTTATTTTGACCATTTTATATTCTTACCATAGAAATTATATTTTCCATACCCTTCCCATCGTTTTGCGCTTGGTTTTTCTCTGCGTTCACTTGCTTTGGAATGGACTTAATTCTATGACATTGTGGTCTGAAATTCCCGTGTTATACACTATTGTTTCTTTAACATAATTCACCTCATTCACAAATACTAAATCTAGGACATTGTCCTTTCTTGTTGGAATGTGGTTTATTTGTTGCATATTATGTTTTAATAGCATATCTTGAAGCTTTTCAAACAGTATCTCATCTTCTGCACTACTATTACTCCCTTTTTTATATGTATATATACAACCACTTTCTTCTATCCGTTGTTTCCAATCCACGAAAGGAAAGTTAAAATCTCCGGATAGGAGTATATTGCAGTCTTTATGGTTTCTACATACCTGTATACCATCTATTTTTTCTATTATTATGTCAAACTCCTTAGTATTTGGGGGTCTGTAGACTACAATATTCACTTATTTTTCATATTCAAATTCTACTGCAATCAATTCACATTCTGTGTTTCTGTATTTTTCATAGACTTTTCCTTGATTTATGTCTCTTCCATATATTGCGGTTCCCCCTTGTTTCCTATTTGTTCTGTCTGATCTATATGTTTGGAAACCCTTTATCTGGTCGCCACTGCCAGTCTCTTGGGAATACCATGTTTCACTTATATTTAATATAACTATTTTTGCAATATGGGTTAGTTCTAAGAACTCTATTTTCCTTTTAGAGTTACTCGTGACTAAACCCTGTGTATTCATCACTATTATGGTTTGTGTTTCATCCGCATTATTTGATATTGGTAATAATATGGATTTTTCCATGCTTCCTTCCTGTTCTGATATGATGTTCTTTTCTTCATTTCCAGGAATTCTGCCATTAAAAAATTCAATTTTTTATTATATTTACTTTTTCGCCTTCATATTTATTTTTGTGTGTATACCTGCAATTATCCCTGTATCTGCACCAACCCCTGGCATTATAGATGCATTCTTTGTAGTTGGGCTCTAATTGTGCTTATATGGGTTGAAAGGTGTCATATCTTGGGGCCTTTTGTGCATAGCGCGGTATATAGTCGGCTTGTTTTTTTGTTTCATTTTTGCTTTCATTTTTCTTTTCTGTTTGCTAAGTTTTCTGACTTTCATTCATGGTTGCAGGATGCATATATCGACATTTTTTAAATTTGCACCCTTTTCCTTCTTTCAGATTTTTGCATATTTTTGGGATGGAGATCTCTGCATTCGTCTCCATATCCGTCTAAATACGCACATTTACCATATATTTCATAATTATGGCATATCTTTGGATGCTTGTAGTAGCATCTTTCGCCAAATCTGCAATTCCTTCTTTTCAGTGAAGAGGAGAGGAGAAAAATCTCACTTGGCTCACTTTTTCCGACGAGAATAATATATATCCCACTGGGAAGATGACCACTCCCAGTGGGATAGATATTAGTCTCGTCGGAAGAATACTAACATGGAAATTTCTCCAAGGATCTTTTCCCTCAACGAGACGGATATACCTGGTGAGGATTCACTTCTAACCTGCTCATAAAAGTTCCACGTGGGCGACCATTAAGGCCCTTGCAGGAACGCATCAAATTTGAGGTAGTAGAAAAGCCCACACTCTAACTTGCAGATAATGGATATGCAAGTGACAAGCAATGCCAAAGACAGAAGCACTATAAGGGCAAAGAGCAGATGATGTGGTTGTCTGATCATAGTAGTGAAGACAGGAACAACCAACTGCCTCCACAGCCAGAAGTGTTGTAAGTACCAGCTTGAGACAATTGTAACCTGTCATGCGCAGCAGTTGCCCAGAAACGCAACATGACGTGATATACTGATTTCCTTTTCATGGTCTGGCTGTAAAAAACGAAACCAGAAATAACCCCATTAAATGACTCGAAATTTTATATCTACGTAGGAATGAACCATATGTCTAATTTCTGCCTTCCGTTGAAACCATTAATCCTACAAGTTCTAAATCAGGGCATCATTAAATGCCTCCTTCTCACAACAAGTCTGTGTAAATGATAAGAATAGCAGATATAGACATGAATATAATAAGGTGCTGGAAGGCATTCACAATGCTGTGTTTATTAAAGGGGCAAAAGAAAACCAGTTATAGCCCCAAGCCATCAGTGTCTGGGGAGTATGTGAAGTCAGATTTTGTTTAATTTTAAAGGTTAACCCTAAATTGTTGGCAAATTATAGGAGATACCTTACTACAGACAGAAAGGCTAATCTGGTAAAGCAATGGCAGAAATGTTAGATGACGATGTCAAACATATAGAGGAGCGATGGGAATAGTTTATAGATGCAAAGCTAAAAGACTTATCAGGTCGTCAATGAAAAAGTATTAGAAGGAAGAAACATCTGAATTTAAGGAGATATAATTTAAAAGAATCAGCATCTTAGGACAAGGTGGTAGCATGCCCATATCCAGCAAAGTTGGGAGAAAAAAATCAGAGGCAGTGGCTATGACGTCAGGCAACCAAGTTTTAAAGCTGGTAAGAATCGGTCAACCCTAGTTTTATGTGGCAAAACAGCGAGCTATTATCTCCTAGTTTTATTTGACAAAACAGCGAGCTATTATCTCCTAGTTTTATGTGGCAAAACAGCGAGCTATTATCTCCTTGTTTTATGTGGCAAAACAGCGAGCTGTTATCTCCTAGTTTTATGTGGCATTACAGCCAGCCATATGAATAATCAAGCCACTTGTCTATCGATCTGAGCATCCCTAAACTTGAAATGACAGGAGTGAGCACACATTTCCTGTTTTCTAGCAATAGTGCAAAGACATATATGCATGCTTTTCTATCTAATCAATTGTCTAAATCAATGCTTCACTACCAAAGTGAAAGTGTACCTGCAGAAGGAAGGTTGCCATTATAGGTGATGCTTATCATTGATAATATGTACTTGTGAACATCAAGATATCTTCATGGAAAATAGACATTTTTGTTGCCCTTCTGCCTCATAAACTCTCAATCATGCAAGGTTTAAATCAAGTCATATAATTGAGTTCTAGCCTTTTACACTCGACAGGTCTTTTAGGTTGTGGGAAGGGCTTTTATAATGCAGACCTGATTATGAAATTGACACCTTGCTATTAAGTATTCACAATTGCTGATGCCATTATCTTTATTTAAGAGACAAGTTACAACCTCAAACTGTTAATACCAGCTTATGGAATTTATGGAGTGATGCTACAAATAATTTCAGTCTTCCCTACTTGTTGGTTATGGATTGCTACACATCATACAATGATGATGTTGACATAAAGTTTTAAAGGTTAAAGGCCGCTCATGAATGGCAGAGGCAAGGGACAGTGACATTTCCCCATCTAGCAGGACTGCATAAGAGACTGACCATATATACATATGATCAGCACCCAAGCCCCCTCTCCACCCAAGCTAGGACCAAGGAGGGCCAGGCAATGGCTGCTAATGACACAGCAGATAGACCTATAGGTTCCCCCAAACCCCAATCCTTAGGTCACGGGGATGGTCAGGTTGCAGTGACCAAAAGAACTAACGAGTTTGAGCGGGACTCAAACCCCAGTCTGGCGTTCACCTTTCAGGGACGTTACCACATTGGCCACCACAACCCCCATAATAGAGCAGTGGAAAGAATCGAGTAATGCAAAGATGAAGAACTCATTAGGTTGTAAAAAGAAGAGTATAAAGAGGAAGAAGATGAAGAAAAATATAGAGGTTTTTGGAGAATCTACATATTTCGATCAGGTGGTAGCATTTATGTACCCAGCAACGTTGAAAGAGATAATCAGAGAACGAGACTGACTGCAGGCAAGTTTTCGTGCTATTAAACAGGAAAAACTGCCTAGGGGTCTTACATCCACACAAGTGCATAACAGGTTTAAAGAAAGGAATGATTAGTAGTCATAAGTTGTTTGTGGCAATACAACAGACCATATGATCAAGCCATTTGTTTTTTACTGATCCAAGAACCTACGAGCTGGAAAGGACATAGATAAGTGCATGCTTCCTGTTTTCTAGCAAGTCACTGCCAATCCATGGGTAATTGCTTTTCTATCTAAGCAGTGGTTTAATGAATGCTTTAGTCCTAAAGTTAAAGTGATGATGCGCTTGATCAATAATACTTTCTGATATGCATATGACTTTATCATGAAAAACAATTATAGACACTGAGTAATATCTGCATCCTAGTAAGACCTGCAAATGCTATATTAAGGCATTTAGTGCATATAATATTTCTTTACTTTTCAAGTCTTTGAGATGTAGGGGGAGGGCTATTGGTGTAGATATGAGGACAGGACATAACAAATTGCTGAAAGACGTCCACAGTTTCCAAAGCCATTATTTTCATAAGAGGAGCAATGTACTAGTTACAGCCATAAGTTACATATTCTGATATTGGCTATATACTGAAAAAAACTTAGTTTTGCAAAATTACACTCTAGGAATTATTGTGCAAGTTGTGAATTGTCCATTGGACCTCGTTATTGCTTAATGCAGTTTTGCATTAGGCACAACCACTTTTTTCAATTAAAACCACTCCCATTTCTTTTCAAGCATTTTAAGAAAAAGTAGTTCTGAACTATTCATTAAAGGGTTATTTCCTGGCTTGTCCCAAACAGGAACCTACACTGCACTGTTGTTGATTGACATGACCAGTTTGGATGAAAGAACAGTAGTGGCAGAAGCACGACTAGCAATGTTTTATGAAATATGGCATAGCCAGGGCCAAGGAAAGAGGATTAAGCTCATGAACATTTTAATATGTGGACTGCCTTTGGTGCTGGTATGAAATTGAATAAGATCCAACATTATTTTACTGTTTCTATTTTTCCTTCGTTTTTTAGACTACAGATTTTGTAGCTCCTAAGTTATCCGTAATTTTACGCAAGTTAGCGAGAAGTGTTTTTTTTTTTTTAGCAATTGTTAGAGAATTGGTAATGTTACTCCATTAAGTAAACGTGTTTGTGGTAGCTCAAGTCCAGTTGCTTATTGGCCAATTTCCTTAACTCGCATATTATTTAAAGATTTTGAATGTCTTTTGGCAAAAAACCAAATAGGTTTGCTGTTCCCTAGTTTGCAATTTGGCTTTAATAAAGAAAAGCCATGGAGTATGCGATGACGTTCTTAAAATCTCCAATGCTGTAAAGAAATCCCTTGAGTGTGGTCAGGAAATTTATATGAATGGCATTGATTTTAGCACTGCCTTTGACTGTGTTAATCATGAGGTCCTATTTTTCAAACTCAAACAGCTGGAATTAGGTGGGTTTTTTCTTTGCATCATTATTGAATTTTTAAAGTAGTAGACCAGAGAGAGAGAGTTGTTGAAAGGCACCATAGTTAGTACTATAGGAATATATCTAGTCTTCCTCAGGGTAGTTTGCTCGGCCTATTACATTTCATACTATATACACATGTGGTTTGGCTTAGAAAACATGCCTGTTGCATATGCAGATGATGCTGCTCTTTGCGTCAATTCAGTCTCCTGAATGTAGATCTGGAATTGCTGAAGCCCTTTATAGAGATCTAGCTAAAATTAGTGCATGTTGCAAATTATGGGACATGAAGTTGATTGTAATAAACTCAAAAGTATCATTGTTAGTATGTGGAGCGTGAAGGCTCCTCAGCATCTGGATCTCGGCATTGATATTTTTAAACTGTTAAACTTTTGAAATTTTAGTTGTGATTCTTGTTAACAAATTTACTTTGGAGAGACACATTCGATCTATCTCCTTCATTTGCACAAAAAATTTGCTTTTTGAGAAAGTATTGAGATTTTTGGTCATCAATTGATTCAGAAGTGTTTTAATTTTCATTATGCCTTGTTTTGAGTATTGCTCTCCTGTATGGTCTTCAGCTGCTGAATCTCATCTTAATTTGTTGAACAGGAGCTTACGGTCTATTAAATTTCTTACTCCTGATCTAGATATTAGTTTCTGGGGTTGTTGTTCAGTTTGTTATGCATGTTGCATAATATTTTTCATAGTTCTGACCATCCTTTGTATTCAGATCTCCCTGACAGTACCAACCTGTTCGTAATGCTGGTGTGCAGTTAATTCTAATAGTCATGTTTTCTCCATCATAAGGCTCAATACTATTCTAGAAGTTTTATTACTATGACCAAGTTGTGGAATGATCTTCCTAATCAAGTAGTTGAATTGGTCGAACTTCAAAATTTCAAAGTTGCAAACATGCTGTGAATGTTTTTATGTTGAACAGGATGACATAAGTCTCTCTCTATATTATATACATGAAAGATCTGTTTTAAGGTTTCTACTGCTCTTAAAATATTTTATTTTAATTGTTTATTACTTCTCTTGTAGTTTATATATTTCTTTATTCAAACTTAAATTCTCCGTAAAAACATCTGATACAAATACTTCTACCTAATTGGACATGTATATCACTTACCTTGGCTGCATTATTTTAGGAAAATTAAAAGTAGTAGTCAGTTTAGCCTCAGAAAAAAAGGAGCAAGATATATTGAGTTTCACATCAACTGCTGTCAAAGAAACATCAAAGATGGTTGGCTTCTATAATGGACTGTGATTAGCAATAATCTGGTTTAAACAGAGGATGCACCCAAATCACTATTCTGATGCCAGTAAGGCAGATTCAAGAGTAGCACTCTGTTGCTTAATTTTACCAGAAATTTTTTCCCTTATTGTAGTCTTGTATACTGTATTTTCAATTGAGTTGTCAGCTCACAAAGCTGCCAATTTCAATTGCATATTATTTTTTGTCAAATCAGATCTTTTTATTTTCCAGAAGATGTCTCCTTTTTTCCAAATATGTATATTTATAATTATATTATTATTGAACTGGGAATAGCCTTCAATATGATAGTGTAACAAGCTCAAAAAGCTGAAACCTAACTAACTGGTATTTGATAACTATATTTTTTGTGTGAAGATATTTTATTTGGTTTTCATCACATTGTTGGTGCTATTAAATGTAAATGTCTTTGACCAGAGTAGCTTTTGCAACATGCCATAAACGTTTTGCTCCAGAAGTAGAAAATGAAATGTCCTTGCCATTGTTTTTATTCATTGCCATTGTTTTCAGGCACTTCCTCCATATGCAACTCCAGAACTATGCCGTACTCCTCTTAGCCATGTAGTGTTGAAGACTAAAATACTTGATATGGGAGAGCCAAGAGCACTATTAGCATTGGCCATTGATCCTCCAAATTTAGCTGACATTAATCGGACAATTTTAAACCTAAAACAGGTAGGGAATTTACCATTATAGTACAAGTTTTTGCTTTATTTTCCATTATTTTTCTTTTAATTTTTTATTCTCACGCTGAGCCTAAATCTTCCTTAATTTTATTAATCTTTGCCTTTTATATTAGACAATCTTCTGTATCAGTCACCATTTCCCCTATTAATCTGTTATAACAAGGGTAAAGTTTATTACCAATCAAAATACTGGAATTTGTCAATGTGGGCTCTTTGTAAATAATTCAATGGATTTAAGAATTCGTTTAACTGAGGTAAAAGCTTATTAAATATCTATGGAACTTATTGGAGAACAAGATAGTTTGATTTCTATTTGAACTCACAGATTTCTTACTGTGATGCCATTGGATTTATACTGTAATTTATAGTACTGTATTGTATTTAAATTTATCATGGATCTGAAGTGGTAAAGGGTTTAATTTCCAATATCATTACAGAAATAAGTGGTATTTTAACAGCTCTGGGGTAAATGGATAAAAGCAGCATCATCATCTGTAAAAAAAAAAAAGGTTTTTAAATATTAAACTTAGCCGGTGAATATATAAATAGCTGACGTCTCCGACGGTCGACAGATTCCAAAAACTCGCGAGCGATCGCCATGAAGGCTGCCGGGTGTGCCCACCAGCGCCGACTATCGGCCAGATACCGCATATACTTCTCAACCAAACCAGTTCTTCTCTGTCGGTGTTACAGACAACACTGGTTCCGCTCGCGCTTGACCTCGAGTTTCTACCGATTGGTGAAGTACTTGGTTTTGGTTTATTGCTTTCGCCATGTTGGATTATTCAATACAGTACTATCTTCAAAAGAAATGCTTTTGAAAGGAGAGGAAAAGTTTTTGCCCTTGCTTTTTTAATCTCACTCTGGTTTTTCCATAGAGAAAAGATGGCCGACCCTTCCCTCAGTGTACGGAAGTGTGTTAAAGGCTTTTAGTAATTATTTTATCACTTTATAAATTATTGTTGATATTTATAGATTTACCTCTATATATTTTATATCTCACCCGCCTTTATTAGGCCTCTTCAATTAGCTTTCCATTTATACTAAACACCGAGATAAATTTTATGTTTTTGTTTATAAGCGGCCTTTGCCTATTCTTTGTAGGCGGTCCTGACTTGGAAAACGAAGTTAAACAACGTTGAGCCCATTCAACTTTTATTTTTGTTTAGATTTAGATGAATATTTTTAGAAAATATTTTAAGAAATTTATTCTTTGAATAGTCTTCGTGCTTTTTTTCAAAGATGAATTAACGTTTGGTTTATTTATGCTACGCAGTTTGCGCTCTATCGTTACGATAGAGAAAGAGAGAATCACGGTTTCACTTTGCAGAAAGAGTAAATCGATTTTGACGTTTTGTTCATTCTTCTTACAAACTGAAGTTTTTTAGATACTAATTTAAAGGAACATGTTAATTTTCAATTTCTTAGTCCTTTAGTTTTTTCCTTTAGACAAATAACCTGTTATTGACGAAGAGTGAGTGAGCCATTCTCTTGTGAGTGACAAGAGAGAGAGAGAGAGAGAGAAAGAGAGAACGATCCGATCTTTATTCTCGTCCCAAGTCTCTGTACAAGGAGTTTGGGAGCGAGTAACGTTGTTCTCGATTCAGATTTTTACTCTCGTCCCAAGTCTTTGTACGGGGAGAGAGGATAGAAAGTTTTAGTTTTTATTCTCATCCCAAGGCACTGTACGGTGAGAGATTGAAAACGTAGTCCTTAGTGAACTAGTTTTAGTCTCCTCCCCAGTCACTGATCTTTTTAACTTTATATATTTCCGTTTTATTCGATATATATGTATATGTTTATTAATTTTTGCATGTGTGTTTCATTTTGTACTAATGTGCTTACATTATACGACATATTTCGCAATTCTAACCTTTTGATTTAAGGGAGAATTGCGTGCCTCTGGTAGAAATCAGTTTTATTCATGTCTAATGTGAAATTATTAAAAAATGCGATATCAGTGAAGAAAGTGCGAAAAACATGTTCAGTGTTGCGGAGGGTTCGTTTGTTCGTGCTTGTCGCTTGCCTAGTCCGAGACCTCTTTCAGGCTCCCCTGCACCAGGGAGAAGGAATGTCGTAGGACCTAAGGGAGTGAGAGGTGTAAACCAACGAACAGACGTTCCCTCAAAGGTATCAGACGTTGCTCGTCAAGCACGTCCTTGCCATAAGACAGGAGAGACGAAGTTTCTCCTCGTCTTCCGATGATTCGTCTCTTTAAAAACCTGGGCGTAAGGTTTCGAGACTTTTGAAACGTTTATTAGTTCCTTCAGAACAAGTTCAACGTCCTAGCTGTAGTCATCATGAGAGTCCCGTTCATAGCGATGACGTTCATGTACAGACGTTTCTGCCACAGACTCGACGTGACGTTGAGCGGTAGACACCGTAGACACGACGTGACGTCGAGTGTCAGTCACCGTAGTCACGATATAGCATCGATCAGCAGTCACCGCTGTTACTACGTGACGTTTGAACGTCAGCCGCCGGAGTCACAGGTTGATCCGAAGTTAAGTTTTTTGCAAGATATGCTGTTAAAGCTTTCTTCTTTAATAGAAGCTTACGATCCTGTTCCTGTGCGAAAGGATCCTTTGCTTTTTGTACGTCACGGTTCTGGGATACGTGATTCAGGTCTTCAACCTTCTAAACGAGCTTTGTTACGTCACGCTGACGTTATCTCTAGTGACAGCTTTGCTGTTAAACGAGATGCGGAGCATAAATCTCGATGTAACTTTGATCGCTTTGAACGTCAGCCACCGCAGTCACAGCGTGACGTTGAGCTGCAGACACCGCAGACACGACGTGACGTTGAGCGGTAGACACCGTAGACATGACGTGACGTCGAGGGTCAGTCACCGTAGTCACGATATAGCATCGAACAGCAGTCACCGCTGTTACTACGTGACGTTTGAACGTCAGTCACTTCTGTCACGACGTGTAGTAGAATAACATTCTCTGCAGTCACAACGTGACATCGACCCTTCAACTTTAACTTCTGTTCATATACAAGTTGATGTAGCCTGTCAGGCTTTTCCTTCACATCATTCTGAATATAAATCTCCTTCTCGCAAGACTTTAGATTTATCAGATGATGTTCCTTCTGAAGAAGTTGATGACCCCCTTTCAACTAATGTACCTTTGGGGAGTCATTCAGAAGAGGAGTAACCTAGGGTGGTCCAACAATCCCTTGTTTTATAATTATCAATTTCTTTAGGGAAATTTTGTCCTACTCGTTTTGTAACGGCTGCTCCGCCGTCTGAGTTTACTCTTGGCATGACTTTCTTCGACTCCTACATTTACGAAGTCAGTTCTCTCTTGTTCTTCCAAGAGAGCCATGCTCTTACTGGGAAACTGGTTGGAATCCAGGAGAAGTTTAGGAAAGTCTGCTTTTGCTTTTCCTCCTTCTTAATTAGCTTCTCGCTCAAGCGTCTGGTGTGACACAGGAGAAGTTCTCGGTTGGGGAGTACCTGCGTCTGCCCAGGAAGACTTCTTAAGCCTAGTGGACTCTCCTCGTCGTCTAGCCATGAGACGCTCCAAGATTTTATGGTCTGCTTCAGAGCTAGACCATCTCCTGTTAGGAGTTTTTTCGAGCATTTGAAGTATTTATTTGTTGGATTGGTCCCTGGGAGCCTTAAGTAAGAAGGTCTCTCCAGCTGTCAATGTATTGCTGTACAATTATGTCATGCATGAACAAGGTTATCAGGGATGGCTCCAATGAACTGGCAGCCACGTTCACTGCAGGAGTACTTAAGATGTAAGTGCGCTCAATGTGTTCATTGTCAAGACAAAGTTCACGATGAAGACTACCAAATCTGTCTTGGCAGCAGTAAGGGAAGGCAAAATGTAGCAAGCTTTGTACATTTTTTGAGGATTCAGAGCCTCCCTTTATTTTGATGACTGGCTAATCAGGGCGTCGTCATTAAATCGCTGTCTGGAGAGCCTCTAATGGACATTAGACCTAACCAAGGAGCTAGGTCTCATAGTGAACGTAGAGAAGTCGTAACTTACAGTACTCCATCCCAGACTATTCTTTATTTGGGGATGAAGATACAGTGTCTGATTTTTCGGGCCTTTTCGTCTCCCACAAGAATGGAACAAACTCTGTTAGAAGTCCGTCACTTGCAATAGAAAAACAGTTGCTCTGTAAGAGTTTGAACAAGCCTCGTGGGAACTCTTTCATCGCTGGAGTAGTTTATCTCTCTGGGGAAACTCACCTTTTGCCCTCTCCAATTTCACTTAAACCATTGGAACAAGGAGAAGGGCTTATAGAGTATCTCTTTCCCAATCTCCAACTCAGTCTAGATATGTCTGACTTGGTGGGACAGCAACATCAGACTTCGAGAAGGTCTTTCTCTTGCGATCAAGAACCCAAACCATGTGTTGTATTCAGATGCATCGGATTTGGGTGAGGGAGCTCCACTGGACAGTCTGGAATGCTCGGGTCTTTGGTCCACGGATCAGAAGGAACTCCATTTAAGGCAAGTAACATCTCTCTTTTGACGAGATTTGTGCAAGGAGAAATGAATGTCTTAGCGGACTGCCTCAGCAGAAGAGGACAAGTCATCTCCATGGAGTGGACGTTGCACAAGACTGTGTGCGAGAAGCTATGGATGACATGGGGTCAACCCACCATAGATCTTTTTGCGACTTCACTGACAAAGAGGCTCTCGACTTATTGCTCTCCAGTTCCAGATCCAGAGGCAGCCCACATAGACGCTTTCCTGCTGGACTGGTCTCACCTGGACGTTTATGCCTTTCCACCTTTCAAGCTCCTAAACAAGGTGCTGCAGAAGTTCGCCTCTCACGAAGGGACCAGGTTGACGTTGGTTGCTCCCCTCTGGCCCGCGAGAGAGTGGTTCACAGAGGTACTTCTATGGCTGGTAGACGTTCCAAGAAGTCTGCCGTTGCGGATGGATCTCTTGCGACAGGCCTCACGTAAACAGATTTCATCAAAGCCTCCCCGCGCTTCGTCTAACTTTCTTCAGACTATCGAAAGACACTCTAGAGCTCGAGGGTTTTCGAAGGAGGCAGCTAGAGCGATCGCGAGGGCTAGAAGATCTTCTACCATCAGGATCTATCAGTCGAAATGGGAGGTATTTAGAGACTGGTGCAAGTCCTCCTCTATTTCCTCTTCCAGTGCCTCTGTAGCGCAGATTGCGGATTTTCTGCTTTATCTGAGAAACGGTCGCTCCCTCTCTGCATCCACCATTAAAGGCTACAGAAGCATGTTAGCTTCTGTTTTCAGGCATAGGGGTTTGGATCTTTCTAATAACAAAGATCTCCAAGACCTGCTTAGGTCTTTCAAGACTTCCAAGGAGCGTCATATTTCGACTCCTGCTTGGAACTTGGACGTGGTCCTACAGTTCCTTATGTCAGACAAGTTTGAACCATTAAATTCAGCCACCCTGAAGGATCTTACCCTCAAGACACTTTTTTTGGTGAGCTTGGCTTCGGCTAAAAGGGTTAGTGAGATACATGCTTTTAGCAAGAACATCGGCTTCTCCGCTAATAAAGCAGTATGTTCTCTTCAACTTGGTTTTTTGGCCAAGAATGAACTTCCGTCTCGTCCTTGGCCTAAATCATTTGAAATCCCCAGTCTTTCTGAGATTGTGGGGAATGAAGTTGAAAGAGATCTGTGCCCCGTTAGAGCTCTTAAATTTTATTTATCCAGAGCTAAACCGCTACGAGGTTGTTCAGAGGCTTTATAGTGCTCCGTTAAAAAGCCCTCTTTGCCCATGTCTAAGAATGCATTGTCTTATTTTATTAGACTTGATTCGGGAGGCGCACACTCATTCAAGTGAGAAGGATCGTAATTTACTTAAAGTCAAGGCTCATGAAGTTAGAGCGATAGCAACTTCAGTAGCGTTTAAGCAAAATAGATCCATTAAAAGTATTATTGACGCGACCTTTTGGAGAAGCAAGTCGGTATTCGCTTCATATTACTTGAAAGATGTCCAGACTCTTTAGGAGGACTGCTACACACTGGGACCATTCGTAGCAGCGAGTGCGGTAGTGGGTGAAGGCTCTACCACTACATTCCCTTAATCCCAATATCCTTTTAATCTACTCTTGAAATTTTTAATCTTATTTTGGGTTGTACGGGAGACTAAGAAGTCTTTCACAATCTTTTTGATTTGGCGGGTGGTCAAAATATTGTTTCTTGAGAGCGCCCAGATTAAGGGTATTGATGAGGTCCTGTTATAGGGGTGTTCACCCTGGATATAGCAGCTCCTGGGAGTCTTTCAGCATCCTAAGAGGATCGCTGGGCTTTGTGAGGATAGCGGACTAATGAGGCAGAGTAATCATCAGAGTCAGCTTCCTTACCAGGTACCTATACTTAAGTTTGTTTTTTGAATATTTGTCAAAAACTCTTGAGCATATACGCCTTTATTGTTTTAATACTGGTCTCTACCCACCACCATGGGTGTGAATCAGCTATTTATATATTCACCGGCTAAATTTAATATTTAAAAATGATATTTTCATTATAAAATAAATTTTTGAATATACTTACCCGATGAATATATAATATTAAAGGCCCTCCCTTCCTCCCTGATAGAGACCCTACGGACTGAGAAGAACTGGTTTGGTTGAGAAGTATATGCGGTATCTGTCCGATAGTTGGCGCTGGTGGGCACACCCGGCAGCCTTCATGGCGATCGCTCGCGAGTTTTTGGAATCTGTCGACCGTCGGAGACGTCAGCTATTTATATATTCACCAGTAAGTATATTCAAAAATTTATTTTATGATGAAAATATCATTTTACCAGTAGTTTGTGCTTTTTAATTCAACCAGCTCATTCATTTGAATGATCTTATGGTGGCTTTATATTATTGGAGACAAAGGACTGTAAGTAAACTTTTGATGGGCTTTCCTCATGCTGAATTACATGGTAATATTGAGGCAAATCAATTAACAAAGAAAGCTGCAGATGGACTACTTATAAGGGGGCCAGGCGGCTAATGCCTTTTTTTTTAAGGACAGGACTTTGACATTCATACCACTTAATAAGGTGACTTAGAACATCTCCAAACTGCATAGGATTTTTGCCTCTGACCTTTAGTTTTGCGACGCTAGGGCGATTTATCCTGAAAATTAGTTTGTTCCGTAACTGAAATACAAACCACGCTATTTACATTGGGTTTACCTTTTAGCGTAGCTGAAATGACGAGCCAATAGTTTTTAACGAGGGTTAATTACCCCCGCGCTAGTTAGCGGGGGTAGGGGAAGGGATAGCTTGTTACCCCTCCCCCCCCACACACACACCGGTGATTTGCTTCACTTCACTATTGGCTCCGGTGATGAACAGACGTGTCTGTCCATCGTCCTCGTTGACAGCCTTTAATCTTTTTCTGCTTTCTCTTTCAGTTTGTGTGTGTGTGTTAGAAGTTGACCACCTTTATGATTACTATGCGTACGTGCCCTGGTATTGCCGGCCACCCTTGTGGTACTTTTATGTCGGCCGTGGACACTGATCCTCACACCCTTTGCCAGCAGTGTCGAGGCCGACGGTGTGATCAGGAAAATAAGTGCAGTGAGTGGTCTGCCTCCCAGTGGGAGAGGTTTGGCCGCCGGCATAAGAAGTCCAAGAGAGACCGTTCTCCTTCCGGGGTTGCCTTGAAGGAGGAAGGTTCTCGGGACTCTTCTTTCGCCGCCCAAACCTCCTCCGAAGCTCCCCCTCGTTCGGCTCCTAAGGAGAGTCGGCCGAGTGGGAGCGCAAGCCCTAGTTCTGTTTCCCGACTTTGGGTTGGGGGAGAGGGCGTCGCCTCCCCTAGCGGGGCGGTTCCTCCTCCTCCCCCGGGGGAGGTTATTGATGAATTTTTGTCTGACGATGATCTTTTTCAGATTTGGGCTTCCCTGGGGCTTAAGGGCTTGCCCTCCAGGGTTGCCCTGATTGACCTTGTCCAGTTGGGGGCCGCCGTTAAGCAGTCGCCGGTGATAGCAGAGGTAGATCCTCTGTCTATCGTCGACTTCGTGGTGGCAGAGGCCTCCGACGGGGCGGGGCAATCCTCTGCAGGTGCAGTTGTGGATGTTGGTACTGACGGCTCTCCTCCCCCTTCTGTACATCCTTCGAAGGGGGAAGGGAGTCCTACGGGCTCTTCTGCTGTCCAGCTTCCCTATAAGGGGAGTGCTTTGACTGAGACTCCCCTTCGGAGGACTGATGGTCCTGACGATCTTCCTCGTGGCCGCCTTCGCCGTAAGGCTCACCGTCCGCTGCGTCGCAAGGGCCTCCCGTCTCCTTATAAGGGTGCTAGGAGGCGCATTTTTGGATCTTCTCCTTCTTCCTCCGAAGGGGACTCTCCTCGCCGTAAACAGCCTGCAGCTCCTGCTTCATTAGACCTCTCTGGGGATCGGTCTCCTACGCCTTCCAGACCTTCAACTTCTGGGGCAGATGTTCAGCAACCTGACCTCGTCACCCGACGGGCAACAGTCCCTTCGGGGCAAAGGGATTTTTCCCTTACGTGTGCAGTGTTAGCGCACAGGCGCTCTCCTGCTCGTCACCACTCTCCTGTTCGCCAGCGCTCTCCTGATGATCGCCCCTCTTCTCGCCAGCGCTCTCCTGAGGATATCCTTCCCCTGCTCGCCCTTCTGCAGTGTTAGCGCACAGGCGCGCTCCTGCTCGTCAGCGCTCTTCTGACCGTCAGCGCTCTCCTGTTCGTCAGCGCTCTTCTGAGGACCATCGCCCTTCTGCTCGCCAGCGCTCCCCTGTGGTCTCTGAAAATCCTGCAGTTCCTGTTGTGCACCCTGCGCGCCATCAGTCTCCTGAGCGCCCTCGCGATCCTCAGCTTGTTCCTGCACAACATCGCTCGCGTTCTCCAGCGCGTGTTTCTAAAACACATATTTGCCCACGCGCTTCCTGTTCCTGTTCGTGAACGCACCGCGCCGACTGTTCCTTAACAGGATTCCACGTGTCGCCCTCTTGCTCGCCAGCGATCACAGACAATTCAACAATCGCCTGCTCGTCAGCGTTCTCCTACACGTCAGCGATCACCTGAACATCGGCGATCTCCAATCGCCTGCGCGCATGCGTTCTCCAACGCGCCGTCGCCCAGAGGATCTGGAAGGACATAGGTCGCCCTCTGTTAGTTCGCCCTCGCGCGGTCGTTAGCCTGCGCGACTTACGCGCTATCGCTCGCCAACGCGCCATCGCTCGCCTGCGCCCCAGCGTTCACCAGCGCACCACCGATCGCCTGCTCGCAATCACTCTCCCACGCGCTACAGGTCTCCTGACCAACGTCGCCAGCGATCTTCGGAGCGTTCTCGCTCGCCCGCGCGACAAGGCGTTCCCTCTCCGACGCGCCAACGCATTCGTTCACTGGCTCGCCCACTCGCTCGTTCGCCTGTACGCCCTCGCGCCCACTCGCCTGCACGCCCGCGCGACCGTTCGCCTTCGCGCCGAATTTCACAACCATTGACAGCAGCAGGAACGCATGTCACCAGACCGCGCTCACGATCGCCTCCACCAAAGCATAGGACCATTGTGCAGGACAGGGAAGACACTTAGAGAGGTCAGTGCGTCTTTCTTCCCCCTTTCCTTTTCAGGCAGGTCCAGTGGTGTCCACTCCGAAGGATCGCCCGATCCCTTTCCTTCCAGCGGGGATTTCGGACTCTGTGTCCGTGGAGCGACAGACTTGGTTTGGTCCTCTGATGTGGGCGTTAGTGAGGGTTATGAAACCAGCACTCGCCGATCAGGGGAACAAACCAACGGCTGCCTCACCTCCGCTGAAGAGAAAGAGAGGAGTGGACTTCGTGGTGACTTCCCCAGGGAGAAGTTGGTTCCTAAGAGGTCTGTCGGGAAGGCCCCATCCCCTTCGCAGGCGTTTTCTCCTTCTCCCGTGGACGAGGCTTTTCCGTCCTCGGGTGAGTCCAGTGAGGCGATAGTCTCCCCCTCGGCTCCAAAGGGGGAGCCTTCTCTTCATGGAGGAGAATTGTCTCGCGCGGAAGGGGCTCTCCGAACCTCTTTGTTGGGATCCTGTATCCCTCCCAGGAGGGAACCCAAGGACTCCAAGACCATCCCGAAATCGTCTTCAAGGATTCGCCAGGAACCCGCTGCTCCCCGGGGGAACGTCCACGCTCCGCCCCAGGAAGAGATTCCGGGGACGGGAGACTTAGCTGCCACCCCGCAAGGAGGAGACCAGCAGGAATCTGAACATGCCTTCTGGCAGGTCCTGAGCCTGATGAGGCAACTCAACGGATTCATGGATCCCGTGATCGCCCCCCGAGAAGGGAAGGGTTAGGTCCTGGACCAAGTGTTCGATGTTCAGAAGGCCCCTAAGACCAGTGCGGCTCTGCCCTGGTCTCGGGGATTGAAGAGTGCCAGAGCCAGGGCCAATGCCCAGCTCGCGATTCTTGCCTCCTCCAGTCGTTCCTCTGCCGGGAACAAACTCATCCCACCTCCTCGTCTCCAGCAGAGGAGGTATTTTGAGATCTTGGGTGAGTCTAGTCTCGCTCTTCCTCTCCATCACTCCGTGGAAGAGCTGGCTAAGGGAGTTCCCCTCGAGAAGCTCTCCGCCCGGCAGGTGTCGTTCTCGGCGTCGGAGATCCTGAGCCATGAGAAGGTCGCGAAGTGCGCCATGCACGCCACTTCGTGGCTGGATATATGGCTAGGAACACTGGGCATCCTATTGTGCTCCAAGGACTTGTCTAAGGAGACCAATAGGAAGGCCCTGGAGACCTTCTTACTCTCGGGCACCCGCTCCATCGAGTTCCTGGCGCACCAGGTCACCACCCTGTGGGCCCACTCGGTGTTGAAGCGGCACGATGCGGTGACCGAGAGGTTCCACCCGAAGGTCCCCGCCGTGGATGTCTGTAGGCTCAGACATGCTTCCCTCCTTGGGGAGAATCTGTTGGAGCCACAGGATATGGAGCGAACGGCTGAAAGGTGGCGGAAATTTAGCACGGACTCCCTCCTCCATAGGGCCCTTACAGCTTGGCCCTATAAGCCTCCAGCTCCGCAGCAACAGCAGCAGCAGCCTCGTAAGGCACCGAAGCAGGCACCGGCAGCTAAGAAAGTGGTGTCTAAGCCCCAGCCCTTTCCAGCCAAGGTCAAAAGGGGTAGTAAGTCCTCCAGGGGAGGCAAGACTCCTAGAGGGAGCGGCCGTGGCCGCAAATCCTAGGAGTGGCAGTCCCCCTGCGTGTCCACCTGTGGGGGGGATGCCTTCAACGTTGCGTGCACAGGTGGCAGCAACACGGTGCCGACGTTTGGACGGTTTCAGTGATCGGCCAAGGCTATCGCGTCCCGTTCATAACATCTCAACCTCCCCTGACAGCGAATCCAGTGTCGTTGAGCTCCTATGCCACGGGATCGGCAAAGGGGCTGGCCCTTCGGTCCGAAGTCGAGACCATGCTCAAGAAGGGTGCTCTCCAGGAGGTCGTCGATGGCTCCCCAGGCTTCTTCAGTCGACTCTTTCTTGTAAAGAAGGCGTCTGGGGGCTGGAGACCTGTCATCGACCTCTCGGCTCTGAACGAGTTTGTCAAGCAAACTCAGTTCAGCATGGAGACAGCAGACACGGTCAGACTTGCGGTGAGACCTCCAGACTTCATGTGCACACTGGATCTAAAGGATGCGTACTTCCAGATCCCAATCCATCCGTCTTCCAGGAAGTACTTGAGATTCTGCCTAGACGACAAGATCTACCAGTTCAAGGTGCTGTGTTTCAGTCTCTCCACAGCTCCTCAGGTGTTCACCAGTGTTCACCCTGATTTCATCTTGGGCGCACAGGAACGACATTTGTCTCCTTCGCTATGTGGACGACTGGCTGATCCTAGCAGACTCGGAGTCGACCCTTCTTCGGCACCGAGACAGGCTTCTAGGTCTTTGCCAGGATCTGGGGATCGTGGTAAACCTCGAGAAGTCCTCTCTGCAGCCGTCCCAACGACTGGTTTATCTAGGCATGCTGATAGACACCAATCTCCACAAAGCCTTTCCATCAGACGACAGGATAGCAAGGCTGAGGAGGGTGGCGGAACCCTTCCTCAGGCGAGAAGAGCTTCCTGCCCAATCGTGGTTGCGTCTCTTAGGTCACCTGTCCTCCCTGGCTCGTCTGGTTCCAAACAGCCGCCTCAGGATGAGATCCCTGCAGTGGCGGCTCAAGTCCCGGTGGAATCAAGGATCCGATTCCCCGGACGTTCAGGTCCCGATAGGATCTTTGGAATGGACGGACTTACGGTGGTGGCTGGTCGACGAGAACCTGCCGAAGGGAGTGAGTCTTCTCGTCCTCTTCCCGGAATTGACACTTTTCGGATGCGTCAAAAGAAGGATGGGGGGCGCACGTTCTGAACCAGAGGACCTCAGGCCTTTGGTCAGAATCAGAAAAGTGCCTGCACATCAACCTGCTAGAATTGAAGGCCGTCTTTCTGGCTCTTCAACAGTTCCAACGGACCCTGGCGGGTCATTCCGTGGTGGTGATGAGCGACAACACCACGGTAGTGGCTTATATCAACAAGCAGGGAGGCACTTTTTCGCAGCAGCTATCCCATCTTGCAGTAGAGATTCTGAGGTGGACCGAAGTCCACTCGATAACACTATCAGCTCGTTTCATTCCTGGCAAGAGGAATGTGCTCGCCTTCCCACCGTTCTGTCTGATGAGAAGGGTGCTCAACAGGACCAGACTATCGGTCAACTGTTCGATGACTGGTAGCTCCGCTATGGCATCACACGGAATGGTTCCCGGACCTTCTGCAGCTCCTGAGAGAACTTCCTCCACGACACGAGCTTCTCAGACAACCCCACTCCAACGTCCCTCACAAGTCCGTGGCCTCACTTCGGCTTCACGCCTGGAGACTATCCAGCGTCTCCTCATGGAGAGAGGCTTTTCGCAACAGGTTGCGGAGAGAATGTCTCGGCACCTGGGAAGGTCCTCTGAGGGAGTCTACCAGGCGAAGTGGAGAGCCTTTTGTGGTTGGTGTTGTGGGAGGGGTATCTCTCCACTCGATGCCACTATTCCAGCAATAGCGGACTTCCTCGTATATCTGCGGGAGGAAATGCGCCTTTCTGTCTCGGCAGTGAAAGGCTATCGCTCAGCCTTAAGCTTGGCCTTCAGTCTGAAAGGCGTGGACATTTCTTCCTCGCTAGAACTCTCTCTACTCGTACGTAGCTATGAGCTTACCTGCCCCCAGTCGGAAGTGAGACCTCCTCCTTGGAACGTGGTTCGGGACCTCAGGGCTCTTAAGAGACCTCCCTTCGAATCATTACGCTAGGCCTCCGATCGCCACCTGTCTTGGAAGACTGCTTTCCTGCTCGTTTTGGCTTCGGCCAAGCGGGTTAGTGAACTTCATGGTCTCTCGTACCACATCGCCCATTCAAGGGGATGGGGGGAGGTAACGTTCAGGTTCGTCCCTGAGTTTGTGGCCAAGACTCAGAATCCTGGAGTGCCGGATCCTCGGTTCGACTCTTTCAGGATCGCGAGTCTCCGCTCTGTAACAAGTGACCCAGACCAGCTGCTATTATGTCCGGTGAGGTGTCTGAGGTACTACTTGAAGAGAACGGCTGCAGTCCGTCCTCAAGTGCGAGCATTGTTTGTGAGCACAGGCAGGACGAAGAGGAGTGTCACCAGGAACACCATCTCAGCTTGGATTCGAAGGGTTATCCACCACGCCTTGAATCCAGACCCTCCTCCGTCACGTCGCCCTAGGGCACACGATGTCAGGGGTGTTGCTACGTCCCTGGAATTCAAGAGAAACTTCTCTGTGACGCAGGTGCTTCAAGCTGGGGTCTGGAAGCGTCAGACGACCTTCACAGCCCACTACCTGCAGGACGTGACCCACAGGAGCCTCGATACGTTTTCTATCGGCCCTGTGGTGGCTGCACAACAGCTGGTCTAACCTCAGGCTCCTTTATGGACAAGTAGCAGTAGGTTGAGGGCGTTGTTACCTGGTTTTAGTCTGCGAGATTGAAAGAGTATGTCTGACCCTTACTACTTTCTTCATTCTTCCCTCTCTTGGGGAAGCAGCATCCTGGTCCTCGCATAGCTGATCTCGACCTCTGCAGGTAACCCATGCTTCTTTGTGCTCCTAGTATTAAGCTTAATACTGTTGCGTCCCCCATACCCTGACGAGGTGGTATTGGGAACGTCCTATCCTAGATTCCTATCTAAAGGTCTCAAGGTCAACTTCATAGGACGAGTCACACTTTCCTCCACACACAACTTATGCAGGCCACTCGTTCCTAGCGAAGCAAGGAACTTGTGAGGTGCAGGGGCTCCTTCTCTCAAGTGCTACTCACTGAGGGATGGAGTCCCCGGGCAAAGCCGAAGTCAGTAAGGCTGGGGACTTTCCACCCTTCTTAAGGGGTAAGTCACCCAATGTAAATAGCGTGGTTTGTATTTCGGTTACGGAACAAATGACAAATTCGGAGATAATTTGTATTTTTCCTAACCATACAAACCTTAGCTATTTACACACAATTTGCCCGCCAACCCTGGCCCCCAAGTCAAGTCCTACCTCTAAGTGAAGGGAAGCAAATCACCGGTGTGTGGGGGGGGAGGGGTAGCAAGCTATCCCTTCCCCTACCCCCGCTAACTAGCGCGGGGGTAATTAACCCTCGTTAAAAACTATTGGCTCGTCATTTCAGCCACGCTAAAAGGTAAACACAATGTAAATAGCTAAGGTTTGTATGGTTAGGAAAAATACAAATTATCTCCGAATTTGTCATGTTTTTCAAATTCCACCTCCTCCTTTGATAATTAATATTAAGCCCTGGGATTACTACCTTATATACACCTGACATATACCCCCAATCAAATGAAGATATTTTTTTCTAAAAGTCATATTTTCGATCGATATGAATTTTTTCATTATGGTAAAAAGATAAACCCTAAAAGTCAGGGGAAAAAAGATGAAAAGAAAAATTAGAAAAAAGGGCAACATTTGATTGTGTTATAATGTCTTTTTAAGTTATATAACAAATTTCAGTGCTATATATTTAAAACTAAGGGAGGAGATAGAATTTGAAGGTCAATAAGTATAGTTTTGAGATACGGGCATTCAAAGTTTTTCTTTGTATTTTTACAAAAACAATATTAATAAATCATGAATTTTATGTTCCTTTTTGGATTTTAATAAACCAAAGTAAAGTTATTTATTATAACTTAATCATAAATGAAGATCCCTTTGTTAGATATCTTGCTTCTTTAAGCAAGACGGTCACTCCATCATCTCTCTCTTTCACTAACTCTGCTAATTTTGCCGATATTACCCACTTCTGTACTCTTATTAGAGCGAATTTTCTTCTTCCTTATGTTAGCAAGTTGTTGATATTGTCTTTTCCTCTTTAGCATGATGAAATTCTTGCCAAAACCAAGAAAAACAGTCATAAAAACAAGTGAATGTCAGAGGTCAAACTCAAGCGTGTACTCTCTATAAGGTTTGTGGTAGGACCGAAGGCTAAAGGGTTTGATATCCGTGTAATACAGCATCTTGTGACTCGTGGAATCTATACAGAGTCCATTGCTTATAATTTGTTTTACATTGAAATGTAATAATTATCAAAATTTACAATAACAAGAAATACTGCATGTTTTTGGTTTATCGAGTTTCTGTTACTAATTACTCTGTAAAAATGTAAGTAAGAGAAATTTTGACAAAATAATTTGTACACTCATTTTCCATTGCCATACGAAGCTCAGTGAATTTTTTCAGGATTTTGTGTTTTTAATCCTATACTCCCATATATTGGCATTCTGCCCGGGCCCTTTAAGGAGCTATCCACTTATGTGTAAGGATTGATTTCAAACCACAATTTGAGAATGTTGAGACTGTCAATCAAAGCAAAAGGAAAGAGGTCACAGATGTTATGTCTATTTGAAAGCATATAAATAGGCACTTACCTAACTCATAAATTTTTATGGCAGGCTATTACCAGCTATTTTCAAGATTGGTGACATTGACTGTGAGGGATATGCTGTGATTGAATGGGCCAGTTTTCAGTAAAGATGTAGTATATGGTGCCACTGACATATTTAGATACATTTGAGACGTTGGTCTTCTATAAAAGATTTGGTTAATCTTATCATAGAATTTTAGAGTAATATTTTATAATGAATGTTATCAAGCTAATTATCTTTGATGTCACCCCACCAAAGAACTTTTTAACAAATCAGTCCCTATTTCCTATTTCAGGTATGTTTTTATGATAGTTTCTATAATCAACCAAAATATATTCTGAAAATTTGTACTGTTATATTTGTATGTAGTTTATTTGTTATTTCTAAAAAATCATCAGGCAATTTTATATTTTTTTTTCCTAGATGGGAGCTTTAGCTATAAAATCTAAAGGGAGAGAATGTTGTTTGGATGGCGACTTGACATATCTTGGAAGAGTGATTGCTGCATTACCAGTGGACCCTCATCTTGCTAAGCTAATTGTAATGGGACACATGTTTGGCTGTGAGAGGGAAGCCATCATTATCGGTAAGTATTCATGTATGTTAATTATTTATTTAATGAATTATGAATAAGCAAGTACAGTATATTTTCAATTTTCAAGATTCAATCCAATCCTTACATATATTGAAATTTTCTTATAGTTAGGTTTCACTTCAGTATGCAAATGAATCTCTCTCTCTCTCTCTCTCTCTCTCTCTCTCTCTCTCTCTCTCTCTCTCTCTCTCTCTCTCTCTCACTCTCTCTCTCTCTCTCTCTCTCTCTCTCTCTCTCTCTCTCTCTTTTATCAGCGGATGTAGTAAACAGTAACACGGTAAATGAGTTTAAGAATAAGTTAGACAAGATGATAAGAACTAAAGAAGCTAAATTGCTCTACCAAAGAGCAATTGGAATCTCCTCAGATGGACTAAAAAGTCTTTGAGACATCCAAAATCCTTGTAACTCCTTGTAACACTCTCTCTCTCTCTCTCTCTCTCTCTCTCTCTCTCTCTCTCTCTCTCTCTCTCTCTCTCTCTCTCTCTCTCTCTCTCAGATCAAGTATAAGTTGGACAAGATCATAAGAACTCTCTAAATGCTTAAACTAAATCACTCTACCAAAGAGCAATTAGAGTCTGTGCAGATGGACTAAAAGATTTTTGAGACATCCAAAATCCTTGTAGCAGTAACACGGTAAATGAAGTTAATGTTAGGGTGTCTGGGATTGAAAAGGGAAGAGCAAGAGAGGGTGTGGCTTTATTGCTGAGTGAAAGGATGACAGGTAAAGTAGTGGAATGGAAGGAGATATTATTATTATAGTTATTATTACTAGCCAAGGGTTCCAGGGAAAAATAGCCCAGTGAGGAAAGGAAATAAGGAAATAAATAAATGATGAGAACAAATTAATAATAAATAATTCTAAAAACAGTAACAACGTCAAAATAGATGTCATATATAAACTATTAACAACGTCAAAAACAGATATGTCATATATAAACTATGAAAAGACTCGTGTCAGCCTGGTCAACATAAAAACTGCTTTTAAATTTAGCACATTGATGTGAAGCCTTTTTTCTCTCGGGACCACTGACCTGATGTCAGTTGGCCCTTGAGATGAGCCACCCAACCTTTCTTCAACATATCTGTAGGGGACCACTCTAATGTAGTCCTGAAACAGGTTCTCCTCGTCTGGCCACCAAAGCAGATCGAGTTTGGTGTCTTTTGAATACCAAAGTTTGGGGCGGGTTTGCTGATTGTGACAGTGTCTTTTTAGGCAGCATTGTACTGATTTTAGATGGCCATACCATGAGAAACCAGTTTCTCTACAGATGTCAATTGGCCTAGAAGTTGCTGCCATTGTATGGCTAGTAGCTGTGACTGTATAAGTAAAGACTTAGTCTACTCCTTTACATTTGGTTGGTGAGCTGGGGACTTTTCGCAGCGAGCCCATCGACACTCTTAATGCTAGAACCTGTATTTGAAGATTTTGATTCTGCCTCATTTTCGTTTTGGGTTAGCCACTTGCGGGGTGGTGTGTGTGTGTGTGTGCAAAGTAGCACAATCATCGATAAACTGAGTCCAAGTCAACACATTTTGGGGGCTCAGATGTATTGCTCGCAAGCACATACATTAGTCGAGGGAGCGCGCTGCTCTAGATTTGCAAGAGCAAGTGCGCTGATCGTAGTTGGAGGGGCTACGGCAACTCTTTGGGAAGAACTACTTTTTATCAATACAGAGTCCCTCTCATCTTGGTTAATGTGGGTAAAGGTTAGGTTGGGTTGGGGATGTTGGGCTTTTGTTAGTGTGTATGGACCAGGTTGTGAGAAAATTGAAGGACTGGGTAGAAGGAATTATGTAGTTGGGATGGGTGACTTAAATGCTAGAGTGGGCGCTGGAGAGGTAGAAGGTGTCATTGGGAAGTATGGCGTACCAGGTAAAAATGAGAGTGGTGAGAGACTGGTAGATATGTGTGTTGAGCAAGAGATGGTGATTAGTTCTAGCTTTTTCAAAAAGAAAGTTAAAAACAAGTATACATGGGTAAGAGTGGCAAATGGACGAGTGATAGAAAGGGCTTTAATGGATTATGTGTTCATAACTGAAAGAATGTTTGGAAGATTGAAAGACGTGCACATGTTTATGGGTATGGCTAACGGTATGTCTGATCATTTTTTGGTGGAAGGAAAATTCGTTGCAGTAAAAGAGGGGGGGGGGTAAAAGGGAACTAGGAGGGTTGAAGAGTTAATAAAACTGGTGGTAAAAAGTGAATATCAAGAAAGGTTGAAAATGGTATATGTCAGAGTGAAAGTAAGAGAAATGGGTAATTTAGAGGAGGAGTGGAAGTTAGTAAAAAAAATTTTGTTGGGATTGCAAGTGATGTGTGTGGCGAGAATTTTGTTGGAGGCAGCATGAGGAAGGGCAGTGAATGGTGGAATGAAGGAGTGAAGGTAAAAGTGGAAGAGAAAAAGAAGGCATTTGAAGAAAGGCTGCAGAATAATAGTGTAGAGAAGTATGAAAGATATTTAGAGAGAAATGTGGAAGTAAAGCGCAAGGTAACCGAGGCAAAGAGGGCGGCTGACCTGAGGTGGGGGTCAGGGATTGGGTCGTTCATATGAAGAGAATAAGAAGTTTTGGAAAGAAGGGAAGAGAGTAAGGAAGGCTGGCTCAAGAATTGAAGAAACAGTGAAAGATGGAAGTGGAATGTTGTTAAAAGGAGAGGAGGCAAGGTAAAGGTGTGCGAAATATTTTGAATGTTTACTGAATGTTGAGGATGATAGGGAGGCCGATATAATTGCTGTTGCAGGTGTTGAGGTGCCAGTAATGGGAGATGAGAATGAGAGAGAGATTACAAGAGAGGAAGTGAGAGCACTAAATGAAACGAGAGTAGGAAAAACACCTGTTATGGATGGTGTGAGAGCTGATATGTTGAAGAAAGGGGGTGTGACTGTACTTGAATGGTTGGTGAGATTGTTTAATGTGTTTGTTCCGTAACCGAAATACAAACCACGCTATTTACAATGGGTTTACCTTTTAGCGCAGCTGAAATGGCGAGCCATTAGAATTTAACGAGGGTGTATTACCCCCGCGCTAGTTAGCGGGGGGGTAGGGGAGTGGTAGCTAGCTACCCCTCCCCCCCCTCACACACAGATGAATGCTCACTTTCACTTTTGGCTCGCACTGTGACAGACGTCTCTGTCTTGGTCCTCTCTTGGCAGCCATTGTTTGTTTTGTCTTTACTTAATCGCTTACTTTTCATTTACTCAATATATATGTAAACATGTTTTCAAGTTTGTATATATATTTGAGTATAGAAATCAGTAAGTTTCCTTTTCAGAGTTGTGTGTGTAGTGTACGATATCTACGTGGAGTCCTCGGCAGTTAGGCCACCACGGCGTAATTTTGACTTATGTCTTTCTCTCTCTCTTGAGGTCGTTCACCCTTTTACTACGTGTTACTACGCCCTTGTAGCTTCCTTTCCGTGTGGGGGGTTGCTACGCCGTACGTTTGTCTCAATTAGTTTATGAATCTAATTGTAGTTGTTTTTTTTTTTTTCAGCTTGTAGAACGATTCCTTTCGGGGTTTTCGTTCTTTCTTTAGTGTTCATTCATTTTTAAATTACATAATTACATAGTTACATAATTATAATTGTTATAATTCTGTTTTGGTTACAGCTCTCCTTCCGTGAGTGTAAGTGGTTGTGAGGGCACGTGCCTGTTGTGTAATTCTTGTTTCCTTTCCCTCGGGATTCCTCTTCGGAGCCTTCCCGGGGGAATGAATGTGTACTAATGTTTTTTGTTATATTATTTTACAGTTACCGATCTAGTTCGTTTCTGTAATATGGCAACGGTGTGAGCGGTCTTGTTGAGGCCTGGGGATTCGGCTGTTGCTGCCTCCCCCCTTGTATTTTCGTCAGGGGCGTGTCTCCTTCTACTGGAAGTACTCCCCTGACGACGGACAGCTCTCCAGTTCATTTTAGAACTCTCAGGAGGCTTGCCTCCTTGGGTGGGTAACTTTCCTTCTGAGGGAAGTTTTTCCTGTCCAGGCTTGAGTTTTTCCCCTTTTGGGGGGTTTTCTCTTGCCTTTTTTTCGTGCGACTATGCTCTTGGTGCTGAGCGATCACACCTGCAGTTTCGCTCAAGGGGCTGGGCAACTGCAGGAGCTCCTCTTCGGAGGATTGCTCCTTTTAGGTCACTGGCTGACCAGTCTCTTCTACGAAGTGTTTCTCTTTCGTTCGCGAGAGAGACCACTCATAGAGACTCCTCTTCTTGGGATTCTTCTGTTGCTGTTGGCCTCCCTCGCCGTAAGGCCCACCGTCCGCCTCGTCGTAAGGGCCTCTCATCTCCCTATAAGGGTGCTAAGAGGCGCCTTTTTGAATCTCCGTTTGCAGCCTACAACTCCTTTTTCTTGATCTTCCGCCTTGGTGCAGATGGACAGCAGTCTGATCTCGTCCTCCGACGGGCAACGGTCTTCCCGACGGACAACGGTCTTCCGACGGACATCAGTCTCCCGGCGGACAGACAACGGTCTTCCGACGGACATCAGTCTCCCGGCGTACATGACAACGGTCTTCCGACGGACATCAGTCTCCCGACGGACAACGATCCCTTCGGGGCAAAGGGTTGCCTCCCACGGGGGTTCTTCCCTTGCGTGTCAGGGTTCCCCTGCGCGCCCTTCTGCTGTGTTTTCTCCTGCTTCTGCTCAGTGTTAGCGCACAGGCGCTCTCCTGCTCGTCAGCGCTCTCATGATGATCATCCCTGCTGTTCCTGTTGGTTCCTGTTACGCGCCCTGTGCGCCCACGTTCGCCCTCGCGATCTAGAACTTCGGTTCAGGTCGGGGTCAAGGACTCTTCTTCTATGCGCAGGCTTCCACGCGTTGCCTTCTGCTCGTCAGTGATCATCAGCTTGCCAGCGATCATCAGCTCGCCAGCGATCATCAGCTCGCCAGCGATCACCTGTCTCTCGGCGATCTCCGGATCGCCCGCGTGTGTTACAGCCGGCACGCCAACGTTCTCCAACACTTCTGAAGGAACATGGTTCGCCAGCTACTAGCTCACCTGCGCATGCTGCTCGCCATCGCGCGACCGCCCACCTGCGGATGCTGCTCGCCATCGCGCGACCGCCCACCTGCGGATGCTGCTCGCCATCGCGCGACCGCCCACCTGCGGATGCTGCTCGCCATCGTGCGACCGCCCACCTGCGGATGCTGCTCGCCATCGCGCGACCGCCCACCTGCGCATGCTGATCGCCATTGCGCGACCGCCCTCCTGCGCATGCTGCTCGCCATCGCGCGACCCGCCCACCTGCGCATGCTGCTCGCCATCGCGCGACCGCCCACCTGCGCATGCTGCTCGCCATCGCGCGACCGCCCACCTGCGCATGCTGCTCGCCATCGCGCGACCGCCCACCTGCGCATGCTGCTCGCCATCACGCGACCGCCCACCTGCGCATGCTGCTCGCCATCGCGCGACCGCCCACCTGCACATGCTGCTCGCCATCGCGTCGGCATGCCACAACGCGCCACTGCCAACCTGCGCGTTAGCGCTCACCAACTCACCACCGATCGCCTGTTGATCCATATCGCCGACGGTGCTCCGTCGCGCGAACCGACGGTGTTCCGTCGCTCGAACCTACAGTGTTTCTTCGCACAAACGTCGGCTTATTTCTTGCAGTATCCATTGCTCGTCTATGGGTTATCGCTCGCCGACCACCAGCTCTCGCCCTTCCTACCACGCTCGCCCTCCTTCTGCGCTCCTTCGCTCACCTTCGTTTGCGTTCCTGCGTTACTGCGCATGGGCGCTTCCACGTTCGCGCATGCGCAAATCTTTGAATTACCATCGCGCGAGCTCCAGGGCGATTGCGACCACGATTCCCATTGGGGTTTTCGCAGCATGGCCAGCCTGGCGAGTTCTTCTGGAGCGTATTTCCAGAACACGGCCTCACCCCTTAAACGCAGAGCATGGCACTTGCAAGAATAGGAGAAACTTCAGGGAGATCTGAGCAACACTCCTCTTTCCAGAACCTGGGTTAGCCCTTCCCCGTCATTCCCTGGAAGGATTTTTGGCGGGGGGGCTTTCCGTTCGAGATTTCTCCATCGGACAAGGGGTGACTGCTTACCCCTTCCTCTGGGGGCTTACCAGGTCCTTTCCCTCCTCGGTTACGGCCCGAGGTTTTGTTCAAGGAAGCTACAAGAAGATCATGGGTACTTTCCTCCTCTCGAGCTCAGGCACCTTGGCCTTTCGTCGTTAAGTATCTAACTTGCGGACAAGCTCGATGTTGTACCATCTGGACGCGCTGACTGAGGGCTTCCTTCGGGTGTCTCATCTGTGGAGGTCGACGACCTCAGACACCCTTCCATCCTTGAGAAGAGTTTGTTTGTGCCCAAGGACAGAGACTTAGACAGCGGCTCTTCGGAGGAAATCGACTTCCGTTTTCACTCCTCCAAGGCGCTTTCTTCCAGACTCTGCAGGGCTCCAGCGCCCTTTTCTTTCAACCACGTCGGCCTAAGTTATCGGCTACGACAACTGGGACAAGGTGTCCAATTGCAGTTTCCTCCTGTCAGGAACAGATGGCACGCGAGGCTCCCCCGGGGGGGCATAGTCCTAAAAGGAGCGGCAGAGTTCACGAACTCTAGGATTGCAGGTTTTTCGCTGGGAGGATGCTTAAGGTTACTCATCCGAATGACAGCTTCCCGATGCCCATTCCCGCACAATCTCTGTGATCAGCCAAGGATATCGCGCCTGCCGTCTCTGTCAGCGAATTCAGTGTCTCTGAACCTCTATGCCATAGCGTCAGCAAGAGTTGCCCGGTTTGGCAGAATGATCCATACCTTAGGCGAAGGTCTTCCATAGGATCATCGACGGCTTCACCCCCGGCCTCTTCAGTCGATCCTTTCTTGTAAGGAAGGGTCTGAGAGGGGAGTTCCGTAGTCGACCTCTCAGCCCTGATCAAGTTTGTCGAACAAACTTCGGCCAGCGTAGAACAGCAGAATCGATCAGACTGGTAACGAGGCGACAGGACTCCTTAAACCCTGGATTGGAAGGACGGGTACTTTCAGTTTCCATTCCATCCATCTTCCAGGGAGCTCGTCGAATTCAGCCTAGACTGCAAGTATTCCTGCTTATGATGCAGTGTGGCTATCCCGCCGTGGCATACCAGGTTTTTTTTCCCAGAGAACTCTCCCTGCCTTCCTCATGGTCGCTCAGGTGCAGGCTTCCGCCTCCTCTGCTGTTTGGAGGGCTGGTCAACTCCGGTAGGCTCAGGTTCGACCTTCATCAGCGCCGGGACAAGCTTCCGGATGCTTACCATGAGTGTGGGTTCATGGTATTTTGCTTGGAGCCTTCTCTTCTTCTGCCTCAACATCTGGAGTATCTGGCCATGATATTGAGTCAACGTCCTTACCACGTTGGAAACCCTGCTTCTCGTCCGTCCAGCGAGGTTAAGCAACGTCGGTTCTGGTCGGTACTTGGATGGGTGACCACCTGGGGACGCCAGATTCTGTTACCACATCCTCCGAGCCTTCCTTTCAGTTGACTGTGGCAAGACTGAGGAGAGTCGCAGTACCTGTTCTCAGTCAAGCAGAGCTTTCAGCCCTACCTTGGAACGTTTCTTAGTTCTCCTTTCCTTATTGACCCGTCTATAGTCCGAACGGTCGCCTCAGGATAAGTTCCATGTGGGGCGGTCCAAGTTCCAGTGGCTTCAGGCAACGTTTAACCGGACTTCCTGGCCCCTTTGGGACCAGCGGAACTATTAGACCTGCAATGGGTGTTGACCTATGGAGCCTCTTGATGGTAGTGGATATTCTCGTCCTTTCCCCACATTCTTGATGCTGTTCTCGGACTCGTCAAAGGAAAGGGGGGGGGGCATGTTCCGGTCCAGGCCTATGGTCAAGACCTGAAGGATACCTCTCCATCATTCAGGCAGGCTTAGGGGCCTTAGTCTGGCCCCTCTACAGATCCTACAGCTCCTGCCGAGTCGCCCCGTGCGCGTCGACTTCATGATTCTGGCGTATTCTAACCAGCAGGGGATGCATTTTCACACCTTCACATCTTGCAGTAGAGATACCGGGATGATTGAGATTATCTCAATACCACCATCGGCTCTCTCATTCCAGGCAGGGGACTGTTCTCTCCGACTATCCGAGCAGAGCCTCGTAGAGAGAGTGTACCTGGGGTTCTTTGACCTTGGGTAGCCAGCAAGTCCTGGTCTGGGGGACCTGATCGCGACAGCTTGGAACCTCAAGCTTCCGCTGTTCTTCCCCCCCAGTCTCAGACCCCGAGACTCTGGCAAGATGCATTCCAGTGATGGTGGGACAACTTCGACGCCTGTGTCTTCCCTCCTTTTTGTCTGTGGACAATGGGTCTCAACAAGACCAGGTTGTCTGTCAACCTTTCAATGGGAGAGCTCCACTGGGACTATGCGCAGAACGGTTTCTGGACCCTCTGCTTCCCCTGACGGAACTCCCGGGAGAGCTTCTCCCACGGCGCAGACTACTCAAACAACCACACTGCGACATCTCTCCCGAACCGGGGCGTCGCTTCGGCTTCATGCCTGGAGACACTACGCCTCCTCCTCAAGAAGAGACAACCCGCTACAGTTGCGGTACGGAGGTCGCGTCATCTGCGATAGTCATCCGCAGGGGTCTTCCAGGCAAAGTGAAGAGTCTAAGGTGGTTGGTGCCGTGGGAGATATACCTCTTCCCTTGAGGCCTCTTCTCCAGCAATAACGGTCTTATTGCCTTTCGGCGGGAGGAAACTCCTTTCCGCTCTCGGCAATGAAGCCTGTCGCTCAGCCTTTCCCTGACCTTCAGGCTTAAAGGAATAACTTTTTCTTGCCCGCTGGATCTTTCCTCACTCATGCGAAGCTACGATCGTCCCTGCCCTAGTTGGAGGAAGACCTCCAACTTGGAGCATGGCTCGGACTTTTAGTCCTTTAAGAGATCTTCTCAAGACCCTTTACGACAGGCCTCGGATTGTATTCCGCCTTGGGTCTCCTGCTCACTCTGGCCACGGCCAGTGTGTAAGCAATCTTCTTGGTCTCGTACGACTCCCCCTTTCTAAGGAAGAGGGGAAGGCAACATTCAGGTTTGCTCCTGAGTTGTTGGCTAGACTCAGAATGTGGGGGTCCCTGCCCTTCGGTCCAATTCCTTCAAGATTTTGAGTCTCCATTCTGTATCTGATGTCCCAAGACCTTCTCTTTCTTGCCAGTAAAGGAATCGAGAGGTTAGCTTTGGGAACAGCTGCAGTTTGTCCTCAGTTGCAGCCGATTTGGGAGCACAAGTAGGACACAGGGGAGAGTCACCAGTATACCTCTTCAGCGCGGACTCAAGGACATTCATCTCGACCTGTCTCCAGACCCTCCCCCGTCACGTCGCCCTACAGCACGATGTTGGATACATCGCAACGTCCCTCGCCTTCGAGTAATACTACTCTGTGACGCAGGTGCTACAAGCTGGAGTCTGGAAGCGTCTAATGACCTTCGCAGCCCGCTTCCTGCAGGGCGTGACCCACAGGAGTCTCGATACGTTTTCTATCGCTCTGTGGTGGCTACACAACAGCTGGTCTAACCTCAGGCTCCTTTTTGGACAGGTAGCAGAAGGTTGAGGTCATTGTTATCAGGTTTAAGTCTGCATGAACGAAAGAAGTATGTCTGGCCCTTATTTCTTTCTTCATCATCCCCTCTACGGGGAGGCAGCATCCTGGTCTCTGCATAGCTGACCTCGAACCTCTGCAGGTAAACCATGCTTCCTTGTGTTCCGAGTATTGAGTCAATACTGTCGCGTCCCTCATACCCTGACGAGGTGGTATTGGGAACGTCCTAACCCAGAGTTCCTTTTGGAACTCCAGGTCAACTGCCTAGGACGGGTCACACTTCTTCCTTCACACACAAGCTTATGTAGGCCACACGGTTCCTTGCGGAACAAGGAGCTTGTGAGGTGCAGGGACTCCTTTTCTCGAGTGCGACTCACTCGGATTCTGAGTCCCCGGGTAAAGTCAAAGCCAGTATGGCTGGGGACTTTCCACCCTACCTAATGGGTAAGTCACCCATTGTAAATAGTGTGGTTTGTATTTCGGTTACGGAACAAATGACAAATTCGAAGATAATTTGTATTTTTCCTAACCATACAAACCTTAGCTATTTACACATATTTGCCCGCCAGCCCTGTTCCCCAAGACAAGTCCTACCTCTAAGTGAAAGTGAGCATTCATCTGTGTGTGAGGGGGGGGAGGGGTAGCTAGCTACCACTCCCCTACCCCCCCCCCCGCTAACTAGCGCGGGGGTAATACACCCTCGTTAAATTCTAATGGCTCGCCATTTCAGCTGCGCTAAAAGGTAAACCCATTGTAAATAGATAAGGTTTGTATGGTTAGGAAAAATACAAATTATCTTCGAATTTTTCATTTTGTGTTGTCAATGGTACCAGTAGATTGGGTTTGTGAATGTATTGTACCACTATATAAGGATAAGGGAGATGTGCATGAGTGTTGTAATTCAAGGGGTATTAGTTTGTTGATTATATTTGGAAAATCATATGGAAGAGTACTGATTTATAGGATTAAGGATAAAACAGAGACTGCAATCTTAGAAGTACAGGATGGTTTTAGAAGAGGTAGGGGATGTATGAATCAGATTTTTACAGTTAGGCAGATATGCGAGAAATATTTACAAAAGGTAAGGAGGTGTATGTTGCGTTTATGGATCTGGAGAAAGCATATGATAGAGTTGATAGGGAAGCGATATGGAATGTGATGAGGTTATATGGAATTGGTGGAAGGTTGTTGCAAGCAGTGAAAAGTTTCTACAAAGGTAGTAAAGTGTGTGTTATGATAGGAAATGAAGTGAGCGATTGGTATCCAGTGAGAGTGGGACTGAGTCAGGGATGTGTGATGTGGCCATGGTTGTTCAACTTGTGTCTTGATGGAGTGGTGAGAGAGGTGAATGCTCGAGTACTTGGACGAGGATTGAAACTGGTAGACGAAAATGATCAGGAGTGGGAGGTAAATCAGTTGTTTGCGGGTGATACTGTATTGGTTGCAGACATGGAAGAGAAGCTTGGCCGATTAGTGACAGAATTTGGAAGGGTATGTGAGAGAAGGAAGTTGAGAGTTAATGTGGGTAAGAGTAAGGTTATGAGATGTACGAGAAGGGAAGATGGCACGAGGCTGAATGTCATGTTGAACGGAGAGTTACTTGAGGTGGATTAGTTTAAATACTTGGGGTCTGTTGTTGCAGCAAATGGTGGAGTGGAAGCAGATGTAGGTCAGAGAGTGAATGAAGGATGCAAAGTATTGGGGGCAGTGAAGGGAGTGGTAAAGAATAGAGGGTTGGGCATGGTTGTAAAGTGAGTTGTGTACGAGAAAGTAATTGTACCAACTATGATGTGTGGATTGGAGTTTTGGGGAATGAAAGTGACAGAGAGACAGAAATTGAGTGTGTTTGAGATTAAGTGTCTGAGGAGTATGGCTGTTGTATCTTGAGTAGATAGGGTTAGGAACGAAGTGGTGAGGGTGAGAAAGGGTGTGAGAAATGAGTTAGTAGCTAGAGTGGATATGAATGTGTTGAGGTGGTTTGGCCATGTTGAGAGAATAGGAAATGGCTGTCTACTAAAGAAGGTGATGAATGCAAGAGTTGTTGGGAGAAGTACAAGAGGAAGGCCAAGGTTAGGTGGATGGATGGAGTTAAGGAAGCTCTGGGTGATAGAAGGATAGATGTGAGAGAGGCAAGAGAGCGTGCTAGAAATAGGAATGAGTGGCAAGCGATTGTGACGCAGTTCCGGTAGGCCCTGCTGTTTCCTCTGGTCGCCTCGGATGACCGCAGAGGTAGCAGCAGTAGTGGATTCAGAGGTATGAAGCTTCATGTGTGGTGGATAACGGGGGAGGGTGGGCACTGGCACCTTAGCAGTACTAGCCGAACTCTGTTGAGTCCCTCGTCAGGCTAGGAGGATCGTAAAGAGGAAAGGCCCCCTTTTTTTTCATTTGTTTGGTGTTGGCTACCCCAAGATTGGGGGAAGTGCCTTGGTATATGTATGTATGTATATATATAAAATGTTAGTACTGATGCATATTTTGGTTAAAGTGTATTCAGATTTTGCAATTTTTCAAATTTTCTCTCTCTCTCTCTCTCTCTCTCTCTCTCTCTCTCTCTCTCTATCTCTCCTCTCTCTCTCTCTCTCTCTCTCTCTCTCTCTCTCTCTCTCTCTCTCTCTCTCTCTCTCTCTCTCTCTCTCTCTCATGTTAGTACTGATGCATATTTTGCTGATAATGTATTAAGATTTTGGAATTTTTTAAAGTAATTTGGGTAATTCAGAGAGAGAATTTGAAATCTTTAAAACTCAATTATTGTTAACTCTGTTCCTATTTTTGTCAAAAATATAGACTTTATTATAGCATAGCATACATACACATACATATACCAAGGCACTTCCCCCAATTTTGGGGGTAGCCGACATCAACAAATGAAACAAAACAAAAAGGGGACCTCTACTCTCTACGTTCCTCCCAGCCTGACAAGGGACTTAACCGATTTCAGCTGGTGCTGCTAGGGTGCCACAGCCCACCCTCCCCCGTTATCCACCACAGATGAAGCTTCATAATGCTGAATCCCCTACTGCTGCTACCTCCTCGGTCATCTAAGGCACTGGAGGAAGCGGCAGGACCTACTGGAACTGCGTCACAATTGCTCGCCATTCATTCCTATTTCTAGCACGCTCTCTTGCCTCTCTCTCATCTATCCTCCTATCGCCCAGAGCTTTCTTCACTCCATCCATCCACCCAAACCTTGGCCTTCCTCTTGTACTTCTCCCATCAACTCTTGCATTCATCACCTTCTTTAGCAGACAGCCATTTTCCATTCTCTCAACATGGCCAAACCACCTCAACACATTCATATCCACTCTAGCTGCTAACTCATTTCTTACACCCGTTCTCACTCTCACCACTTCGTTCCTAACCCTATCTACTCGAGATACACCAGACACTTCATCTCAAACACATTCAATTTCTGTCTCTCCATCACTTTCATTCCCCACAACTCCGATCTTTACATCACAGTTGGTACAATCACTTTCTCATATAGAACTCTCTTTACATTCAGGCCCAACCCTCTATTTTTTACTACTCCTTTAACTGCCCCCAACACTTTGCAACCTTCATTGACTCTCTGACGTACATCTGCTTCCACTCCACCATTTGCTGCAACAACAGACCCCAAGTACTTAAACTGATCCACCTCCTCAAATAACTCTCCATTCAACATGACATTCAACCTTGCACCACCTTCCCTTCTCGTACATCTCATAACCTTTCTCTTACCCACATTAACTCTCAACTTTCTTCTCTCACATACACTTCCAAATTCTGTCACTAATCGGCCAAGCTTCTCTTCTGTGTCTCAACCAGTACAGTATCATCCGCAAACAACAACTGATTTACCTCCCATTCATGGTCATTCTCGTCTACCAGTTTTAATCCTCGTCCAAGCACTCGAGCATTCACCTCTCTCACCACTCCATCAACATACAAGTTAAACAACCACGGTGACATCACACATCCCTGTCTCACCCTCACTCTCAACGGAAACCAATCACTCACTTCATTTCCTATCCTAACACATGCTTTACTACCTTTGTAGAAACTTTTCACTGCTTGCAACAACCTTCCACCAACTCCATATAACCTCATCACATTCCACATTGCTTCCCTATCAACTCTATCATACGCTTTCTCCAGATCCATAAACGCAACATACACCTCCTTACCTTTTGCTAAATATTTCTCGCATATCTGCCTTACTGTAAAAATCTGATTCATACATCCCCTACCTCTTCTAAAACCACCCTGTACTTCTGAGATTGCATTCTCTGTTTTAGCCTTAATCCTATTAATCATTACTCTACCATACACTTTTCCAACTACACTCAACAAACTAATACCTCTTGAATTACAACACTCATGCACATCTCCCTTACCCTTATATAGTGGTACAATACATGCACAAACCCAATCTACTGGTACCATTGACAACACAAAACACATATTAAACAATCTCACCAACCATTCAAGTACAGTCACACCCCCTTTCTTCAACATATCAGCTCTCACACCATCCATACCAGACGCTTTTCCTACTCTCGTTTCATCTAGTGCTCTCCTCACTTCCTCTATTGTAATCTCTCTCTCATTCTCATCTCCCATCACCGGCACCACAACACCTGCAACAGCAATTATATCTGCATCCCTATTGTCCTCAACATTCAGTAAACTTTCAAAATATTCCGCCCACCTTTTCCTTGCCTCCTCTCCTTTTAACAACCTTCCATTTCCATCTTTTACTGTCTCTTCAATTCTTGAGCCAGCCTTCCTTACTCTCTTCACTTCTTTCCAAAACTACTTCTTATTCTCTTCATATGAATGACCCAATCCCTGACCCCACCTCAGGTCAGCTGCCCTCTTTGCCTCACGTACCTTGCGCTTTACTTCCACATTTTTCTCTCTATATTTTTCATACTTTTCTATACTATTACTCTGCAGCCATTCTTCAAAAGCCCTCTTTTTCTCTTCCACTTTTACCTTCACTCCTTCATTCCACCATTCACTGCCCTTCCTCATGCTGCTTCCAACAACCTTCTTGCCACACACATCACTTGCAATCCCAACATAAAACATTTCATTGTACATCTGATATTTATTTTTTTTTAAATTCAAAAGGAAACAAAACTTTATTTACAGTTTATTATTTTTTTTTTACAAAACTTTTAAGATTACAGCATACAAAATGTAGAAAACTGGTCAATTCAGGGTTCATGTGGACATTGGAAAAAAAGGTTTGTTCCCACATGGATACAGACTATTCGTACCTTTAAATAGACAAATGTCTTCAGCAGAGTTGGAATGGCTTTTGCGTTCATTAATGAGATAGTTAACAACACGTGGTACTTGTAGAAAAGTAGGGGCTACCCCTCTGTTGGAAGCTCTTCACCTTTGTCTTTGGCTGCAACAAGTTTAGATATACTGTTGTCACCTAACCTAAAGCTTTGATCTTTTTATTTTACCTTTTAGGAAGTGAATACTGGCTATAGTAGTTTGTGATGGATGTGATTGATTGATTGATTTGGAGTGATATAACCAAGATGACAGAGTACCAGATGGGCAAAAATAACTAGAATATTTACCGAAGCGAACATAACCCAAAATGGCTGCCGATACCTCGGCAAGACAATCGCTTCCAAAACTAAAAACCACCATATTGGAAACAGAACAAATGCCCGGTACTGTCAAAAGCTGCCAAAACAAACTATGGTACTTAACATTGGTAAGGGTGAAGTATCAACGTCAGTCATGTTGAATTAACGACAATCACTTCGAAAAACACTGGGCAAAACACTTATCAACTTTGCTGGCAAGTCCAAAACAGAAGGATGACCTAGTGAGCGCGAGTGGTGGGTGTCGGTAGGGTAACCCAACTGTATTCTCTAGGGCCTGTCACGGCCCTCCCCCTTTGATGAAGGGATTATCTAAATGGAAGACAGCCTGTGAATAGTGTTTTACAAACGCCCTTGTTAGATATACGACACCAACAAGGTGCTCGCGCGAGGGTTGTAACCTCTGCATTCCATGCTTTTAATTTTCTCTGGTATATTTGGAAGATTTATATCAGAAAAAGTACAGAGAAGGACTTTTTCGCCGGCCGTCACAGGTCTCTCCCCAGAAATAGATTTTTCCTTCGTCAAAATCCCTTTTCTGGCCTCCTGTGATAGATGTGAAGGGAGAGATATGTACTTGCTAGGGAAAGGGTGAATGCTACAATGGGTTTATGGCCAAACTGGCTGTCGATCCACAATCAATTATTTAGTCTTGTAGGGGGTTATGATTATTCACAAGCATCTCTGTGTGCAATTGCAGGTTGTGCCTTCATGTACAGTGGCAAGCATATACTTTGAAGGGAAGAGGATAGATAAAGCTTCTCCAGTGTCTTTATTAGCAACATTCAAGAAGACACTGAGGAAGTCTTTTACCTCAATTCCTTCCTTCATTGAGTGCAACTACTACTGTGGCTTCTCCGCCTACACTTCTTACTTGGTTCCCAGTAAGTATGCGGCACGAGTGAGGCAACCTCATGTTTTGGCAGGTTTTTCAGGCTCTGGTGGGTATGGAGTCCCCACCCCCCCTTTTTTTTTTTTGCCACCCCCCATTGGAGGTTGGACACTTCTCTTGTTGCCGCGCAAACTGCCGATGAAGAGTTTGACTAAAGGAAGGCTTGGACCTCATTAGATCTGGCAGTTAAGCCCTCCACGTCTTTGGTAAGGAACATGGTAGCTAACCCCTGGTATTCCAAGTGCCGGTGTCTCCCTCGGTGATGCCAGTGATGAAGGGCATCAATGATGTGACAGCAGTGTCGGAGACTTTAAGTGTTGATTCCCCCTATGAATCTAAAGCCCAAAAGGACTCATCTGTAACAGTGCTAGTGCCTCTAGGGAAGAATGCTCCAGCATGAGTTGGTGCTGCTCCCAACGTTTAGCGTAAGTTGGCTCCCTGGTGTCACCCCCTAGTCCGTTACCCCAACCCCTTTGCTTGTGGTTCCAGGACTCATACCCCCTCCCCCTTTGCCTGTGTTACAAATCCCAGTAAGTGGGCCTAACTCCTCCTCCATGACAGTGTCCCTAGTGTTGTTGTTCCTATTGTAGCAACTAGTGTGGTTTTCTACCCTTGCGATATCATTATCATTGATAGTCCCTTAGACTTTTACTACTCTGCCTGTAGAGGTAGAAAGAAAATTTGGTAAGAGAAAAAAAATGTGTGCATTCCTCTTCCTCTTCATGTTCCAGCTCTGGTTCTGGTGCTCTTTTTCAGACAAGGAGGAGTAAGAAGTCCAGGAAAAGCCGCTTAAATCTTAAGGAAAGGGTTTTTATGATACCTCCTCTCTTTGTGCATGGTTTGTGGCCTCGTGAGGGTCAGAGGGAAGGCTCTTACCATTCTACTCCCCCCTCCTCCCCGGTTGGTGCATGTGCCTGTGCCCAATTTTTCCCCGGCTGTCCCGGTATCCAGGTGAAGTAGAGGCGTACGACCCCATACAGGTGCGCAGGCCCTTAGCCTGAGCTGCTTCAGCTACCCATGTAGTCAGGCAGGGTAGAGGTCATACACCTTCTGTTTGCCATTTGTTGAGGAGCTTCGGCTCCCTCCTTCACCTATCCTACCTGGGTGTTGGACTCATGGTCCCTTCTCTGGTCGTGGTACTTTGGTGCACTGTCTTGAGAAGATGGCACCACTCCAGACTGTCATGGTAAGCATGTGTGCAATCTACGATTACAAGCCAAAGGTGAAGGAGCCAATTAGGATAGGTCTGGAGTGGAGGGAAGAGTATGAGTTACATCTTCTGTTTCTGCATTGATCAGTGTCATGGATCCTTTCCTCCGTTGTTGTCACCCATCTTGGCCTTCACCAGTCCCCGATTACATTTCTGGTTCTGCTCTTAGGGCAAAGTGCTTGTATTGGGGTTTTGGAATGAATCCCCAGTGCAGTTTCTTGCAATCTACTCTTTAAGGTAACCGGACAATCCAGTACTGATGGAGACATGCAATCCTGAGGTTAAGTGTGCCTTTGTGGATGTTGTGCACTCGTATGTGACTGTAACAGATTGGGTAAGTCAACTTTGACTCCACCTTTGTGAAGAACTAAGGTCACTGATCAGTAATTTGGTGCCCTTCAAGGGTTGAGGCCATCCCTGTAGCTGGCCTGGCCCTATCTGGTTATTTGGGCCTTGATTATGTGTGAGAGAGCTATTAGGTTGTAATTGAGTGGCTAGGTGAATGGAACTAACTTTATTTCAACAGATAGTGAGTTGATATACATGTTCTGGACAAGAATGCCACAAAAAATCAAACAAAATAATTCCTGGAAAGGCAGACTTAAACAGGTTCTTTTAATAGTAAGGTATAGAATGAGATATACAGTAAAAAAGAAAATATGATTATAGTGTTCAAGCTTGTGTGAAATATGTGAGGTACATGGCTTCCCCTTAACAAAAAACGTGCATGTGAAATGGGGTACCCCACTCATGAGAGACGTACTGTAGGCGGGTCATCTTGCAGGAGATACGTATGATTAGGCCATCAATGGAGACCCAGTCGTCTTTGCCGGTAATGTTAAAAAAGCCTTTAGATTGCGACGGATCACGAGGAAAGGGGCCATTTAACCAAAGTCTGTCGGCATGTTGTGAATTTTCCCACAACGTGACATAAGGCACTGAAGATTGTTGGAGGAGGTGGCCGACTGAAGAGATTCGGCAGGGACGACCATTTCAGCTACTGAGACATCCGGGGTGTCTATATTATTATTTTTATCATTCTTATTATTATTATTATTGTTATTATATTATTATTATTATAATAGTTAATTTCTAAGCTATAACCCTAGTTTGAAAAGCAGAGTGCTATAAGCTCAGTGGCTCCAATAGGGAAAATAGCCTAGTGAAGAAAGGAAACAAGAATGAAATATTTTAAGAACAATAACATCAAAATGAATAAATACCTCCTATAAACTATAAAAACTTTAACAAAGCAGTGGAAGAGAAATAAGATGGTATAGTGCTCTCGACTATACCCTCAATCAAGAGAACTCCAACTCAAGACAGTGGAAGACCATGGTACAGAAGCTATGGCACTACCCAAGTCTAGTGAACAATGGTTTGATTTTGGAGTGTCCTCCTTGAAGAGCTGCTTACCATAGCTAAAGAGTCTCTTCTATCTTTACCAAGAGGAAAGTGGCCACTAAACAATTACAATGCTGTAGTTAACCCCTTGAGTGAAGAAGAATTGTTTAGTAATCTCAGTTTTGTCAGGTGTGTGAGGACAGAGGAGAATATGTAAAGAATAGGCCAGACTATTTGGTGTGTGTGTGTGTAGGCAAAGGGAAAATGAACTGTAACCAGAGAGAAGGATCCAATGTAGTACTTTCTGGCCAGTCAAAGGACTTAATAACTCTAGTGGTAGTATCTCAATGGGTGGCAGGTGCCCTGGCCAATCCACCTGGAGTGGTCCTAATTCCTAGGAGGACCTAGGAAAGCAGGCTAAACTAGTTGGCCGCCTTGTAGCGGCATATTAAAGCTGCCCTGAGGGTGCGAGGAAAATGTTCAACCATTCCATTGGCAGCAGGGTTGTAGGCAGTTGTCTGATGTAGGACGATTCCCAGGAGACTCGCTGAGGATGGCTACAATTGTGAGGTGAAAGTGGTACCCTTGTCAGAAATATTAAGCTCAAGGATACCAAACCTCGCTATCTACCCTGAGAGTAAGGCAGATGTACGGGGGGAGGGGGGGGGCGTTGCAGTTTCCATGGGAAAGGCTTCAAGCCAACAAGTGTAGCAGTTGATGACAGTAAACTGGTAACTATGGCCTTTTGATGTAGTTACGGCACCTAATACGTCAACGTAAGTGTGGTCAAAATGACGCTGAGGTTGAGGATAGATGCCCACTGAATCCATGTGTCCATGTAGTTTTGAAGATTTTCATTAAGTACAGGCGCAGACCCAATCCTTAGCAAATGAACTTCGTCTTCAGTAGCTGTGCAGTAGATCGGCGAGAGGGATGGGAAAGGCCATGAATGAAATCAAACTTCTGTCGGCGCATGGGAACGGGTATCCATGGTTGTTTTGCTTCCGGTACTGACGTCACAGAGGGTGGTGGTGTTGGAGTTGTCATGGGCGACGTCTTCCCAACCAAATGGTGTGTAGGATGTCTTACATGCTTGGCACTCTGAATCTTTATCGGGCCAAGGTATTGTAATCCAATCCTAGGTGAATGGCAGATAATATGTTTCTTGACAGGGCATCGGCTATGTGATTTATTTTCCCTGGGACATGTTGAAGGGTGCAATTGTATTCAGCCACAGCAGAGAGATGTTGGCGTTGACGGGAGGACCACGCATCAGACTGTCGAGTGAAGGCGTGCATCAGAGGCATGTGGTCTGTGCAAAGGATGAAGGGTACCCTCTAAGAAGTGGCAAAAGGGGCAGACAGCTAAATGCACCACCAGCAATTTGCGGTCGAAGGTAGAGTAGCCGGGGTCCGCCTTGGTCAGTTTTCTATCGAAAATGGCCAATGGGCGGGGCGAGCTGTTGACCAATTGGTCACAATTGTATAGAAGTGTTGATCCTGTAGTCCCTTTGAATGAGAATAGTCAGCATAATTGATAGGCATATCTCTTCTCATGTGCTAAGGTACCGAGCGAAGGACAAACCATGGTTCAAGAATAATTGTAGACGTGCTTATTTGGAGAAACAGGAGGTCTCTCATCTTTGGAAGGGTAACCCATCAGATTTGACCTGGAATAAGTATACTCAGGTTAGAGCTTTAGCTCAGAGATTTTATGTTTCAACTAAAAAAAGTACAATTTAACTATAAAAGAATCCCTTTCTATTTCAACCCAGGAGCATAAGTGGTGGACTACCCTTTAATCTGCATCCTTTGGTGTAGATGCAACAGTTCCTCCTTTACTTAAACCAGATGGCTCTGTCACTCACTGTCCAAAGGAAAAAGCGACTCTTTTGGCAGATGTGTTTGACAGCAAGCAGAGTAATGAGAAACTCGAACTTCCTCATTCCTGTTTCCCTGAGGCTAAACTAACTAGTTTAGCTTTTCGATCTTGTTAAAGCTCTGTTGATGGACCTTGATGCTTATGGACGTGTAGACCCAGATGGTATTTTTCCTTTGTTTTTATAAAGACTGCAGATTTCTTAGCTCCAAAGTTATCTGTTATTTTGCGCAAGTTAGCAAGAAGAGGAGCTTTTAGCACTTGGTGGAGAATTGGTAATGTTAGTGCACTATGTAAAGGTCCAACTGATTATCGCCCAATTTCTATAACTCCCATAGTATCTAAAGTTTTTGAACTTCTTTTGACAAAACGTCTTAATAGGTTTGCTGAAGGTAATCATGTGTTCCTTAGTTTGCAATTTGGTTTTCGTAAAGGCCTTGGAGCATATGATGCCCTTCTTATAATCTCCAATGCTGTACAGTAATCCCTTGATTGGGGTCAGGAAGTTTGTATGGTTGGCCTTGATTTTAGTGCTGCCTTTGACCGTGTTAATCATGAGGCCCTTGTTTTCAAACTCAAAGAGTTGGGAGTGGGTGGGTCATTTCTTAGCATCATTATTGAATTTTTCAGTAATAGATCGCAAAGAGATGTTTTTGATGGTCACCATAGGGAGTATAGGAATGTGATATTTGGTTTTCCTCAGGTTAGTGTTCATGGCCCATTACTTTTCATACTATATACACATGATATGTGGTTTAGTCTAGAAAACCAGCTTATTGCATATGCAGATGATGCTATTCTCTTTGCATCAATTCCATCTCCTGAATGTAGATTTTGGGTTGCTGAATCCCTTAATAGAGATCTAGCTAAAATTAGTGCATGATGCAAATTATGGGGTATGAAGTTGAATCCTAACAAAACTCAAAGTATGATTTTAAGTAGGTCAAGGATGGTAGCTCCTGAACATCTGGATCTCAGCATTGATATTGTTTCTTTAACTTTGCATGACTTTTAAAATTTTAGGTGTAATTCTCGACAGCAAATTTACTTATGAGAAACTTATTAGGTCTGTGTCTTCTTCAATTGCACAAAAAATTGGCTTATTGAGAAAGTCGTTCAAGATTTTTTTTTATCAGTCTATTCTGAAGAAGTGTTTTAATTCTTTTATTTTACCTTGTTTTGAGTATTGTTTTCCTGTCTGGTCTTCAGCTGCTGATTCTCATCTTAATTTGTTGGACAGGAACTTACAGTCTATTAAATTTCTTATTCCTGATCTAGATATTAATCTCTGGCGCCATCATTTAATTAGTTCATTATCATTGTTGCATAAGATTTTTCATAACTCTGACCATCCTTTACATTCAGATCTTCCTGGACAGTTCCATCCTGTTCGTAATACTAGGTATGCAGTTAATTCTAATAGTTAGGCCTTCTCCATCATGAGGCTCAATACTACACAGTACTCTAGAAGTTTTATTCCAGCTGTGACCAAGTTGTGGAATGATCTTCCTAATCGGGTAGTTGAATCAGTAGAACTTCAAAAGTTCAAAGTTGGAGCAAATGTTTTTATGTTGAACAGACTTACATAAGTCCTTTTATATTTTATAAATCAAATATCTGTTTTAATGTTGTTAACAATTTTAAAATATTTTATTTTAGTTTTCATTACTTCTTATATTGTTTTTCTGGGCTCAACCTGTGCCGGCCAGTGAAATGCTCCTATAGCACCATTTCTAAGGAATATAACTGCTAAAATATTACCAGAGAAAAAAATGTATAGGAATGCTAGGTTGAACTAGCTCGCTCACCTATTGGTGTCGGTATAATCTAGGGCGTAACAGACCAGAGGTCTCGTACCATTTAGATATCTCCTCTTCAAAATCCCTCAATAGTGAGGTGCGGTTCAACCTCCCCTGCCGCGCAGACTAGTACTACTAACTCTACCCACGCTTGCCCTACACTCCTTTTTAGCACCTGATACAGTTTAGTGTGTTTTGTTTTTCTCGGTGTTTTTTTTTGCATTATTTTCTTCTCTCTACGCATCGATGGCGGAATCCCAAGTTACTCCATCGAAGTTAAGTACTTTATCCATGAGTTTTAAGCGTGAATGGGCAGTGTAACCATTGTTTTATTAATTCAGAAGTGTTTTATAGTGTTGGCGTTCCTTCTAACCGTTCATGGTTCCACAGTCCTGCCTTTTCTCGCTAGTTCGTTCGTTGTTCTTTTCATTATTGTTATTCGTTCGAACTTTTTGGGAGATTTTACCTTTACACCGATTATATTCTTGCAACTTTAGCGTATCATTATCATTATTATACTATGGTATCAGTGTTAGCGTATCATTAAGGCTCAGTTATGTTGGCATGCCTGCCTTCGTGCATATAGTGGATAGCGTTCCCGCGGGAACTGCTTTGCTGTTTTTTCTAGGAGCGTTTCACTTTGATGTTATATTGACTATTAGTTTTATTTTCGCTCCACATAGTTTTACGTTTTGGTTCGAGTGGGGCTCTCGCGTTGCTCTTTATGTTACTGTTCGGTATCTACCCGCTTCAGTAGTAAGGTTGGTACCCCTGTTTTCCATCTTCCGAGATGACGTCATGCCTCCTCCCTTGCCACTCGCTCGAGTCCCTCTCTTGCCTTATTAACTTAGCATGCCTAGCCATTTTTACGTGATTACGCTTTTTTTTTTTTTCATTATTTACTTTTAAGTATTTTTAACAGTTCATATTGTTTTTATTGTCAAACTCCATTATGATCATATTTTTGGGATTTTCCATGTTGTGTTGAGGGGATCTCCAGTTGGTAGCCCTGCCTACCACCACCTGTCCACGTGATTCCCCTGTACAAACCCCCCCACACCCCCAGAGCACGTCTCTCCTCTCACTCGATGGTTGTTGGCTATGACATACGGGCCAAGCATGCTTGTTCCTCAGTCTTCCCTCAACATTCCGACATACTGAGGACCGAGATTATCTCACGGGGTGCTACATAGTCTCATTCATCCCGGGCGGTTCTCGCCCCCCCCCCCCTCTCCCGTCGTCTCGATTGGCCATCAGTCGGGGGAGGGTCGGGACCGCCGGGGACTATATCACGTGCCCTATCCATGTAATCGGGCAGTCTACTTTACGCCTTCTTAGTATGGCTTTTGCTTTTAGCTTAATGGAATTAGGAATGAGACCTTATCTATAGGTTAGGAGTGTCCCCATCATACGGTACCTCCTGCCATTATCGTTCGTAGTAGGACATATTATTAACCTACAATCATAGCATTCTACACGAATCATTACCTTCGTCCCGGTACATTCTCCCACCGTACCCTCCCGTCATCAGACATTGGGACCTCCGGGCTTACAATACTGCCGGATCTGATGACGCTGACACAGTTTATGATTAATACTTTCCCTACGGGAACCCTATATTTTCACGGATGTTAATGTATTGGATCATAATAATAGGAGTTTTTTATTATATGTATTAAGGATGTAACTTTAAGTTTACTTTAAGTATTTCTGTTCCCAGTCCGGGACTATTATTTTCTATTTAATCCCTTATTTATACATCCTTTTTATACCTCCCTGGTAATGACGGGATGGTATATTCCTCGCTATGACAATATTATTTCATTGATAATCTTAACTTATTACGGAATTGTTTCAACAATGTCAGTTAATTTTTGATATTTTTTTCCCCAGTTACTATACCGGTCCGAATTTTGTTCATAGCCTTTTGTTCCGATTTCATGTTGGTCCATTTTAAGAATCCGGAACACCCGGATCTTTTTAGGTTATTAACCTATTAATGTGGGATACTCATGTATCTGTATTTTATTCTATACTTCCCAAGTAGCGACGGGATAGTGTATTTCAAACTATGACAATATTATTTCATTGATAACCTTAACTTATTACGGAATTGTTTTAACAATGTCAGTTTATTTATAAGTTTTTCCCCGGTTACTAAACCGGTCCTAGAGTTTGTTCATAGCCTTTTGTCCCGGTTTCATATCGGTCTATTTTAAGAATCCGTAACACCCGGATCCTTTTAGGTTACTAACCTATTATGGGATACTCATGTATCTTTATTTCATTCTATACTTCCCAAGTAGCAACGGGATAGTATATTTCTCGCTATGACAATATTATTTCATTGATAATCTTAACTTATTACGCAGTTTCATATTGGTCTAATTTAAGAATTCGGAGCAACCGGATCTCTTTAGGTTACTGACCTGCTATGGGATACTTATGTATCTTTATGTTATTCTATACTTCCCCAGTACCGACGGGATAGTATATTTCTCGCTATGGCAATATTATTTCATTGATAATCTTCACCTTTTATGGAATTATTTTAACAATGTCAGTTAATTTATGAAAAGTTTTTTCCCCGGTTACTATACCGGTCCGAAATTTTGTTCATAGCCTTTGATCCCGGTTTCATACTGGTCTATTTTAAGAATTCGGAGCACCCGGATCTTTTTGGGTTACTACCCTACTATGGGACACACTGTAGGTGCCCCTGTCGTTACTATCTATAATTTTAACTTCGGATATAATCTTTTGGGATTTTCATTTTATTTCCTTTGTGATTGATCGGTTTAAACATTTATTCTCGATCTATTTATTCTACATTCCCAACGGAGTTACCTTGTTCATTAGTAACGATATACCCTCTTTCGGAGCTCGCAGTCTTCTATGACTTGTACCTTGGCGACTCTTTAGATCTGGGTTGGCGGGTTCGCCCGGAGTGTCAGGCCAGAGAGACCCTGTGTTTCTTCCTTTTAGGGGTTTTCAAGGAAGCACGTGGCTGATGTCAGGCCACGTCCTGTTGTCCCTAAAGTTAAAGCTACCCGCCAGCCCCTATCAAAGACTCACAGGTCTTCCAAATCACCAAACCAGTTAAGTCTTAGGGACCACGGCTAGATAAGTTCCCTAAGGAGACCGTTACCTTCCCAAAAGAACAGGCTCAGTCTGTTTGGGTTAGAACCCTGAACGAGTGGGGTTGCACGAACACCATGCTGACTCCCCACAAGAGCACATACACTATGTTTCTTGTGGACGAGCAGACCCCTACTCCTGGCGTCACCAAGATGGTGGACTTAGCTCTTCAGGCAGTGGCCGAAGACAAACCTTTGCCCCAGCTTCGGGAGACAGACCCTACATCTCTTCTGCTCCCATCAGGTAATGAATGTTGGCTTAACATTCAGTCAACATTTACCTCTGGTAAGTTATCTGCTGATTGTGCGTCGACGCGATTTAGCGAACGACTTCCAAGACTTCCTGAAACCTTAATTCGACTCGAGTTCGAGTCCCGGTCTAAGTTTAGCAGGAGCCTAAACGTCTCGACGATGGCGGAGATGTTTTCCCTCAACTATGATGGGGAACACGCTTTTAAGGTCATGACAAAGGCCACCTTACGATCCTTGTTATCGGATTGCTATGACTTCTTGGTAGCCAGAAGACGTTGCCGTAGAAATGTTCTATCAGAGGCTACTATCCGCCATGAGCCGAATATACTCATTAAAGCCTCCGCTTGGGGCCCGGACCTGTTCCCGGAGGACATGGTCAACTCGGTGTTAAGCGAAGCTGCCAAGGTGAACCAGAGCCTCAAAGTCCGTTGGGGTCTCACTCCCAAACGGAAGTTCGAACAGTCGAACGTTCAATCCCGGGGCAGGAAAAGGCTACGTCCTTATAACTCTGCCCAGTTCCGCCAGACTCTCCAGGTAGTCCAGCCGGTCCCGGTTGCTCAGACCATCCAACCCTCCACCTCCAAGCCTCAGCCCCAAGAGGGATATGTTCTCTTCCCTAAAAGCCAAGTGGCTTCGAGTTCGTTCACCTCACCGGCTTATAACCCTGCCTATGAGTCCCGGGGTTCCTCTCAAGGATACCAGCGAGGCAGAGGCCTTGGTTCACGTGGATCCTTTCAGAACAGAGGCAAGGGGAGATATTTCTCCCGTGGAAAGGGATCACGCGGAGGCCGTGGCGGAAAACCCTCCACCTACTGAGATTCTTCAGGTAGGAGGGAGGTTTTATGCGTTTAGGGGTCTCTGGAGGTTCAGTCCTTGGGCCTTCAGCATAATTTCCAAGGGCCTGGGGTGGAGTTGGATAGAAGGGCCTCCTCCACCGAACAAATTCCATCAACTCCCGCCACCGGATCTGACCCTGTTTACCCAGGATCTATTGCGCAAGAACGCGATTAAAGAAACAAAACATCTGAAGTTTCAAGGTCGCTTATTCAGCGTCCCGAAAAAAGACTCGGGCAGCCGGAGAGTCATCCTCGATCTTGCCCGGCTAAACTTGTTCATTCAATGCGACAAGTTTCACATGCTTACCGTCTCGCAGGTACGGACCTTACTTCCCCGTGGGGCCGTCACCACCTCCATCGATCTTACCGATGCTTACTATCATGTTCCAATAGCGAGACATTTCCGCCCATTCCTAGGATTCAGACTAGGCAACAAGGCTTACACGTTCAAAGTGTTGCCATTTGGGCTCAACATTGCGCCCAGAATCTTCACGAAACTGGCGGAATCAGTCATTCAAGAACTTCGAACCCAAGGGGTCCAAGTTGTTGCATATATGGACGATTGGCTAATCTGGTCAGACAACGTCGAGGATTGTCTCAAAGCGACAAACAAAGTGATCCAGTATCTTAAGTCTCTGGGATCCAAAATAAATTTCAAAAAGTCCCGCCTAACACCTAAGACCAAGTTTCAGTGGCTGGGATTACAATGGGACCTACGCTCTCACACCATATGTCTCCCCAGGTCCAAGAGAATAGAGATTGCGAAGAATACCAAACGCTTTCTCGGGGAAAAGATAACATCCAGAAGGAACCAAGAAATGATCCTAGGATCCCTACAATTCGCTTCAGTGACAGACCTTCTTCTGAAAGCGAAACTGAAGGACATAAACCGGGTTTGGCGCTCCAAAGCGAACAACAAATTTCGAGACAAGAAGACCCGTCTTCCTCCCATTCTTCGGAAGAGGCTTCTCCCATGGACAACCACCAAGAGCCTGTCGAAATCGGTCCCGCTACGGTACCCTCCTCCAAAGATAGTCATCCACGCGGATGCCTCCCTATCAGGTTGGGGAGGTTATTCCCAACAGAGGAAGGTTCAGGGCCTTTGGTCCACAATGTTCCAACAGTTCCACATAAACGTCCTAGAAGCCATGGCGGTCTTACTAACTCTAAAACGTCTTTCCCCGGCCAAGAAACAACACCTGAGACTGGTTCTCGACAACGAAGTTATAGTTCGTTGCCTATACAGAGGGGGCTCCAAGTCAGGCACCATCAACCATGTGAGGTAGCACACTTTTCCCTAGCAGCCTCGAACCAATGGCACCTATCAGCTGTCCATCTGGCTGGAGTTCGGAACGTTGTGGCAGACGCACTCTCAAGGACGACCCCGTTGGAATCAGAATGGTCACTAGACCGAAAATCGTTTCAGTGGATCCTCTCCCAGGTACCGGACCTCCAGGTAGATCTCTTCGCGACGGAGTCCAACCACAAACTGAAATGTTATGTGGCCCCCAACCTGGACCCTCGGGCTTACGCCACAGATGCCATGTCTCTGAACTGGAACACCTGGGAAAGGATTTATCCTTTCCCACCGGTGAACCTATTGATGAAGGTGCTGGACAAACTTCGAACCTTCAAAGGTCAAGTAGCCCTGGTGGGCCCCAATTGGCCCAAGAGCAATTGGTTTCCTCTTTTACTGGAGCTGAGTCTCCGCCCTCGCCAGATTCCCAACCCGACTTTGACCCAAATAGTACAAACGCGCACTGTGTTCGCTTCCTCAAACATTCGGAACGCCCTAACTTTATGGACTTCATGAAGTTTGCGGCCCACAAAGGGGCTAACATAGATCCCCAGAATACTTTATTCTTAGAATCAGATAAAAGAGACTCCACTCTTCGTCAATATGACTCAGCGGTCAAAAAACTAGCAAAGTTTTTGAAGGATTTTAATGTTGTCTTTATGACATTAAACCTAACAGTTACCTTTTTCAGGACCTTGTTTGAGTCAGGTTTGGCAGCTAACACTATTACTACCATTAAATCTGCCTTGAAGAAAATTTTCCTGGTCGGGTTTAATATAGATCTAACAGACTCATTGCTAGCTTCAATTCCAAGAGCTTGTGCCAGACTGAAACCATCCATTCGTCCTAACTCGGTTTCCTGGTTTCTCAATGATGTCCTCAAACTGGCGTTAGAAACCATCAACGACTCATGTGAGTATATACCTATACTCAGAAAAACTCTATTCCTTATGAGTTTAGCATCCGGCGCTAGAATTTCGGAATTAGCGGCCTTGTCAAGAGATCCAGGCCACATCGAGTTCCTTCCATCAGGAGAAGTCCTCCCCTCCCCAGACAAAGTCTTCTTGGCCAAAAATGAAGACCCTCAGAACAGATGGTCCTCCTGGAAAATTATCCCGCTCCCTCAGGATCCTTCCCTGTACCCTGTTACCACTCTAAAGTCCTTTCTATCAAGGACTTCCTATAAGACCTCAGGACCCTTGTTTGTCAGAGAACAGGGAGGGACTATAACTTTAAAAGGGATCAGACAACAGATTTTGTATTTTATCAAACAGGCTAATCCTGAGTCTTTCCCTCACGTCCATGACATACGGGCGGTAGCAACCTCAATAAATTTTTTCCATCACATGAACTTTGCAGATCTTACTAAATATACCGGATGGAAATCCCCGTCAGTGTTCAGGCGGTACTATCTTAAACATCTAGAGGCCCTTCAGCTCGCTATCGTAGCAGCAGGGAGCGTGGTATCCCCCGAACAAATTAATTCCTAATTAGTTCCTGAATGTACTATGTCTTGCCATCTTCTTCCTCTTACCTGCCTCACTTACAGTTCCTACTTGAGTTCAGTTTGTTGTGTCACCCATGGGTGTCCCCATATCTTAGATATTGTTTATCTCTATTATTAATTGTCATATTTACATTTTGTCCTGCGAATTATATTTCTTTTATGTCCAGTTTTATATGGTTTTATCTAAGATATTCTGACCTCAGATCATATTTTGTTTTCAAGTTATATTTTTTACATTTTGTCATCCCTTCCTGGGATATTATACCCTGTCAGTTTTTGATGTTATAAAAGACTATCGTCTACTACTGCAACTCTTAATTAAACCACTGTTATGTTATGTTGATTTTAATTCGTTCCCTTATATTTACTGAAGGGGTTCGTTTTTCTGGTACTATTTCTCTGGCCGGCACAGGTTGAGCCCAGAAAAGGGATTTTGACGAAGGAAAAATCTATTTCTGGGCGAGAGACCTGTGCCACCCAGTGAACCCACCCTAGTTGTCCCCCCCTGATCAGACCCCAAACTTAGGGGTGCTATAAGGCGTGCTGCGCAAGCGTGGGTAGAGTTAGTAGTACTAGTCTGCGCGGCAGGGAAGGTTGAACCGCACCTCACTATTGAGGGATTTTGAAGAGGAGATATCTAAATGGTACGAGACCTCTGGTCTGTTACGCCCTAGATTATACCGACACCAATAGGTGAGCGAGCTAGTTCAACCAAGCATTCCTATACATTTTTTTCTCTGGTAATATTTTAGCAGTTATATTCCTTAGAAATGGTGCTATAGGAGCATTTCACTGGGCGGCACAGGTCTCTCGCCCAGAAATAGAGTTTTCCTTCGTCAAAATCCCTTATTTATTTCCTCTCCTCACTGGGCTATTTTTCCCTGTTGGAGCCCTTGTTCTTATAACATCTTGCTTTTTTAACTAGAGTTGTAGCTTAACTAGTAATAATAATCTGCTCAAGTACTGCACTAACAGTGATGTAGCTGGCATCAGTGTAGAGGAGAGGGGCATGTGGCACAGGAAAAGTGAGAGGAGCATTGGTTGATAGGGCATTCTTTGCGTTGCAGAAGGCCGCTTCTTGAAGGGGACCCCACTTCAGGTTTTTTGCCTTGCCCTTGAGGGAAGCAAAAAGGGAAGTGGCGAGGGCTGGCAGGAAAGGGTGATAATTATTGATCATACTCAAGAATTCTTGCAGTGCTTTGACAGTTAAGGGTATGAACTTCTGGATGGCTTCTACCTTTTCAGAGAGGGGATGGAGTGCCCTAAGAACGATACTTCATTGGTGCCGAAGGTACACTTGTCGTACCGGGCTACAAGGCCTTTCTGTTGTAGTCTGTTGAGCACAATTCGTAGGTGATGGAGGTGTTCTTGTTTGATGGAAGAGAACACAATTATAGGTGTCTACATAACATACACAGAAGGGAGCAGGGAGCCATCTTTCTTCAGAACGATATGTAAGGTTGATGACTATGGGCTTGAGCTTTCATTTCAGTGAACATTTGTTTAGCGGCTGCTAAGCAATCCTGTGCCAGTTGGCTGAATCTAACGAACACAGAGGTCCCCGTCGTTTTGATATGGTGATAAATACCGTGTTTGGCGGGAACTATTTGTGCTTGGCGAAGTTTTAGACGGAAGACCGTCGGGTACGACCTGAGGAGGTAGGCATAGGCATCCATGGGTGTGCCAATGAGTAAGATCTTTTCTCGACGACTTCGATGTAAAAGTTGCCGAAGACCACACCAATGGGGTAGCCCATCACTACACTGTTGTTCTGTGTGTACATGTGGCCACGGTGGGTGGTAAAAGGGGCCTTTTTACTAGCAGGGTGCAAAGGGCTTCCTCAAGGACATACAGGGCGGGGGTGGAATGGCCCTGTAGACTTTCTCCTGGATCAAGTCGATGGTCTCTCAAACAGGAACGTTTGTAAAGAGGGACTATGCGTCCAGAGAACTGATGGTGCCACTACTGGGAGATCCTTTCAGCTTACTGAGAAACTTTGCAGATGAGACGACACTGTACTTGTTTGGAACATAATGGGTCAAAAGGGTTTTGAGTGTCTTTGCCAGATGGTTGGTCAGTGTTGGACACCTAATGAAAGGACAAAGTGGGTTGCCTTTCTTGTGAGTCTTCACATTGCCATACAGGCATCCAGGGGTAACATCCCTGGTGATGGTCTGAAAGAGGACGACTTTTGTGGCTGCATTGATGGTTTCAATTATCTTATTACATAGCCTATGACAATACTAAATGACCTTGCTAGTCCCATTGCTTAACCTTTGTCCTAAATATCATACTTCAATCCTGTCCAAGTTAATTAGTTGATATGAAGAATTGGCTTACATCGAGAAAATTCCTCATCTTGGCCATAAATTTATCTTAACCCTAGTCTTTTATTATTTTTCAATTTGAGAGACTTGGTAAATAGAACATAGTGTCTTACAATGGAATAAGTATAAAACTTTTATTTTTTATTTTGATGTATGTATGCTTCAGATATTTTGAGTTTTGCTTTTAACCGAATAGTTCTTGTTCAGTTATGAATTACATGAGGGTTGTGTGTTATCATTAGGAAATAATTATGATGAATTGCTTTCACTAACACTAATATTGCAAATATTTTGTTTTTTCTAGCTGCTGGACTGTCACTAAAGAGCTTCCATGCACGCCCATTTCAAGATGAGCTGAATGCTTTCCTCTCCAAGGTATCCTGGGCCTATGGATCTTTCTCTGATTGTCTAGCGCTCCTTAATGCCTATGATGTAAGTAGTATTTGATGGTTTTTATCAGTCATTGCAAATAAATTTAAATGTTCTCTTGTTATTTTAACTGTAAGACAAAATCACATATGTAAATTTACTCTCTTTTTTTTTTGGGGGGGGGTGGGGGGTACATTGTAGGAAGTGATGATTATTTTATTTTCACGAGTAGCTTCAGAGAATAAACAAGGCAATAGTCACTTCCACATTCATTCTTTAACTGTGGCTCCATAGATGAATCGACTGTGTAGTAAAACTGTGTTAACATAAATTTGTTTCAACACCAACAATGAAGTCCAATGGCAGTACTGTACATTAAACCTCAAGTACATTGCACCATTGAACTTAATCTTGCATGCACTCTTTCCTAGATACTATGGGCTTTCTAGTGTACTGTCTGTCATCACAATCTATCCAACCCCATTTCTTCATACAATCTATAACCTAATCAACCCTTATTTAGGCCTTGAGAGAGAGAGAGAGAGAGAGAGAGAGAGAGAGAGAGAGAGAGAGAGAGAGAGAGAGAGAGAGAGAGAGAGAGAGAGATAGAGATATTTTGATTGATTATGGTTAGAAACAAACTAGGAAAACTATGGCATTGGTGCTATTACAGAGATAGAGAATGTTTATAATGATTATGGTTAGGAACAAACTCTAGGAAAACTATAGCATTAGTGCTATTGTAGTGTTCATTACGAAGATATTTTGTATAAGTTATGAAATTATATAAATGATTCTTATTCATATTTGTGCATTTTCTTAATAGAGTAGCAGGACCCTGATATCAGATGATCCTAAACAAAGGTAAACAAAAAAGTCAGTAATTGGTGATTGTTAAAATGATTTCAGTATTAAAAGATAGAATACAAGAATGTTTTAATAAAGCATATGATATCCTCTGAATCAAGAAAATGTAATAACGATATAAAGTAAGAAAATATTGATGAAATGTGACTTGGATGATTAGGGTATCATGACATAGCATATTAAATATTTAGAAACTTCACTTTTTAAGTTTGATATACATCCAGATCAAGTTACGACATGTCTCTCAGTCCATATCTTGGTCATAAATCGACGACTTCCTGTACTCGGTATGTGTTGAAACAGTAGATAACTGAAGCATTATTTGGGCATCCTTTGAAGACTGGATTTTTGTGGTGTCTGGTGTTTGTACATCTACCATGAGTTTAGCCCCCCAAAAAGTAAATAACATTCTAAACATTGGATATTATATGTAGGCTAGTGTATGTAACTTTATCATGTCTAGGGGTATTTTGCACGTGCAATTGGTTCTTCAGTATCAGGTAGATTTGGGAAATATATGATATTCAACACTTTTTACCCTTGATATTTTTCAAATAGATGAGTTTGGAAGATTTTTATTTTTTATTTGATTGAATTTACAGCTTTGGCAAGGCATGCAGCTTCGCGGGGAGTTCTTGCGTCCTGGCGCAAGCCGAGAAAAAGAGTGGGCAAAACACAGCTATATAGAACTAGATTCTATTAGAGAAGTTCACAAATTGGTGCAAGAATTACAGAAGCGTCTGGAGAAAGTCAAGATCTGTATGTTCAATGCTGATAACTATCCCAAAAGTGATCAGTCCATTGTACTGAAAGTAGGTTAAAACTGTTTCTTTGATTTTTTCCTTTTTTAAATAATGTTATATTTTTCAATATTAAACTTAGCCGGTGATCATATAGCTGTCAGCTCTGCTGCCCGACAGAAAAACCTAAGGACAAAATACGCCAGCGATCGCTATACAGGTGGGGGTGTACATCAACTGCGCCATCTGTCGAGCAGGTACTCAAGTACTCCATGTCAACACAGAACCAATTTTCTCTCTGTCGTGCCACTGGCAAGACCTACTAAATACGCTGTTACTAACTGGATTTGTTTTCACAACTATTTGGTGAAGTACACTATTCCAGTTTTGAGCTTTCGCTATGCAGGGGTTTTATCTTCATCTCAAAACTTGAACTCGTTTTGGATAGATTTTATTATGGTGACAAAGAGAGTATGGACTCTCTTTCACTTTTAAATGGCCGACCCTTCCCTTAGACGGAAGTGTGTTTAGGTTTTTAGTAATTTTGCTTAACACGTTATAGATCTATATGTTTTATATCTCTCCGCCTTTATTAGGCCTCTTCGATTAACTTTCCATTTATTATAAACATATAAAAATAAATTTTTATGTTTTGTTTATATGCGACCTTTCCTGATAGTAGGCGGTCCTAACTTGGAACCGAAGTTAATCAACGTTGAGCCCGTTATATCGTATTTAGCCTTTAAAGAATTTAAAACTTTTTAAATTTAATGTTTTATGAAAGAATTTCTTTGATAGTCTCGTACTGTTTTCAAGATGAACTAACGTTTAGTTTTTTAGACTACGCAGTTGTTGACGTTCAGGACGTTCAACATGCGCTCTATCGTTACGATAGAGAGAGAGTGTATCACGGTTTCACTTTGCAGTAAGAGTAAATCGATTCTGACGTTTCGTTCATTCTTTCTTAGCTTAAATGGTTTAAATTCTAAATTAAAGGAACTTTTTATTTGGAAAACCTTTCAGTTTTTTCCTTTAGCCAAATAACATGTTTTGACGATATATAATTGGGCTCTTCTGTCAGGTGCGAAATCAAGAGAGAAAGAGAGAGAGAGATAGAGACGGAGGGAGAGAGAGGAGAAAAAACGTTCCGTTCAAGCGGGTAACGTTGTTCTCGTGTTACTCTCCTCCCTAGTCGCTGTACGGGGAAGAAGGTAAAACGTTTCTAGGGTTTTATTCTTGTCCCCAGGCTATGTGCGGTGAGAGATTGTAAACGTAGTTTATTTGAACTAGTGTTTAGTCTCTTTTCCAGCCACTGAATTCTTTATCTTTATATATGTTTTCTGTTTTTGCTAGTATTAATTTCGATTTCAGTGAAATAAGTGCAAAACAGAAAATCGAAGTGATAAAGTGATATGCGCAAGTGTTACAGTGTTGCGTCCGAGGGTTCGTCTGTTCGTGCCTGTCGTTCACCTAGTCCGGGACCTCTTGCAAGCTCCCAAGCCCAGGGGAGAAGTAATGTCGAACGACTTATGGGTTCGTCAGGCCTTGATCAACGAACAGACGTTTTCCCTCCGTGGTTTCGGGCGTATCTACCCAAGATCGCCCCACCCACACAAAGACGAGAGAGCCCATTTACTTCTCGTCTGCGGAAGAGGTTTCTCGTAAGAAACCTTGGACCAAGGTCTCGCAGCTTATTAAGCGCAAGTCGGTCCCTTCCGCGCAAGTCCAACGGCCCAGGTGTAGCCACTGGGTCAGTTCGGACTCGCTGCAGTCTTCCGATGACTGCACACCTCCTAAGAGAGGCAAAGTGGCACCGCAACAGGCAGTAACACCGTCTGTTGCCGCACCTGCTGCTGTAGACCCTAAGTGGTCTTTGCTACAGTCTATGCAGACACAGTTAGCATCTTTTATGCAGGAGTATCGTGCGGAGAAGGTTGACGCTGCACCCGTTAGCCTACAACCAACCACGGTTGTGCGTACAGTAGACGCTGACGCTACCTGCTCCCGCACTCCGCCTGTGAGAGTTCCACCTCCCATGCGCAGTGTACCCTGCCAGCCGCACGTTGACGTTCACAGACGCACGCTACCCTCCGTTGACGTTCGCGAGTTGCCACAACAACAGGAGGGTGGAGTTAAGTTGCTTTGTTTTGACGCTGTGCGTCAACCTCCGCAACCCACTGTGGTTACCGCTACTCGCCCGCAGCAGACTAGTCAGTCAGGAGTAGAGGCTTTGCTTCCCCACACAGCTATGGTTGTTGCCAGCTCACAGACTGTCAAGCAGTTACATGACGTTGCCTTCTGGTCTGCTACTAATGCACCAGTGCTGTATGTCCTCACGCACCTGTTGTGGTTGACAGTTCAGTTTTGACAGTTCACAGACTGTCAAGCAGTTACATAACGTTGCCTTCTGGTCTGCTGCTAATGCACCAGTGAGACCCTCACTGAGATAACCTAGCTTTTCTCGGACAAGGTTCCTGTAGATGAGAAAGTGCTGTTCTCCCTCCTACTGATATTCCTTTGAGGACTCTGTCATTTGGAGAGGAGCCTTAAGCTGCTTAGCCTCCTATGGACTTTAATTAAATCATGATGATTTTTTAAGGATCTTCGTCCGGATCTTGTAACTGCTGCTCCTCGTTCGCCTCACGTCAGAACTTACACTAGGCCTAGCTACTTCGAAGCCGTTGTTGTTAAGCTAGTGCTCTCTCGCTCTCCTAGAGAGCGTTACGTTGGCTAGGCGACTGGTTTTTGCACCAGGAGGAGTTTTAGGGATACAGCCTTTGATTTCCCTTCTTTTAAACTGGCTTATAGAGCGAGAGTCTGATAGGACATGAGAGAAGTTCTCGGCTTGGGAGTTCATGCCTCTGCCCAGGTAGACTTCTCAATTCTGGTAGACTCGCCCTGGCGCCTAGCCAGGAGACGCTCCAGTTGTTTACAGGTCAACTTCTCAACTTTTGTCGAGCCTTTGTAGTTTTGCTGTACTATTATGCACACATAACAAGGCTTCCAGGGATGGTAAATGGTTCCGCCTCAGTCGCTAACCCCGTCTGTTGCCACACCTGCTCCCGTAGACCCTAAATGGGCTTTGCTGCAAGACATGCAGTCCAAGCTTGTGTCCTTGATAGAGGACTTAAATACGGAGAAGAACCTTCTGGCCAACAACCTTCCTACCGGTTGGTTGTGCGCCCTGTTGACGCTGAGGTATCCTACTCGCGTCTGCCAGTTGAGGTGGTTCCTCCAACGATGCGACCCAGTGTGGGTTGCCAGTCGCACGTTGACGTTAAGCGACGCTCGGAGGTGGTTGTTGACGTTCAGTGTGTCACTAGGAAGACGTTCAACAACCAACAGAGGTGACTTGTTGTGACGCAGTGCGTCAACCTCAGCAACCCGGTAGGGTGTTGACTGCACAACCCAGACAGTCTAGACAGTTTCGGGTTGACGCTGTACTTCCTCGCGCACCCATGGTTGTTGACAGTTCACAGACTGTGCAGCAGTGCCTTGATATTGCGTCCGGCTCCGTCACGCATCCACCAGTGTGACCGGATTCAGCGAGTCAGACGTTGCCCACTCCGTTGCCGTTTCCTCATCAGTTTCGGATGAGGAACCCTCTGATGAGGACGTTACTGAACAAGACGATCAACCCCCAGCCCTGCTATCCATCCAGAAGATGCTGAAGAAGGAACGCTGCCCAGTCAGGCTGTGGATGAGTCTGGTAGGGACACTGTCATCCGTGGATCAATTTGTGTCACTAGGAAGACTACACCTCCGTCCTCTTCTATACCATCTAGCTTTTCACTGGAAAAAGGACAAGACGCTAGAAGCGGTCTCGATCCCGGTTTCCGGAAAGATAAAGTCTGGTCTGACTTGGTGAAAGGACTATATCAACCTTAGAGAGGGTCTTCCCCTGACTGTTCAGACTCCCAACCACGTTCTCTTCTCGGACGCATCGGACGTAGGCTGGGGTGCGACATTAGACGGTAGGGAATGCTCGGGATTATGGAACTCGAGTCAAAGGACAATGCATTTCAACTGCAAGAAGCTACTGGCAGTACGTCTGACCTGGAAAAGCTTCAGGTCTCTCCTTCAAGGCAAAGTGGTGGAGGTGAACTCGGACAACACCACGGCTTTGGCGTACATCTCCAAGCAAGGAGAGACCTACTCTCTGACATGGTACGAGATCGCAAGGGACCTCCTCACCTGGTCAAAAGGTCCAGACATTTCACTAGTAACGAGGTTCATCCAAGGCAACTTGAATGTCATGGCAGATTGTCTCAGTCGGAAGGGACAAATAATTCCAACAGAATGGACCCTCCACAAGGATGTATGCAAGAGACTTTGGGCCACCTGGGGCCAGCCAACCATAGATCTCTCCGCAACCTCGATGACCAAGAGGCTCCCAATATTTTGCTCACCAATCCCGGACTCAGCAGCAGTTCATATAGATGCCTTTCTACTAGATTGGTCACATCTAGATCTATATGCATTCCCTCCGTTCAAGATTGTCAACAAGGTACTGCAGAAGTTCGCCTCTCACGAAGGGACAAGGTTGACGCTAGTTGCTTCCCTCTGGCCCGCGAGAGAATGGCTCACCGAGGTACTTCGATGGCTAGTAGACGTTCCCAGAACACTTCCCCTAAGGGTGGACCTTCTACGTCAGCCACGCGTAAAGAAGGTACACCAAGGCCTCCATGCTCTTCGTCTGACTGCCTTCAGACTATCGAAAGACTCTCGAGAGCTAGAGGCTTTTCGAAGGAGGCAACCAGAGCGATTGCTAGAGCAAGGAGAACATCCACCCTTAGAGTCTACCAATCGAAGTGGGAAATCTTCCGAAACTGGTGCAAGTCAGTATCCGTATCCTCGACCAGTACCTCTGTAACTCAAATAGCTGACTTTCTCTTATATCTGAGGAAAGAACGATCTCTTTCAGCTCCCACTATCAAGGGTTACAGAAGCATGTTGACATCAGTCTTCCGTCACAGAGGCTTAGATCTTTCCAACAATAAAGATCTACAGGACCTCCTTAAGTCTTTTGAGACCACGAAGGAGCGTCGTTTGGTTACACCTGGTTGGAATTTAGACGTGGTACTAAGATTCCTTATGTCAGACAGGTTCGAACCGCTACAATCAGCCTCCCTGAAAGATCTCACCTTTAAGACTCTTTTCCTGATATGCTTAGCCACAGCTAAAAGAGTCAGTGAGATTCATGCCTTCAGCAAGAACATCGGATTCTCATCCGAAACGGCTACATGTTCTACAACTTGGTTTTCTAGCCAAACACGAGCTGCCTTCTCGGCCTTGACCAATATCGTTCGATATTCCAAACTTATCGTATGGTTGGAAATGAACTAGAAAGAGTCTTATGTCCTGTAAGAGCTCTTAAGCTCTATTTAAAAACCTTTACGAGGCCCGTCTGAAGCTTTATGGTGTTCAGTTAAGAATCCATCTTTGCCTATGTCAAAGAATGCTTTATCCTATTTTATCAGACTGTTATTACGAGAAGCTCATTCCCATCTGAATGAGGAAGACCAAGCTTTGCTGAAGGTAAGGACACACGAAGTTAGAGCTGTCGCAACTTCCGTGGCCTTTAAACAAAATAGATCTCTGCAAAGTATTTTCGACGCAACCTATTGGAAAAGCAAATCAGTGTTCGCGTCTTTTTATCTTAAGAATGTCCAGTCTCTTTACGAGAACTGCTACACTCTGGGACCATTCGTAGCAACGAGTGCAGTAGTGGGTGAGGGCTCAACCACTACAATTCCCTAATTCCATAACCTTTTTTAATCGTTCTCTTGAAATGTTTTATTATTGTTTTTGGGTTGTCCGGAAGGCTAAGAAGCCTTTCGCATCCTACTTGATTTGGCGGGTGGTCAAAGTCATTTCTTCAGAAGCGCCTAGATTAGAGGTTTTGATGAGGACCTTTAGTATGGGTTGCAACCCTTCATACTTCAGCTCCTAGGAGTCGCTCAGCATCCTATGAGGATCGCGAGGCTCAGTAAGGAAGACGTACTTAAAAAGGCAGAGTAATTGTTCAAGTCGACTTCCTTACCAGGTACTTATTTATTTTATGTTTGTTATTTTGAATAACTGCTAAAATTAAATACAAAATACTTAGCTCATAATAATGTCAACATGTAATGCTGGTCTCTACCCACCCCCCTGGGTGTGAATCAGCTATATGATCACCGGCTAAGTTTAATATTGAAAAATGTTATTTTCATTAGTAAAATAAATTTTTGAATATACTTACCCGGTGATCATATATTAAAGGACCCTCCCTTCCTCCCCAATAGAGACCCAGTGGGCCGAGAAGAAAATTGGTTCTGTGTTGACATGGAGTACTTGAGTACCTGTTCGACAGATGGCGCAGTTGATGTACACCCCCACCTGTATAGCGATCGCTGGCGTATTTTGTCCTTAGGTTTTTCTGTTGGGCAGCAGAGCTGACAGCTATATGATCACCGGGTAAGTATATTCAAAAATTTATTTTACTAATGAAAATAACATTTTTTATCAATTTGTGTAAATACTCCACATTTCATAACAATGAAAGGTTACTGATAAGCCTAAATTTCATTTAGTTTCTTGTTATATTACTTAGGTTCCCCATAAAAGATAAATATATACAGTAGGTACTGATTTAATACAGTTGTGAGAATCAGGTACAGGTAGTCGCCAACTTACGACGGAGATCGGGACCGAGAGATGCGTCGTAAGTCAATTTCGTCATGTGTCGATCTAAAAAAGTGAAGTTTCCGTAGATTTATTATGATCCGTTATGAGTTGGCAATCATCTCAATCATATTTTAGCAATATTTTCTTACCGTCTATCGTTATTCCATTTTCATGTTTCATAGGATAGCATATGCTCTATTAATGCATTTTTGTATTCTGTTTTTTAATTTTGGAAGCATTTTACCAATCGAGAAGTACTTAAAATTTTTTCTACCATTGGTTATGATCAGCTGATTTGAAAGTGCCGCTACCTACCGTATCAAAATATGGGGTACATACGTATGGCATATTTCTTTTCTTTTAGAATTTCTTATTAGAAATATCTTCATGAATATTACATCAGCACCAATATGTTACAGGAAATCAGTTTCCATACAGTTCGTCTAATCATTAAGTATACCTGTAATGCGAAATAGTTGTACAGTAGCTCTTTCGATGTGTGTGTGCTCGCTCTCGCAATCACATACGGGTAGTTCATTTTCAAAGCTTCGTACAGTATTCAATTTTTTAGTTGAATATTGAGCCTTCATATTTTATTAGACATTATTATGTTTAATTGTGGTTTATTAAAGCACGTTTATATTTTATTTTTCAATTTCTTGATCATATCAATAATCAACAAATACTTTTGATTTACTTTCGGTTGATCTCAAGTTCACGCTGCCGTATTATGATAATGTGCACATATAGTACGAATAACACTGATTTATATAATTTTCTTGACATTCGAAATCTCTTCATAATGAATATTATGTCAGCGCCAATAGGTTATAGGGTACCACATTCTCCATACATTTCGTTTATAGACATTATTAGTTATAAAAGGAATATGCACCTCTCTCTCTCTCTCTCTCTCTCTCTCTCTCTCTCTCTCTCCTCTCTCTCTCTCTCTCTCTCTCTCTCTCTCTCTCTCTCTCTCTCTCTCCGTATTTTGATTTTTAATTCAGTTAAATCTTCAGATTTCTTTGAAAATTATTAAAAAAATCTTTATCATCAATCGATGTTCTGATTATGAGAATAGCTACGCATCGGAAGGAAATCACTTGATTTGCCTCTCGCCTTCCGACAGAAATATGACGTCATCAGACTATTTTTCTTAAATTTACGATAAGTTGTACTAATCTCATAACTAATGATACAGACCACTAAAACACTTGATATCGTTACTGGGTGTTTCGATGATGGAATGCTGTAATAAGATTACTCGGTAACACAATGAAAGGAAATCATTCGGTTTGTCAGCGCGCTTCCGCCAGATACATGACGTCACAAGACGCGTGACGTAAATTCTACTAAGAATGACTTGCAAAATATTTGAATTAATTTCCTTTTTTCTTGCAAGAAATGAAATGAAAATACTAACTTACAAAGCAAAAGTATTTCCTTTTTATAATGTAAAAGGAAATATATTATTTTCAAGAAAATATTTGTCCTATTAGTATACTTTCTTTAGATAAACATCGATCTATTATCAGAGATTAAATATAACTAGCGTACAGTCAAATTTACGCTACGTAGTACTCACGACAACCAATACAGACCCACAAAATACTTTGTATCGTTACTTAATATTTCGAAAATGGGAATACTAATATTAATCATCAGCCTATTGGAAGGAAATCACTGTATTGCCAGGTCGCTTTCTGCCGGTAATGTGACGTCACCAGACATATATGAACGTGATAGATATTAAAACTTTTATTAATGTATTTATTACTGAAAATGGATACTGAATATGATCAATAAAAGAAAATAATTTAACAAGATAATTCACTTTATTTTTATACAAGATAATAGATTATTTCCAAGGAAATATTCGTCCTATTTCCGATATACTTGTGACGTCATAACCCTGAAAAAATCGTCATAAAATCGAATTGTCATAGGTCGCAAGTCGAGCATCATCTGTATATTGTAAACTAAGTGAATCTCTCAGTTAAATATAGTATTCCTTGAAACCCTTAGGCAATTTTATGGAGCATGACATTATTTGTGCATACATACAGGTATTAGTTTTAAATTACAGTAGCATGGTTACCTAGAAATACTGTATTTAGTCCAACATGTGTTGGTCAGTAAACATCTCCTGGTTATTAGAACCTTTATAGAATCTGAATTCTTTTAAGGGGAGCACAAGGTCACCTATATAATAAAAATCTAAAGATATAGAAAATAATTTTAGTAGTTTAATTGCTGAATAAAGACCATTTCTTTTTATTCATTTATAAATTAGTTTAGCCTATATCAAACACTCATTTTGCTAACCTATAGTTGTTGATTGTTTCCACCCAATGAAAGAACTTTTAAATACTGATCCATTCCTCAATTTCTGCCAACCTTGTCACTAGTGTTGGCATTCCTTTAAGGTTCTGCTAATCCCCAGTTTAGGATTATTCCTAAAGAATAAATAAAAAGTTTCTCATTGACCCTTTTCTGGGTCGACCTGTGACGACCGGTGAAAAAGTCCTTCTTTACACTTTTTCTGATATAAATCTTCCAAATATACCAGAGAAAGATAAAAGCATGGAATGCAGAGGTCACTACCCTCGCGCGAGCACCTCGTGAGTGTCGTGTATACATCAGGGGCGTGTGAAAACCACTATTCACAGGCTGTCTTCCATTTAGATAACTCCTTCATCAAAGGGAAGGGCCGTAACAAAGACCCCAGAAACCACACTTGGATCACACCACCGTTAGCCACACGAGCACCCTCTAGGTCATCCTTCTGTTTTGGACTTGCCCGCATAGTCGTAATTGTTTTTTGTGCTTTCGGTGTTTTCAAGTTTTTGTCGTTAATTCATCATGACTGACGCTGCTACTTCACCTTTACCAATGTTGAGTACCATAGTTTGTTTTGACAGTTTTTTTCAGTACTGGGCATTTGTTCTCTTTCCAGTAATGTGGATTTTAATTTTGGAAGCGGCTTGGTCTTCCTCGGTGACGGCAGCCATTTTGGCCTTGTTCGCTTCGATAGTTTTTCAAGTTAATATTGCCCATCTAGTACTCTGTCATCTAGGTTATATCACTTACGTTTTATGACCATTTTTATTATTATTTTATTGTTTTTACTATGGTATTTTTTTGCTAGCAAGTCCAATTTGGACGAACGAAGAATAACGTTCTTGCCATGGTTATAGTTTACGCACACGCTTCGGGAAGGTGCTAGTTTTAGACTACATCTTTATATTTATTTGTTACGTTGTTGTTATTCTTCGTTCTTGGTTATTACAATTTTATCAATATTCTTATCATATTATTGTGTGATTTTGGTTCTTTATAATGTAACCATGAGAGCGTGAGCATGGAGTGCTCGTTTTCTGTTACTACAGTTACGAGTTACCCTTTCTCTCGTTTTCTTTCTTAAGCTTGAGTAAGGAGAGGTGGATTTCCCGTTTTCCGTTTTATACGATCACGAGTTATTCCTGCCTCCGCTTCTTCTCCGGGTTTATGATATTACGTTTGATGGTATTTACGTTTTATTGATGTGGTTACTGTTAATATAGCTAGCATTATTAATAGGTTCCGTTAGTGTATGAGTCATTATTCGACACCCGTAGCTCCGTTATCTTCGGAACGTTCACCGCCTTGAGTTATACTCCGCTATAATGGATACTCATTGGGTTGGGAACTAGTCAGATATTTGGAGTGCAACGGTGAAACCCGGCACTCAGACTCCGGCTTCGGCCTTATACACACGAACCTTTTTTCATGATTAATCACCGCCTTGAGTTATACTCCGCTATAATGGATACTCATTGGATTGGGAACTAGTCAGATATTTGGAGTGCAACGGTGAAACCCGGCACTCAGACTCCAGCTTCGGCCTTATACACACGAACCTTTTTTCATGATTAATCACCGCCTTGAGTTATACTCCGCTATAATGGATACTCATTGGATTGGGAACTAGTCAGATATTTGGAGTGCAACGGTGAAATCCGGCACTCAGACTCCGGCTTCGGCCTTATGCACAAGAACCTTTTTTCATGATTAATCACAATTTCATTATTACGGTCCTTTTTCATCGAATCTCCGGCTTCACCGGAGATCACACAGACGTTCAGCATTGAGGTTAATATTATCTTACGCTGATGTTCACGTTTTCACTATGACGGACCTTTGTCACCGGATCTCCGGTGTCAACAGAGATCACTCAGACATTCAGAACCGGGGTTAACATTATTTTACCGATTAGGTTTATAGTTACATGTTACGTGGTTACTGGATTTTAGTATATTAATTTGTAGCTCTAGCTAACAATTATAGAACCATATTAGTCACACATAATTAATGTTATTTATTTCTTTTGATTCATCTGTTCACTGACCAGAGTCTCAAGGAACAGTAAAATGGCCTCTCATGGCATGGTTGGTTTCGACCTGGCTTTTTCATTAGAAGGGGCTAGCGTTCGATCCCAAGTACGGAGTAGAAATTTATTTCTATTTGAACACGATGTTGTATGGATATTTATCCATATATATACATATATATAATTAAATATATACATAAATATAGACATATGTATTATATACATGTACAAATATATACATAAACATATATATTTTTGTTTATAGAAAATTTGGTTGATCCCAGTCTGTGAATAGGATCACTAACCAGAGTTTCAAGGAACATCCAGACTTATGTCTCCTTTCTTTTACAGAAGGTCCGCCTACATGGTATGGTGTATGGTTCCCGGAGTCATGCACGCTCTGCTACGAGCTGTCCTCCCTACTCCTGAACGATGATGTAAGTTGGTTCTAATTTGTTTCTTTTTGGTATCCTTTGGCGATGATTTAATTTGTTCTTGATTTATGTATACATCGCTTATTGAGGAGAACGGTCTTCTCCTTCATCACTAATCCCCTCACTTCTTTCAGGATGATGAATCTCTCCGGGCTGCAAGAGCGGCTCTCCGCCCTTGGGTGTCAAGATTTGGAAGGAATGCTCCATCTGGCGGACCCTATCTCCTCGGCGTGTCCTCTCTAGGGTTGGACGTCGACCCCATGGACGGGCAGGTAGGTGGTGATGAGTTTTGAGCCTTCAGCTTTGCCATTATCTGCGTCACTGGCCTAGGACCCTCAAAGGATCCTGATGTTCATATTACCTTGCATAAAACCGTGACTGCTAAAAGACGAAGTCCGATAAGTCCAGGGCTTCGACAGCGGGTCGTGCTCAGGATCCCTCCTTCCCCACCGACCTGATCAGGGATAGGGTTAAAGAGCAGATACAACACATTTTAGGGCAAGCCAAGGAGCTATGACGGAGCTCAAAGATATGGTGGCCAATCTGATCCGTTCAGGAACTCGGATGTCTCCCCCTACAGCCCCAGACGCATCGAAGTAACCTCCTTTGATAAAAACAACCCATAGAAATTTGCCTTACATGTCCCATATATAGATGGTACCATAACTCTGGATGACATAGGCGTCCGCCCTCTAGAGGCCCTAGAATTTACCCTCCGGGACTAGAATTCCCATTCAACGGATTCGTTCGTTTGAAAGAGCATGCCTTGGTTAGGTTAGACAAGGTACTGAAGGTAACAGTAATATTTCCTAAAGAGCAGGCCCAAGCTGTCTGGGCCAGGATGCTGTCAGTCTGGGGGTACGCTAATTCCAAGCTCACCCCACACAATGGGGCCTACGCCATATCTACAACTGCTCTCATTATTACCTTGCCTATTACGGATAAATTGACAGGTCTTACTATTCAAGATGTCAAAGAAGGTTCTGCCATGCCGGCTCTTAAAGAGACGGACCCCACCTCGGGGAGTCCCTAGCCTCGATTTATCCCACTGAGACCTTGTTTCGGATATTCACGAAGAACCTATCTCTGTCCTACCAAATCGACCTACACGCTTTGTGGTCTGCTCGGGTTAGTTGTAGGAAATACGTTCTGTCTGAGGCCTCTATCAGACATGAACCGAACAGGCTGATAGCTTCCTCCTGCTGGGATAAAACCCTATTCCCTCAGGAGGAGGTGAACAAGGTTCTACAAGATGATACGAGAGCAAACCAAAATTGTAGGTGAGGCGGGGCCTCACTGCCAAAAAGAAGGTCGAAGACCAAAAGCAAGCTTTCTTCAAGAAGAAGCAGAGATTTACCCCCTACAAAACGAACCGGGGTCACTGCCATCAATCGTCAGTTACCCACTCGTCATCACAGTCTTCCTCTGATTCGACGTCTCTGCATCCGAATCCCCCTCATCAGGTGGTCTACCTCACTGATTCCCCAGGTACACAGCCCAACCCCGTTTGGATGTCCTCGCCTGCATACAGCCCTAGCTCCGAACCCTCTGGTTCCTTTCGTGGACACCAGAGAGGAAGCTACAGGAGTAGAAGACAGTTCCGCCATCGAGGGGCACCTAGGAAAAAGGGGGCTCGGGGAAGGAAAGGACCTAGATTCACTCCCTCACAACGAGGTGGTCCCGGTAGGGGGGAGACTTTACCACTTTCGAGACCATTGGACCTTCGGTCTGTGGGATCATAGCATAATCTCTAAAGGTTTGAGGTGGAAATGGCCACAAGGTTCTCCTCCCCCACCAGTGACCTTCTCCCAGAAATCCACTCCCATCCGGAAAGATTACACCACAAAGTTACTCAAGAAGAAAGCAATGAAACGGGTTCGATCACTGAAGTTCCAAGGCCGCCTGTTCACAATTCCGAAGAAAGGCTTGTCGGCATTGAGAGTGGACCTGGACTTGTCAAAGCTAAACTCTTACATTCTCTGCGACAAGTTCCGGATGTTGACTATCTCTCAGGTACGGACCTTACTTCCCCGTGGGGCCGTCACCACCTCTGTCGACCTTACCGACGACTATTATCATGTGCCTATAGCTCGAAACTTCTCTCCTTATCTGGGTTTCCGCCTAGGCAGGAAAGCCTTTGCGTTCAAGTCATGCCCTTCGGCCTCAACATTGATCCCAGGATATTCACGAAACTGGGAGAGACAGTAATAGAACAACTCTGGAACCAAGGGATACAGATCATTGCTTATCTGGACGGTTGGCTCATTTGGGCCCGGTCGGCCATAGAAGGCAACAGAGCTACGAAGGAAGTACTTCGATTTCTCGACAACCTGGGATTTCGGGTCAATCTCCAAAGTCCCGCCTGCAACCATCAGGCCACTTAGAATGGTTAGGCATTCAGTGGGACCTTTCGAAGCACACGTTGTCTCTCCCTTCCAAAAAGGTAAGAGGAATAGCTTCCAAGATCAAGAATTTTCTCAAACACAAACAGGTGTCCAGAAGAGCCTTAGAAAGAATCCTCGGCCCTCTCCAATTCACTTCAGTAACAGATCTCCTATTAAAAGTCAAACTCAAAGACATCAATCGAGTTTGGAGAAAGAGAGCTACAGTACCTTTAAGAGACAAGGTCTCGAAGATCCCCTCTGTCTTGAAAATGAGACTACGCCCATGGTCCGAACCGAAGAACCTCTCCAAATCGGTTCCTCTACAATTCCCACCTCCACAAGTGACATTCCATACAGACGCGTCTGTAAGTGGATGGGAGGATTACTCCGAACATCGGATGTTTCAGGGCTCTTGGTCACCCGCCATGAAACAGTCTCATATCAATGTTCTCGAAGCCATGGCAGTGTTCTTGACCCTGAAGAGAGACTCTTCTCCGAGGTCGACCCACATCAGAGTAGGGTCAGACAGCACAGACGTAGTACACTGCGTCAACAGAGGAGGATCCAAGTCACCCAACCTGAATCAGATCCTGGTCACTATCTTCGCCTTGGCAACAGAAAAGAACTGGTTCCTGTCAGCAACTCACCTAGCGGGAGTCCAGAATGTGAGTGGACTCACTATCCAGGACGAAACCACTGGAGTCAGAATGGTCTCTAGACAGGTTGGTTCCGGGCCTCCAGGTAGATCTATTCGCAACTCAGATGAATCACAAACTTCCTTGTTATGTGACCTCAACCCTGGACCCTCAGGCTTATGCCATGGACGCATTAACCCTGGATTGGAACCATTAGAAGAAGATTTACCTATTTCCCCCAGTGAATCTTCTAATGAAACTTTTACACAAACTACGCTCCTTCCGGGGGGGCAGTGGCTTTAGTGCCACCTCACTGGCCAAAGAACAGTTGGTTTCCTCTCCTCCTCGAGTTGAAACTCCGTCCCTTCCGGATCCCGTTCCCCAAACTGACCCAAGTAATCCAAACTCACTGTGTCAGATTACTCAAGGATAGCCAAAACTCTAACTTTGTGGACTTAATGAAGTTTGCAGCTCGTAGAGACGCGAACATTGACCCGGAAAACGTTCTCTTCATCGAATCAGACAAAAGGGACTCGACAATTCGCCAATATGATTCTGCCGTTAAGAACTAGCAGATTTCCTAAGAGTTCAGACCATACTCGTATGTCTCCGAATCTAGCCATCTCTTTCTTGAGGTTCCTATTTGACAAAGGCCTAACAGATAGCACTTTGACCACCATCAAGTCAGCTTTGTAGAAGATCTTCCTTGTTGGGTTTAACATTAACCTAGCTGATTCCTATTTCTCATCTATTCCAAAAACATGTGCTAGGCTTCGACCTTCGGTTCGGTCACAAAAGGACTCTTGGTCTCTGAACGGTGTCCTCAAACTTGTGACGGCCACGGACAATGAATCCTGCTCTTATATCACTCTTCTTAGGAAGACTTTATTTCTAACAGCTTTGGCCTCAGGTGATGGAATATCAGAACTAGCAGCTCTCTCACGAAACCCGGAAAACATAGATTTCCTCCCTTCAGCCGAAGTACTCCTTTCTCCAGACAAAGCTTTCCTAGCTAAAAATGAGGATCCGCAAAATAGGTGCTCTCCTCGAAAGATTATTCTTCTTCCCCAGGATCCTTTCTCTGTGTCCAGTCACTACTCTCAAGGCCTTTTTAGCTAGAACTGCCACCCGCTCGTCTGGCCCCTTGGTTATCAGGGAACAAGGAGATACTATTTCCATTCACGGTATCAGGCAACAAATCTTCTACTTCATTAAACATACAAATCCGGAATCATTTCCCCAGGCTCATGATATACGGTCAGTAGATACCTCCATCAATTACTTCCAGAACAGGGACTTTGATGATTTTAAATAATATACGGGTTGGAAATCCCCTATGGTTGTCAAACGCCACTATCTAAAGATATTACAGGCCCTTAAATACCCGACGGTGGCAGCGGGGAGCCTTATCTCTCCCCATTAATCTTTTCTTCCTTTCTTCCATCTCTTCTCTTCTCCCTCCTACCCGCCATTCACACCACGTCGTCACTCTCCTGGGTAGTTCGTTAGCCCTATGATATTTGCCATGTTTAATTCCTATGGTTTAACTGTTATTGTAGTTACCGTTCCTTTAATGTTTAGATATGCTTAGACATGTAAGGTTTGATGCCTTTTGCGTTTCGACACTCAGTTTATTCCTTGTCGTCATAGTTATTTAGCCTTACGTTCCCTATGTCATTTGGCTAGTTGGTAATTGGACGTTTACTTACATTATTATATTATATTATTGTCGTACATGGTGATTGTATTCTCCTCGTTATGTTATTACTTTATTGGGCTTAGAAGGCATTCTCTGGTACATTTTCACCGGCCGTCACAGGTCGACCCAGAAAAGGGATTTTGACGAAGGAAAAATCTATTTTTCGGGAGAGACCTGTGACGCCCGGTGAAACCCTTCCCGGTTATTTTTGTACGGACTCACCCTTTCCTTGCCAAGCTATATGTTCTTGCAGAAGGATGACCTAGAGGGCGCTCGTGTGGGTGACGGTGGCGTGATCCAAGTGTGGTTTCTGGGGTCTTTGTTACGGCCCTTCCCTTTGATGAAGGAATTATCTAAATGGAAGACAGCCTGTGAATAGTGGTTTTCACACGCCCCTGATGTATACACGACACTCACGAGGTGCTCGCGCGAGGGTAGTAACCTCTGCATTCCATGCTTTTATCTTTCTCTGGTATATTTGGAACATTTATATCAGAAAAAGTGTAAAGAAGGACTTTTTCACCGTGCATCACAGGTCTCTCCCCAGAAATAGATTTTTCCTTCTTCAAAATCCCTTTTCTCAAAGTCTTATTTGAAATTATGGTATAATGATAACATAAAAGTATTCCTTAATGAAATAGAGCCATAACCAGGTATTTTGGTTGTGAATTTATTTTTTTTTTAGAAAATATATATTTTACTTAAATTATTTTTTTAATGAAATTTGTAAGTGAAAGACTTACATGTACTGTGTAGTAATGACTTGTAAAAAGATACATGAATATCACACACACATGTTCACGCACACAACTTTTTTCCATGAACATCAATAATTTTCGTATGACTTCTGTCTCAGAGCTTGGTTATATCCCCATTTACCTTTCCTTCCAATAGTAAAGCCTCTAGTAAAATAATGAGACAATCTATAGCAGCTAATGGCAATAACACTGGCTTGGGCAATACCGTACTGTGTTTGTCTTCAGTCTCTACAAAAATGGCCGCATGAATGAGTGCTGACTGTACTTATATATTTACACATACATAAATGTATACTTGTATTTTTCTGACCTATATACTCGTATTTGAATAATATATGTAGGCCTTCTTTATTCATTGAAATAATTATTTTCTCTAATTATAAGGCACAGAGAAACATTTGCAATTGGATGTAGGAATCGATTTGCAGTCTTAGAGACTTTGAGACGAAGAACAGACAATTAATGAAGAATGGTGTGATATTAAGAACATATCAGTCAGTTGGTAGTGAAGTCTTGGGACAAACAGTTACAAGGAGAAAGCCATGGATATCAAATGATACTTGGGATACTATAAATAGGAGACGAAGACAGAAGTTGATTGTTGAAAGTTTTCGAGGAAGTAATGAAAATTACAAGGTAGAGCATGCTAAGTATTCCAGTATTGACAGCATGGTCAAAAGAAAAGCCAGGAATGACTAAAGAGAGTATTTAGACAGTAAAGCAGATGAGGCCGACAAAGCTATGAATTCAGGAAGTGGCTTTGGTGGGATCTTCTCATAGAATTATTAATGAAATCTCAGCTGGGGCAAAGATAAAGAAGCAAATACCCATCAAAAAGAGAGATGACTCTGTTATAGTAACAGAAGATGAAGAAAGACAACATTGGATGGAACACTTTAGTGAGGTTATGAATAGGACATATGAAGGGAATCATTTGATTGATATACCTGAAGCTGATGAAGACTTTGATGCCATGAATGAATTCAGTGTGTTTGAAGTCGAAGCTATCCTCAAAAGACTAAAGAGATGGAAAGCCTCTGGATACGATGGAATAACTGCCGAGATGATACTTGCCCGAAAATAAAGTGACTCCGAGACTACTTACAAGATTATTTTGTTGAATGTGGCATGAAGAGGTAAAACCTGATGAACGGGAGTTAGGAGTTTTGGTGAAAATAGCTAAAAAGGAAAACCTGACTGATTGCAATAATTACAGAGGCATAACACTTATGTCAACAGAGGCATAACACTTACGTCAGTTATGAAAATATATAGTGTGCTTATTCTTAAGAAACATTAGAGAAAGATTGATGAAAAGCTGAGGGATAACAAGTCGGATTTAGAAAGGTAGAAGTTGCACTGACCAAATTTTCATTTTGAGACATGTTGTACAGCAATGCGTATAATATAGAAATCTCCTTTTGATGGTATTTGTGGACTAGGAAAAAGCCTTTGACAGTGTGCACCGGCCAACTTTTTGGAGAGTCCAGTGTTATTATGGAATTCCTCTTAAATATGTAAATTTGATTAAGTCTGTTAATGAGCATAGCAAGTGCAAAGTTAATGGTAATGGAGTCTTATCAAGTGAGTTTCCAGTGAACAGCGGAGTACTCCAAGGAAATGTGTTGTCACCTATGTCGTTTATCCTCTTCATGGACTTTGTAATGTGTAGAACAGTTAGAGATGATGGAGAAGGATTGGACTGGATTGGTGATAGGAATTTAGCAGACCTAGAGTATGCTTATGATGCTGTCCTTAGCAGAATACCACAGGATTTGCAATGCTTACTTACCAGAATGCATAAAATATCATGTGAGGTGGGCCTGAAGATAAATAGAAGAATGACAGAGATGATGAGAATGGAGTATGCAATGGAAGATGAAATATCTTTAGAAGGAGAAAGGATTAATGAGGTAGAATTATTCAAGTATTTAGGAACAATGATCTCCAATACAGGGTCTTTAGAATCAGAGTTTAGTGAAAGATTGAAAAAAGCAAATAAGACTATGGCTAGGTTAAGTAAAATTTGGAAATCAAATTGCCTAAAATTTCATATAAAAATCAGACTATATATCAGTTTAGTGAGATTGGTGTTACTCTCTGGACATGAGTCATTTTATGACAATGAAACAATCTCCAATAGATTTAGGGGATTTGAGAATAAGCCCTCAGAAGGATATTGGGAGTTGAATGGCAGGACAGGATTAGAAAAGAAACTATAAGAGAGATTACTCGAGTACCATTTGTGAATGAGATCATGATGAGGGGTAGATGGAGATGGTTTGGGCATGCTCTTTGCACTTCCCTAGAGAGATTACTTCACCAAACTTTCAACTGGGCTCTACAAGGCGCTAGAAGAATTGGAAGACCCAGGCCTACATGGCTTAGGACTATAAAGTGCAAAGTAGTAGATGAGGAATGGAGAAGTATTGAATTAAAAGGTCAAGACAGAGACGACTGGCGAAGTCTAACCAAGGCCCTTTGCGTCAATAGGCGTAGGAGGAGATGATGATGATGAATTGTAAGGCTAGTGTAAAGATGTTATTACAACTTTCCCCTTATGAGAAATTTTCTAACAACCATAATCGCTAATTTAATTTTCAACTGCATATAAGGCAGGGGTTGCCTTGAGAGCAATATAAGATTTGGTATCCCTTAGCATAGAACTTCTGACAAGGGTACCATTTTCACTTCTCAGTTGTGGATATCATTAGCAAATCTCCTGATGCAGACAACTGCCTACAACCCTGCAGCCAACGGAAGGGTTGAACATTTTCATCGAACTCTCAAAGCAGCTTTGATGTCCCACTGCATTAACTCATACTGGTTTACTCAGTTTCCCTGGCTTCTCCTGGTATTAAGGACCACTCCTAAGAAGGCCCAGGATGCCTCAGCAGCTTAAATGGTGTATGGTGACCTGTTGGTTATCCCTGCAGAATTTTTTCCATCTACAATCACTCAGATAATCTCCAGCGCCTACTTCATGCTGTATGAAAATTTTCTTATGCCGCCAAACTTATTAGCCCCCAGCAAAGCAATGTTTACCTAAAGATTTAAAAGCCGCAACACGTCTTCCTGCGCAATGATACTAGCAAGCTACTGCTGACACCCCCTTACACGGGTCCTTTGCTTGTTATCCGTCGCACACCGAAGGCTTTCTTAATTAACATTCAGGGCAAAGAAGTCTGGGTCTCCATTGATTTGCTAAAATCTACTTATCTCTTGGAAGATTACCTTCCTATAGTTTGCCTCTCTAAAGCAGTATGCCCTATTTCACATGTATGTTTTTTAGGGGGAGCCATGTACCACACGTGGTCATACAATGTAATGCTATTGCTTATTTTCTCGGTCTTTCCCACACTGATAATAAAACAACCTATTCAAGCTTGCATGTTTTAGTTTGAATTTTTTTTACATTCTTCCTGACAACTGCTTGCATATAAGCTCGTTGTCTGTTGAATAAATTTTACTTGCATTCACCTCGCTTCTCCATTAACACCTAACAAGCACCTCACATACTACATATCCAGATTGTATAATAAAATAGAAATATTACATATATACAGTAATACCTTGAGATACGAGCGACCCAACATACGAGAAAATTGAGATACGAGGAGAGTTCCGAGCAAATATTTATTCTGAGATACGAAGAAAAATTTGAGAAACGAGGAAAAATTTGAGATACGAGGTACAGTAGTTCCCTATGAGGCCGCCAAATGGCCACGTGTGCGAGAGGCTGATCACGAGGACAGTATCACTCGGTCTTTCCCATCGGATCTCTGTCACTTGAAGCTATCTCTGAGCATCGGCGGTATTGTTTGCTTTTTTTACGTTTTTTTTGCGTGAATCGGTGCAGAATAAGTGAATAAACAATGGGTCCAAAGCAAGCGAGTGCAAACAAGGTTACTGTAATGAGAAGAAAAATCGTATGATGACAATGGAGATGAAGCATGAAATAATCGCAAAACAGGAGAGACGCCTTAGAGTGACTGAGCTGGCGCGCCATTACGAGAGCAGTATGTCAACTATATGAACCATCCTCAAGCAGAAGGAGGCTATAAAGAACACCAAGCCTTCCAGAGGAGTAACCATCCTTTCCAATCTTCCTAGTGATATTCACGACAAGATGGAGAGGCTTCTTTTTATTTGGATAAAGGAGAAATAGTTGGCGGGAGATAGCGTGACCGAGACTCTCATATGCGAGAAGGCCAGTCGAATCTACGAGGCCTTGAAAGGGAAGCAAGCAGCCGAGAAAGGGGAGACTTCAACACCAGCGGAAACCTTCAAACCCAGTCGTGGCTGGCTGAATAATTTTAAGAAAAGGACTGGGATGCACTCGGTTGTGAGGCATGGGGAAGCAGCAAGTTCCGACGCGAAAGCCGCGGCGGACTTCGTCACAACCTTTGCCTCGGTTATTGCCCAACATGGCTTCATCCCTCAACAAGTCTTCAACTGTGATGAAACTGGCCTTTTCTGGAAGAAGTTGCCCAGGAGGACTTCATCACGGCAGAGGAGAAGAGACTACCGGGCCATAAACCCATGAAGGACCGGTTAACTCTAGCCTTATGCCAGCAGTGACTGTAAGGTCAAGCCACTGCTGGTGTACCATTCGGAAAACCCACATGCTTTCAAGAGCCAAAGGATCTTGAAAGAGAAACTGCAAGAGATGTGGCGTGCTAATGCTAAGGCTTGGGTTACCCGCCATTTCTTCACAGAATGGGTTAATCGGTACTTTGGTCTAGCCGTCAAAAAATATTTGGCTGAGAAAAACCTGCCATTGAAATGTCTCTTGGTCCTTGACAATGCCCCTGGTCACCCTCCTGGTCTCGAAAAGGACATTCTTGATGAATTCCGGTTCATCAAGGTCCTTTATCTCCCGCCCAACACCACGCCACTCCTCCAGCCCATGGACCGACAAATTATTTCCAACTTTAAAAAACTACATGAACCATTTGTTCAAGAAATGCTTTGATATCACAGACAACACCAATCTCACCCTTCGGAAATTTTGGAAAGAACATTTCAACATCGTCCATTGTTTGAAAATTATAGACGATGCATGGTAGGGTGTCACAAAGCGAACTCTTAATTCAGCGTGGAAGAAATTGTGGCCAGCTTCCATCGCTGAGAGGGACTTTGAAGGGTTCGATAGAACAGACCCTGAACACCCCGAACCTATTGTGATGGACAAAATCGTGTCTCTTGGAAAGTCCATGGGGCTTGAGGTAGATGAGGCAGACTTGAACGACCTTGTCAAGGACCATCAGGAAGAGCTCACGACACGGGAATTGATCGAGCTCCAGGAGATGACACATTCCGAGGTGTTGCAGGAGCTCAGTAGCGAGGAGGAGGTGGAAGACGAGGGCTGCCTTTCTACGGCAGAAATCAAAGACATGTTAGTGAAGTGGCAGGAGTTTTCTAATTTTATGGGAAAGAGGCACCCGGACAAGTTGGCGAGTGGTCGTGCGTTAGCTTTGTGTGACGACACTTGCGTGCGTCATTTTTGCAACATATAGAAGGGGAGACAAAAACAAACATCCCTAGATAGGTTCCTTTTAAAAAGGCCGTCAAAAAGTGTAGGTGAAAGAGAGGCAAAAAAAAGCAAGCCGGAAGAAGAAGAAAAGTAAAAAAAATGAAAATGAAAAGAAAATGTAGAATTGAGTTTAGTGTAACGTAAAATTTACATTTTATTTTTAAGAGTGTGTACAGTAAGCTAATTTCATTCGTTAGATTTAAAGTTGAATTTCATTTAAGTTGAATTTAAAGTTAAGGTTATGTTACGTAGTGTTACAAAAGTGTTGCGTACCAAACGTGTTGCCGTCAAGTCTCTCTCTTCCCCTTCCTCTCTCCCTCCTCCTCCTCCGCACACACTGCCATTAGCCGCTACCGTCTTCCTCGAAAGTAAGAACCCCATAATAATGTTACATTTCATAACCAGTTTATAGCCTTTGTTATTTTGTCAGCGTAGGATGTTGATTACAACAATTATAAACATGTTTTTCCTCTGTAATATACTGTTTTTAGGGTTTTTTTCAGAGGTGGGAATGGATTAATTTGTTTTCAGTTAGTTTATATGGGAAAAATTCATATGAGATACGAGGAAATTGAAATACGAGCTCGGTCCCAGAACGGATTAAACTCATACCTCAAGGGGTTACTGTAGTGCTTTGTTCAAGGGGATAATTTGGGTATTATATTTTCATGCCATAGATTTTTCTTGAATAAAATTTTAGTAACAAACCTATATATGCTAAGAACTTATAATTCCAGTTGTCTTTGCATATTTTATATCCAGCATTGGCAACTCTGGATCAAGCTGTGTCCCCTATCAAATTTACCTTATACAGTAAAGTCCACCCACTGTCTTCACGGTAGTTAGGTTACAGACATAGCCGTGAAAGGGGGATTTTTGCAAATAAATACTGCACTAGAGTGGGCTAACTCTCAGCCTAAAAGGTTACTGCCTCTTGCCTGGACCAAGTGCCTGAGCTGATGATTAACATAGTAAATACTGCCTAATATGGTTTTAATTTAATTTCTACAACAGTTTATAATCATATATACAGGGTACAGTACTTTTGCACACATGTACACTACGTACTGGACACATTAAGGTTTCAGTACAGTATTGTGCTAAAGTAATTACTTACAGAGTCGTCATCATCCCCTTACTGTTCTGTATTATTATTATTACTATTATTATTATTATTATTATTATTATTACTTGCTAAGCTACAACCCTAGTTGGAAAAGCAGAATGCTATAAGCCCTAGGGCTCCAACAGGAAAATTGCCCAATGAGGAAAGGAAATAAGGGAACTACGAGAAAAGTAATTAACAATTGAAATGAAATATCTTGAGAAAAATAACAGCATTAAAATAAACATTTTTCATATATGAAATATAAAAACTTAACAAAACAAGAGGAAGAGAAATTGGATAGAATAGTGTGCCCGAGTGTACCCACAAGCAAGACAACTCTAACCCAAGAGAGTAAAAGACCATGGTACAGAGGCTATGGCACTACCCAAGACTAGAAAACAATGGTTCGATTTTAGAGTGTCCTAGAAGAGTTGTTTACCATAGCTGAAGAGTCTCTTCTACCCTTACCAAGAGGAAAGGTGTTCCTATCTAGTAATACTGTACTGTAATCTAATACTCACTGATACTGTAGTGTATATTACTGTAATATATGTACAGTACTATCACTAGAATACAGCTTAACTATACTTACTGTAAGTGTTTGGTGTTTTCGTTCTGACGACTCGTAACCTACACGTTTTCTTGAAGCACGACGCAACTTCTTATGTGTCGTTTCTTGCGCAGTATGTTATAGCTATACTGTCTTAAACAGAAATACAGCTTATTTTCTAAACTAGAAACATATATCTCGAAAATAATTTTTTTTTTAAATAAACAAAAACAGTGCATTTGATTAGTTCAACAGCTGATTCTCTCTCTCTCTCTCTCTCTCTCTCTCTCTCTCTCTCTCTCTCTCTCTCTCTCTCTCTCTCTCTCTCTCTCTCTATATATATACTATATATATATTATATATATATATATATATATATATATATATATATATATATATATATATATATATATATATATATATATATATATATATATATATATATATATATATATATATATATATATATATATATATACATAGCTTAAAATATCCCATTTTGTTTCAGAAACATTATTGCATTCTAGAAAATTATGATTATTTAAATAATTAATTGTGCTTTAATGAATATTTATGTACTTTTTTTAAAATTTTGTGTGTATTATAACAATCGAGGTATTTTGGGTGCTGTGATCAGATCAGCTGATGCACATACAAATCAATAACAAAATGTATCGTTTATACTATTTCTTAACTTATTCAAAACATCTGTATTTGTTAATATAGTATTACATAACAACCGATATGTTATAAGCAAACATAATTTTCATATGCTGTAATACATTTGTTTAACTCATTACAGTATTAGTTCTCTCTCTTATTCGATGTCAGGATGCCAGAAAACTTCAATTCTCTCTCTCTCTCTCTCTCTCTCTCTCTCTCTCTCTCTCTCTCTCTCTCTCTCTCTCTCTCTCTCTCATTGGCTATTTGCTAGCATTCTTTTTGAAGGATTCAGTTTAATCAAGTATGGTTGCTCAGGTTGCTGGAGCAATTAAAGAATTTTGTTAGTCTCTTCTGGTTCCATCTCAGAATAATATATATTTTGGAATTATAATGGCAAGTTTTTCTTGTTGATTTTTTTTCCAGAAAGAGGATTTAGTAATTTTCTTTTATTTGCTGGAAACGTTGAAAAGAATGAAGCGTTTATCTATTCGGATGTGGATGAGGCCTCTAGAGACTATGACTTCTGTAGAGAATATTGTTCTGATGGGATGCCTAAAGATAAGGGCCTTCCAATTTCATCAAAATGTAAATTGAAAAAATATTCGATCTACGTACAATCTCAGCACTAATGAATGAACTTCTACACCTGAGTTGGTAGGATGATTGCAGTCTGTTATCCCTTAAAGTATCCTCGGAAATGAAGATTCCAGAACTCCCTCTTTTCAAAGATCTTGTACATTGTTAGCGAAATGGGCGTTGTAGAAACTAACTCTTCATAACAGTTGCCTGTAATTTATAGCAGTATTTAAAACCTTTCAGGATCATTACCACTAGTGGTAGGGTAAACCGTGCCAGTGTTTTCAGACTATAGGACAGCATTGGTGTTCATCTGGAACCAAGGGTGTATGCGGTCACAATCCCCGTACCAAATAGGCGAGTGGCTATTGACTTAGACACTTTAGAATAACCCTTCTTTGGTTCATTCCAGGAAGATCAAATGACTTAGCAGATCAATTAAGCAAGAAAAACAAAATAATTCTAATCGAATGGTCTCTACATCTGTTAGTATGGCTAGGAATTTTGGAGCTGTTGCGGTCTACCAAACATTGGCATGTTTGCAACGTCACTGAACAAAAATATAGAGGTGTTTTATACATTAGTTCCAGATCTCTTATCATTGAAGGTAAATCTGAAACAAGACTGGATCTGGACCCTTATGCTGTTCCACATTTCACCATGATTTGTCACATGAGAAACAAGTTCAATATTTATATGAATAGCAGGATAAAGCTGTCAGATTTGTTTTGGCAGCAGAGGAAGTGGTTCACTGATCTGTGGCTTCTGTTGTCAGTGTCCAAGGAGATTGCCCTACAAAACCAATCTTCTCAGGCTGCCAATTTTGAATATGATGCATCCAAGCCCATGTGAGCTACATTCAACCACATGGCGACTATCCACCATATTCTCAGAAATGATGCTTTTATTCTTTTTATATCCTCTAGATTGTTAGTATTATAGGTTCCAAAAGGTTTTGGTATTAAATTGTATCAGAAGACAATGAAATATTTATTTTGATAGGCTCCAGTGGAGAGATGTATGACTAGTACTAGTTTGGATAATATTGTTAAGTTTTATATTTATTTTTTATGGTAGAAAAAACATTCCATTTTGACTGTTTATCTGTTGCAGATGATATAGCGAGTGTGTTTAAATTTTTTTTTTATTATTATTATTGAAAGACTTCCAGTTGTGAGGTGTAATATCTGGAAATTAGACATATATATATATATATATATATATATATATATATATATATATATATATATATATATAGATAGATAGACAGATAGATAGATAGTTAGTTTGGATAGTAATTTAAGTTTTATATTTAGTTTTTTTTATGGTAAAAGACATTCCATTTCAACCATTTATCTGGTGCAGATGATATAGTGGGTATGTTTGTTTTTTTATAATTATTGTAATACTTCCAATTGGGTGCTGTAATATCTGGAATTTAGACATATTACAGTATTCTAAAGGTTCATGTTTTGAACATATGGAAAAATTTTTGGTTAGCGGTCCCGGCCGGTGTGCTAATATAAGGAGGTATACGACGAAAAACACAAAATCCTGAACAAATTCAATGAGCTTCGTATGGCAATGTAGAATGCGTATACAAAATATTTTGTTAAAATTCACTTACTTGCATAGTTATAGGGTAATTATTAAAAGTAGCTCAACAAGCCGAAAACATTGATCCCCACAAGAAAATGCAGCACTGTATTTCTTCTGTTATAAATTTTGATGATTATTCCATTTTAATATGAAAAGAAATATGAACAATGTCATCTGTATAGATTCCATGAGTAACAAGACTAAATATTATACTCTTCGGGTTTCAGTGCTAGCACAAATCTCAGGACGAGTACACGTTTAACATCTGACATTCGTTTTTACGTGTTTTTCTTGGTTTAGTCAAGAATTTCATCATGCCAAAGAGGAAAAGACAGTTTTAACATCTCGCTAACATAATGATAAAGAACATTGTCTCTAATAAGCAGAAGTGGGTAATGTTTGTTGGCGATATTAGCAGAGAGAGAGTGAGTGTGAGTGTGTGTGTGTGTGTGTGTGTGTGTTGTGGATGAAGAAGTGACCAGGAGCCTAAAGAAGCAAGGTATTGAGCAATGGGATCTTCATTAAGGATTGAATTATTATAACTAACTTTTTGGTTTATTAATATCGAATAAAGAACATAAAATTGATAATAATCATGACTTATTGATATTGTCTTTGTAAAAATACGAAGGAAAACTTTGAACGCCCGTATCTCAAAACTATACATATTGGCTTTCCAATTCCATCTTCTACCTTAGTTTTAAAGATATAGCATTGAAATTTGATATATAACTTAGAAAGACATTATAGAAAAAAAAAATGAGATTTAGATAAAAAAACACTATTCTATTGGAGGAACACAACAGGTCTATATAGGGTAGTAATCCCAGGTTTTAATATTAATTATCAAGGGAGGAGATAGAATTTGAAAAACACTAATTTTAAGACTAAATATCCCTGGCATCGCAAAACCGAAGGTCAGAGGCAAAAATCCTATGCAGTTTGGAGATGCTCTAAGTCACCTTATCAAGCCCTATGAATGTCAAAGTCCTGTCTTTAAATAACGACATTATCTGGCCGGCCCCTTAAAGATCTTACAATTAAAACTTTTCTTTTTGGCATTGGCATTTGCTAAACACACATTTGCACCATAAGCACTATATTTTACTGTAGGCTTTGAACACAAGATTGTCTTATGTTGTTTGCCTTATTTCACAGCTAAGAAGGATTTAAGACTAAAGATTTTCCATATGCTTTCAAGTTCTCTCAATAGAAAAGGTGAGCTTTACATCCAAAAATTTCTTTGTTCTGTAAACGTTGTGAAATAATATTTGGACAAGACTTGAGGCATTAGAAATGTGATGTGCTTTCTTGTTAAGTCTTGTTAAAAGAGAAAATTCAAATTTTTTTAACTTAAAGTTAACCCTTTTACCCCCAAAGGACGTACTGGTACGTTTCACAAAAGCCATCCCTTTACCCCCATGGACGTACCGGTACGTCCTTGCAAAAAAAGGCTATAAAATTTTTTTTTTCATATTTTTGATAATTTTTTTGAGAAAATTCAGGCATTCTCCAAGAGAATGAGACCAACCTGACCTCTCTATGACAAAAATTAAGGCGGTTAGAGCAATTTAAAAAAAATATATACTGCAAAATGTGCTGGGAAAAAATGACCCCCTGGGGGTTAAGGGCTGGAAATTTCCAAATAGCCTGGGGATAAAAGGGTTAAACATCGATATAACTGAGCATCAAGAGAGAAACAACCTGTAAATCAGGCAAGTATAGAAATATATTTTATCATGAAAAATCTGTTGCTAATATATATCTATATGGTGCCTTTTCCCTTCATTAAATGATGTAGATTTCCAAAACCAGAAAAGTCATAGTGTGTGTGTGTGATGTATATGAACATTTCAAAGAAATCTCGTTCTGTTGAAGAGTTTCCATTTTTTTTTTCAAATAAAAATAATTTTTGCATTTACTTAGGAAATTTAGGTTGTAGGGGAGAAAAAAATCATTGAGAGTTTTAGGTTATGGAATAAGAGTGTCGAAAGACTCGGGGAAAATCTTTTTAGTTTGCAACTTTATTATATATGAATTCAATAGGTTTACAAAAATATAGATGCAGATTGTTTTAATTTCATAGTGTATATTTATCAACATTTGTTGAAAAGCTTCTTATTAATAGATGAAGCAATTCATCTCATCCTTAAGCTCGTAATCTTTCGTTGCTCTACAATTGGCAAAATTAAATACAGATAATGCTCGACTTACGACCTATGCGACTTATGACGATTCGACTTTACGACGATTTTTTTCAGGGTGATGACGTCACAAGTCTATCGGAAATAGGACGAATATTTCCTTGAAAATAATTTATTATCTTGTATAAAAATAAACTGAATTATCTTGTTAAATTATTATTTTCTTTTATTGTTAATATTCAATATCCATTTTCAGTAAAAAGTACATTAAGAAAAGTTTTAATATCTGTCGAGTTCATATATGTCTGGTGACGTCACATCACCGGTGGAAAGCGACCTGGCAATACAGTGATTTCCTTCCAATAGGCTAGTGATTAATATTAGTATTCTCATTTTCGAAATATTAAGTAACGATACAATGTATTTTGTGTGTCTGTATCGGTTGTCATGAGTACTACGCAGCGTAAATTTGACTGTACGCTAGTTATATTTAATCTCTGATAATAGATCGATGTTTATCTAAAGAAAGTATACTAATAGGACAAATATTTTCTTGAAAATAATATATTTCCTTTTACATTATAAAAAGGAAATACTTTTGCTTTGTAAGTTAGTATTTTCTTTTCATTTCTTGAAAGAAAAAAGGAAATGAATTTACATATTTTGCAAGTCATTCTTAGTAGAGTTTACGTCACGCGTCTTGTGACTTCATGTATCTGGCGGAAGCGCGCTGACAAACCGAATGATTTCCTTTCATTGTGTTACCAAGTAATCTTATGACAGCATTCCCATCATCGAAACACCCAGTAACGATATCAAGTGTTTTAGTGGTCTGTATCATTAGTTATGAGATAAGTACAACTTACTGTAAATTTAAGAAAAATAGTCTGATGACATATTTCTGGCGGAAGGCGAGAGGCAAATCAAGTGATTTCCTTCCGATGTGTAGCTATTCCCATAATCAAAACATAAATTGATGATATAAAGATTTGTTTAATAATTTTCAAAGAAATGTGAAAATTTAACTGAATTAAAAATGAGAGAGAGAGAGAGAGAGAGAGAGAGAGAGAGAGAGAGAGAGAGAGAGAGAGAGAGAGAGAGAGGTGCATATTCCTTTTAAAACTAATAATAAGGTCTATAAACAAAATGTATGGAGAATGTGGTACCCTATAACATATTGGCGCTGACATAATATTCATTATGAAGAAATTTCGAATGCCAAGAAAATTATATAAATCAGTGTTATTCGTACTATATGTGCACATAATCGTAATACGGCAGCGTGACCTTGAGATCAGCTGATACCAACCGAAAGTAAATCAAAAGTATTTTTTGATTATTGATATGATCAAGAAATTGAAAAATAAAATATAAACGTGCTTTAATAAACCACAATTAAACACAATAATGTCTAATGAAATATGAAGGCTCAATATTCAACTGAAAAATTGAATACTGTATGAAGCTTTGAAAATGAACCACCCGTATGCGATTGGGAGAGCGAGCACACGCACATAGAAAGAGCTACTGTACAACTATTTCGCATTATACCTAATGATTAGACGAACTGTATGGAAACTGATTTCCTGTAACATATTGGAGCTGATGTAATATTCATGAAGATATTTCTAATAAGTTAAGAAATTCTAAAAGAAAAAAAATATGCCATACGTATGTACGCCATATTTTGATACGGTAGGTAGCGGCACTTTCAGATCAGCTGATCATAACCAAAGGTAGAAAAAATTTTAAGTACTTCTCGATTGGTAAAATGCTTCCAAAATTGAAAAATAGAATATTGAAATGCATTAATAGAGCATATGATATCCTATAAAACAAGAAAATGGAATAATGATAGACAGTAAGAAAATGTTGATAAAATATGATAGAGATGATTGCCGAATCATAACGCATCATAATAAATCTACGGAAACTTCACTTTTTTAGTTCGACATACTGTATGACGAAATCGACTTACGACACATCTCTTGGTCCCGATCTCCGTCGTAAGTCGGCGACTACCTGTATATGTTTTGAGCTGGTGACTGCGTCATTATTTCATATGACATTTATTTTTTCAGCTTTGTATGGCTAGTGCATTTTTTCCATACTATTACAAACGAAATGTCACTGATGACTATGAGAAAGAGATGGATCGAGAACTAAGTGGCCATGATCCTTTTACTACAGTGGTTGTAAGTGGTCTTCCCTCTGAAACCAATATACTCTATGATGACCAGATTAGGAATATCTTCAGGGACTGCTCACAAAACCTAAAAATCAGCTATGAGGGCTCCAAGTAAGTAAAGAAGACTAAGGTTTGTATGTATTTGTACGGTATGTCATTACGTAGTATGGTTTTGGATGTTATTATATAGGTCAAGGTACAAGTATTATCTCTAATCATCTTTTGTTTTTATTGAAGAAAAACTTTATTGATGATCTGAATTTCAAGACCTTAGTGAAATTATCAGAGTGTAGTCTGCTCTTATGTTTGGAATCACCAATGGTCTGCCTCCATATATGTGGAATCAGCAATTGGATATTCATTTACCCTTTGCAGACCAATAATAAGACCCTATTAGAAAAATAGCCCTATAGAAATTCACTTATATGTGGTTAAACATATATGGAAAGGGGATAAGTTTTTACAGACGTTACCAACTCTATAGGAAAACTAATGAAAGTTAGGTTAAAAGCATCATTTAAACTATTGTACAACCCAAACTGGACTTGTAGCTCTCCTTTTGATATCCAGACTAAAAGCACAAGGCATGAGTGATGAGATGATGTATGATGATCCAGTGAATATTAGTAGATGTCCATAGTCATATTTTTGGGCTCAAGTCATGTCGTCCTGATGGAAGGTTTCTTCAGTAGCTTCCTAAGGGTATATATGACTACAGTAGATATTCCCAGAGAATTAAACTAAAGGTTTCACAGAATTCTAACTTCTGGCGCAAGTACCCATAAGGTTTCCCTTTAGGATATCGTATAATAACAGGGGACATATGCTTGACACGCCACATAGCTATCTGCACCCCACATAGCGTTAAGCTTCAAGGGGGGAAGAGTGGCAAGTTATGGGAGGAGCGGTTACTAAGTTCTCCTCCTTCGTTACTGTTACGGTACTCTGTGACGTCATAACCGCCGCCATCTGGTTGACGTCACCGTTGCGCGCCTTCCCCATTCCTTCTTACGTAGCGTTTATGACCAGGTGCTTTTCCCCTGTTGTTGGCTAAGTAATTCATCATGTCACAATCTTCTGCCTCGCCTTCTTCTGGAAAGTTGAGTACCATATTCTTGTATTGTATAAAACAGCTCTGGCTGTAAAGTAAAGCCCTTTTATCTTAAAATACCGTGTTTTGTGGCAGAGCTGTGCCTTGACCGGAGGCATCATGACGCCGACGCTGTTGTTCGTTTCGCATGCTTTATTTAGTTAGCCAGAACAACCTTCCCGGTCTTATAACTAATTATCAGCATTAGTTATTTAGTCTTCATTGCTAGGAATTAGTTATATTATGTCGATAGTATTCATTTTCGGCGAATGTAGGTAGCCGAATTCGTATGCTAGATTGCTAGCCTAGCCCCTAGGCTCGATAGCCTAGGCGTTTTTTGTTTACTTTCATGCATGATATAATAAGTGTTCCTAGTGTTAATTTACGAAATGAAGATGTTGGGCATTTATACATATAAGATTCAGTGATTGCACATGTTTTCGCCTTCTAGGAAGTATACAAGGGGTTTCGATGATCTCGATAGTCGACTCCCTTTCCCCTAACCTAACGCTAGGGCTTTTGTATACTTTCTCACCTCCCCAGTTACCTTATCCAAGGTAATCTCCTCCCTCTGAGGTAGCCTAGGCTACGTCCTAGCCCTCCTTGCCTTAAATCGTATTCAAGTAAGGTTAGGCTGGGATTTTCTTTCCCCACTCTTAGCCCTAGTACATGAGCTTTGAGTTTGGGACAGAACCTCAGAGTACCAGTCGTTCGCCCCCCAGCTACCCCATTAGGTGAATGAACTCTCCTATTGGTCTCTGCTGGTCGGCGAAGGTGGGGGCCTCTGCCTTTCTCCCTAGTCCACACCTGGTAGGGTTACGACCCTTCCTCCCTGTGGCCTAGCGACTTGTCCTACACCTGCCTTCCCTGGTCTGGGGACTCCTTCCCTAGCCTAGGTTAGGCAGGCCATGGGATTCTGTTTCTTATAGTTTAGGACGGTACATTAGTGCTGTACCTTCGCTGTGCTAACCTACCCTAGGCTGGAGAATGAATTCTTCCTACACCTGGGATAGTGCTGGTACTGAAACAGAACAACCCCCCCCCCAAGTTTCGGTGAGGGCTCACGCCATCCCCTACACTCCCCCTCAGGACCCTCGCCCCTCCCCCCTTTGTCCTTTAGTGTTGGCCTATCCATCACACCTCTGTCCACCGTCCTACAACTCTACCGTGTGCCAACGGGTTATGGGGTCGGCTCGGTCCTTTCGTTGGTTAGTCCGAACTGCTAAGCTTCCCGCATGTAGTCGAACTATGGGATAGCATATGACAGGTCGGTCTGCCGGCAGAAGACCTCTCTATCTTAGAGTGTTCTTCGGTCTTCCCTTGGGCCGCCACCCGCAACTCTAGCCGTCTGCCGGCTCTGCTGCGGCTGGATGAAAGGTTGCCACCCTCTCCCTTTCATTTGAACACACGTTCCGGAAGAAGAAGAGGTTGGGTAGTGAGCTACTGCCCTTCCCTCTTTCTTCTTTTATCCTTTCTCTCTATCTCATCAGTGCCGGTCCACTGCCACACTACCCTGCCAGCAACAGCTGTCAGCTTAACCCTGTATCCTCTCTGTCTCATTGATTGACATCAGTGTTGGAATACCTTCGCTGATTGCTTGCCGACTGCCGGGGCCGCCGACTTTCCGGCGATCTGCCATCATCCTGAGGTTTCGCCCTCTCTCTGCCACATAGACTGATGGCTGGGAGGGGTTCCCCCTCGATGGAGATTTTCCGACGCTTGGCGCGCTTCCGGCACGCCGTCACGCTGCCGGAGCCACCTAATCATACTACTTCAGTGGACTGTCACATCTTCCCTGCCGACCTTGCGGGGGGAGTGTCTATTGTATAGCTATATACGATAGCCAGTACATCTATGGTATAGTACATACCCTAGTCAGAAAACTACGGTGTATAGTTGTGCAGTAAATTCTTCTAGCATACTCTGTGCATCCATGCACAGTCCATTGCCGGGACCTATCTGAATTGGGAAGAATCCTTTCTTCCCCTTTCTTTTATGCTGAATGAACTCGGCTCCCCCTCTCACCATGACTAATACCCTGGAGGAAGTCTAAGCTATGCTTTATCCATTGTAGATATTCCTTCCCCCTCTTAAAAAGGCTCTTAAGGAGCCCCTAGAATTAGTTGTGGTGTGGGGTCACGGCAATTGGCTGGGCGGGATGCACAAGTTTGTGTCTTTTCTGCTTCATTTCCAGCTTACCTATCCTAAGCTTACACTTGGAAAGGAATCTTATATTGTAAGTTTGAATAACTTTAAGACTAATCTAAGATTACTTTAAGTCAATGTAAAAGCCTTCTGTAGACTCATGTGCCCCTTTCTTCTTCTTTTACAGGAGGAGTACATCCGGTGTGAGAGCGCCTTCTGTAGTTTTCGGCGCCCGGACTTTTATGGCCACCTGGCGTGCCGAACCCACGCCAGCTGTTCCGTTGCCTAAGGGACTCTCCGGTATTGGGACCCGCAGGTTTGCACTGTCTGCAAAGACCTCCATGAGGCGTTCGAGGAACCCCCATCGGCGGAGGCCAGGGACATCGCTCGAGAGAAACTACGCAAATGGGTGCGTGGTTTCCAAAAGAACGCCACGGGTCCCTATCTCCCAAATGAGAAGATGAGAGCTTTGCTCTTTCCTAAGGCATCTGCGGATGCTGTTATCCCCAAGCCAGAGATCCCCTGCGTCCAGCTGATGGTTGAACCAGATGTATCGGACGCACTTCAACACTTCCATCTTGACAAGGTGGAGCGGATGTCGGAAGTGTCGGACACCACCGAAACGACCCTGATGGCCGAGGGTCGAGAAGAGGAGGAGCATGCGAAGGCTCCTGACTCCGAGTGCGATGGCGCCCGCGCCCCCTCTGTTACTTCCGTTGCTATTTCGGAACCCGTCCCCTCTACTTCTTCCACTCCCGCGCCGGTGGTAGTGGACAACCAGGATAACCTCCAGGCCTTGGTGGCACTCCTGGATGAAAGGTTTCGTAAGAGAGACGAAGACCTTAGAGGGAGATCCTCCGTCTGTCGAAACAGACCCCGAGGAAGATCCAACGTTAAGGATCTTCCCCCTTGCTCAGTGACCAACCCATGGAGGTGTGCAGAACACATGCCGATCACGAGTGGACGCATCTTCGTCAATGATAAGGTAGGCACCATCCTCCTTGAAGAGGTGGAGCTTTGGCCTAGCTTCGAAGCATACTCGGACTGTTACATCCGTCTCAAGTCAGAGCCAATTTCCAAGGAGGAAACCGAGCCTAAGGAGGTCATCATCTTTGACCATGCAGAGGCTCAAGCTCTTCTGGCCGGCGGCCTAAGAATAAGGGCTACACCAACTCCAAGGTGCCGGCCCTAAGCAAGAAACACCCGTCCTTTCTTGCTCCTGCCACCATGGTCTTCCCCTTTGCTGAGAAATCCCTGTTGGCAGTGTTGAAGGCAGTGGAGGAAGGGAAACCCTGCCCTACATTGGAAGAATGTAGGCCCCTCTCCCTCGCCCTCCCTCCTGACGACAAGAACTGGAAAGACATCCTGTTAACTTTCTCCGTAGGAAAGTTGGAGGCTGACATCGCTGGACGGCAGTTCAACGAAATCCTCCCCAAGCTCACTGAATACCTTCTGCGTCGGGAGCTGGACACGAAAGAGAGGCTGGCTGCCTCCCTCTCTCTTCAAGTCCAAATGGAGACGATGGCCGGGGACACACGGACCCCAGGCTTCTACATGGTCTTGGCTAAGACCCATCTCGCCACCCTGACGAAGGACTTCTACAGCTTCATCAGGGCCCGGAGAGCTTGTAGAGAATTCGTGTTTGCGGATGCCACCGTCAAACACGAACCCCAGAAACTGATTTCCTCCAACATTTGAGGGAAAGATCTCTTCCCTAACGACCTCGTGAAAGAGATCGTTGACAGAGCCGCCACTGAGAACCGGAACCTTCTCCATAAGTGGGGCATGTCAAAGAAGAGGAAATCTTCTCAGGATGAGGGCCCCCAACCTAAGAAGAAGGCTAATAAGCCCAGACCCTAGCAGCGTCAGGCTAAGCGCCAGTTTCCGGCACCCGCCGCTCCCCAGTTGGTGGCTTATCCCCAACAGACCTGTCAACTGGTCCCCCAGCCGGTAGTTGCTCAGTCACCAGTCTTCACGTCAGCCTATGAAAGACAGTCTACTACCTTTCGTCCCAAAGGTAGAGGCTCCGGCAAAGACTCCTCCCGACGTCCATCCAGAGGGAGAGGAGGAAGGGGAGCAGGCGGCCGAGGTGGTAAACCCTCGGGAACCCAGAAGCAATGAAATGCTTCCGGTGTGAGGAAGACTCCGCCTCTTCCAGGATCGTTGGACCTTCGATCCTTGGGCTTACAGCATCTTCAAGAACGGACTTTGGTGGAGCTGGGTAATACCACCTCCATCCTTCCACCAATTCTTCCAACACTCCACCCCAGTCCTGGAAGAATACGTCCAAGAACTCTTGAACAAGAAGGTGATCAAGAGGGTAAAGTCCACCAGGTTCCAAGGAAGACTATTCTGTGTTCCCAAGAAGGACTCCGACAAACTCAGAGTCATTCTGGACTTTTCCCCTCTCGACAAGTTCATAAGAGAACAACAAATTCAAAATGCTGACTCTTCAGCACATAAGAACCCTGCTGCCTCCAAAGGCTTACACAGTCTCAATAACTTAGCGGACGCCTACTGGCACATTCCAATGAATTGCCAGGCCGCCTCCTACCTAGGATTCAGGCTTCAAAGAAGGCAGTACGCCTTCAGAGCCATGCCCGTCGGACTCTACATAGCCCCAAGGATCTTCACGAAGCTCGCAGAAACGATTGTCCAAGAGCTACGCTTACAAGGCGTCCAGGTGATGGCTTACCTGGACGATTGGCTGGTTTGGGCGGCATCCTCAGAAGAATGCTTGCAAGCTTCCAGAAAGGTGACCCAATTCCTGGAACATCTGGGTTTCAAGATCAACACCAAAAAGTCTCGACTTTCTCCAGCTCAGAAGTTCCAATGGCTAGGAATCCATTGGAACCTTCAGTCACACTGTCTTTCCATCCCTCTGAAGAAAAGGAAGGAAATAGGGGGATCTGTTAAGAGACTCCTAAAATCCAAACGGATTTCAAGATGAAAACAAGAACGGGTGCTCGGCTCTCTCCAGTTCGCTTCAGTGACAGACCCAGTGCTACGAGCACAGCTAAAGGATGCATCGTGAGTCTGGAGAAGATACGCATCCATCGCTCGAAGAGATCTCAAGAGACTTCTGCCAACCAGGCTTCATTCCCTCTTAAAGACATGGTCGGAGGCAAAGAACCTGAAAAGATCAGTACCTTTTCAACTACCGCCTCCATCGGTTGTTATCCACACAGATGCATCGCTAGAAGGATGGGGGGGTCACTCCCATCAACGGCAAGTTCAAGGAACATGGTCTCCCCTATTCAAGACGTTTCACATCAACATCTTGGAGGCCATGGCGGTCCTCCTTACTCTGAAGAGGCTGTCTCCACGTCCCTTAGTCCATATCTGTCTGACTCTGGACAGCGACGTTGTAGTCAGATGTCTCAACCGTCAGGGCTCAAGATCGCCCCAACTCAACCAAGTGTTGCTACCCATCTTCCGCTTGGCGGACAAGAAAAGATGGCACTTGTCGGCAGTTCACCTACAATGATTCCGCAACATGACGGCGGATGCTCTATCCAGGACAACCCCGATAGAGCCAGAATGGTCCCTAGGCGCAGACTCATTCTCCTTCATCTCCTGTCAAGTCCCGGAACTGCAGATTGATCTCTTCGCAACGAGCGACAACAAGCAACTTCCTCGTTACGTGGCCCCATACGAGGACCCCCGAGCGGAAGCGGTTGACGCCATGTCCCTGGATTGGAACAGATGGTCCAAGATTTACCTGTTCCCTCCACCCAACCTTCTGCTGAAAATCCTCACCAAGCTGAGAACCTTACAAGGAACAGCAGCCCTAGTGGCACCCAAGTGGCCCTGGAGCAACTGTATCCCATTAATCCTGGAGTTACAACCCAAGCTAATTCCTCTTGCCGGACCCAGTTCTCTCCCAGCAAGTTCAGAAGTCGACTGTCTTCGCTTCATCAAGGAAAACTGGAGACCTTCATCTCATGATTTTCTCTCCCTAGCCGTCAAGAAGAGGTTTGGGGATCTCGAAGAAAAGCTTGGACTTCTTAGAGGAATACAAAACAAAATCTACCAGAAGGTAATACGAGTCATCCTGGAAGAAGTGGGTGTCCTTTGTCAAGGCTAAAAATCCTACAGAAATCTCTCTAGACTTTTGTCTGTCCTTCTTTATTCACCTTCATGGACAGGGCTTGGCAGCCAACACAATTTCCACCTGCAAATCAGCCTTGACAAGACCATTACTATATGCCTCCCAGATAGACCTGTTTAATGACATCTTTAACAAGCTGCCAAAGGCATGTGCTAGACTCAGACCCGCAACCCCCACCGAGACCCATCTCCTGGTCTCTTGACAAGGTGCTCCACTTTGCCTCAAGTTTAGACAACGAGTCTTGCCCTCTGAAAGATTTGACTCAAAAAGTGATTTTCCTATTCGCTGTCGCCTCGGGAGCCCGAGTCAGTGAAATTGTGGCATTATCAAGAGAAGAGGGCTAGATACAGTTCGCTGAAACAGACGAGCTTACCCTCTTTCCTGACCCAACTTTTCTCGCCAAGAACGAGCTACCCACCAAAAGGTGGGGCCCCTGGAGAATCTGCCCTCTGAAGGAAGATGTCTCTCTATGTCCAGTGGAGAGTCTAAAGGTCTATCTTCGTCAAACTTCGGACTTTGGTGGAGGACAGCTCTTTAAAGGAGAAACTTCAGGGTCCGACTTGTCACTCAAACAACTAAGGGCGAAGATCACCTACTTTATTCGCAGAGCGGATCCTGACAGTACACCCGCAGGTCACGATCCCAGGAAAGTCGTCTCTTCCCTGAATTTCTTCCAGTCGATGGAGATCGAAAGTCTTCGCTCTTTCACAGGCTGGAAGTCCTCCAGAGTGTTTTTCAAACACTATGCGGTGCAGGTGCACGAGCTTGAACGTTATGTGGTAGCAGCAGGTAGTGTACTAAAACCTGCTGCTTAGTGCTGTGTAGAACAGTGAGTTATTCGTGACTCTAACTCTATGGGTGCCTGTGTTGACCCTAGTGCGAAACATAGTGATTTTAAGTGCCACCTTGTGACACTACGGACTGTTCTTATACAAAAGGTGAAGTCACATAGACAGAAACATGTGTGCCACATGTTTTTAACATGAAGTGTATATAAGACTTTCTAGAAAGACTTTATAGTTCCTCTGGAACTAATGTGTGTAATGGCAAGTTTTCCTTTTCAGATTCCACACCCATTTCTATTAATATCTTAAGTCTATGTTGCTAATTGCATTCCATTACAATTTATTGCTTAATTGTATGCTAATTCTTATTTATCTAAATAAAATAGAATTTGTTTACCTGTGCGTCTCATTTCGCCCTCACAATGCAAATAAAAACACTGTTAGAGAATTTTATTTACCTCCTTATTTGAATAATGGTATGAACAATGTTATCATATTGTTCCTTATTGATACAAACTCATCTAAACCAAGGTAATTTGTTCCAACACAAATGTACTTACCTTCTTCTATCTGACCCTGGGACCGGCAGGTATCTCCGAGACTAGGTGAGTTCTTTTATCAAGTAACTTCAAGATGTTCCTTACGTCCAAATAGGACTTCCCTGCCCGGGGGGGGGCAGGAAGCGGTAACATGGTATATGCTTATCTTTAGTGACGTAACGGAAATGTCACAGTTCTCTATGGTCATCAGGCCAAAGGAATATTGTCTAGAAGTCAAAGGCACTACAAAAGGGAAAAATCCACGATACATTAATTCTCTGGTACACTTCCATCAGGACGACATGGCTTGAGTCCAAAAAACGGATTTTGAGCGAAGCGAAAAATCTATTTTTGGGTGAGATAGCCATGTTGTCGTGATGGACCCGCCCTTTTTCTCTATTCCAGGTCTTGACAGGCCCCTCCCAATCTTATTGTATCATGGAGGCTAGCCTAAACACCTGAAGGAATGAGGAAGGCGCGCAACGGTGACGTCAACCAAGATGGCGGCCAAACATGGCAGCGGTTATGATGTCACAGAGTACCGTAACATTAACGAAGGAGGAGAACTTAGTAACGGCTCCTCCCATAACTTGCCACTCTTCCCCGTCGAAGCGTTAATGCTATGTGGGGTGCAGATAGCTATGTGGCGTGTCAAGCATACGTCCCCTGTTATTATACGATATCCTAAAGGGAAACCTTATGGGTACTCGCGCCAGAAGTTAGAATTCTGTGAAACCCTTAGTTTAATTCTCTGGGAATATCTACTATAGTCATATATACCCTTAGGAAGCTACTGAAGGAACCTTCCATTAGGACGACATGGCTATCTCACCCAAAAATAGATTTTTCGCTTCGCTCAAAATCCGTTCTTAGGTCATGAAGGAACATTTCCTGCCTTCACAAACTTTGATGTTGAATATTTGGTCAAGAAAACTTTAGTTACCATTCCCCATTGAGTATCTGTTTGCTAGTAATTCCCCTTCCACCAAGAGGAAATAGAAAATTGATGCATATTTATAAAATCACATCAGTGTTAAATATTAACTACCGTATTTCCCGCGTCATAAAACGCACTCTTTTCCTGAAAAATACCACCCAAAATCACCCTGCGTCTTATCGATAAGATAAAGTTGTATAGGGGAGTTTGAGAACTCTCAAACACCCCAGTAATTATATACAAACACACTCACCAGACATAAAATATAAGCCTATAATTTGTGATACATATGTAATAAATAAATGCACTTTCTTTAATCAATGAAGGTAACAAGATACTTGTTTTTTGGGCTCAAGCCATGGCGTCCTGATGGAAGGTTCCTTTTTGGTAGCTTCCTTGGGTATATAAACTACTAGATATTCCCAGAGAATTTAACCACAGGTTATCACAGAATTCTAACTTCTGGAGCGAGTTTCCTAAAGGATTCCCTTTAAGACATCGTATATCAACAGGGGACGCATGTATTAACGCGCCACATAGCTATCTGCACCCCACATAGAGTTAACACTTCGATGTGTAGGAGCGGAGAATAGCTGGGGAGCCGTTCCACAGCTAATCTCGTCCGTGTCTACTTTTGGTACTCGAAACGTAAACAAACGGGCGCCATTGCTAAATGACGTCACGTCCGTCCCCATCCTTCGCATAGTAGCTTGCCTTACTAAGACTGATTTTCCCTGTGCTTTCTTTATCGACTTGCATCTTAGCCATGTCTCTACCCTCGGCCTCGCCTTCTTCTGGAAAGTTGAGTACAAGGTTCCAGTATTGTTTAAATAAGCTCTAACTGTAAAGTAACTTTTACTTTTCGAGATATTTTATGTTATTTGGCAGAGCTGTGCTGCTACCGGACCCGCCATTTTATGGCGTCGCTGTTGTTTTGCATGCCTTATTTAGCTAGCCTCAACAGCTTTTCCGGCCTCATTAACTAATCGATACTATTAGTTATTTAGTCTTCATAGCTAGGAACTTTATATATCGTGTTTTGACGCTCTTTTATCGGTCATCGCCTGACCCCATACCAGTTCGCTAGCCTAGCCCCTAGGCCAGAGTGCCTATCAACAGTGTTCATGCATGATATATTACAGTGATCCTAGGTTTAGTTATGAAGATAGTGGCATTATTTTATGATACTGTTTACTGTGATGCAAGTGTTTTCGCCTTCAGGGACCATATAGAGGATAGGTTTGATAGTGTGCCTTTCTAACCTAACCTAAATGTAGGCACCCTATATGCTCCCTTCACCCCCTGCCTTAGGGCATTCCCTCTGCGTAGCCTTGCTCCCCCTACCACTTAAGGGGATCAAGCTCATACCAGAGTACTTATCGCTTCTCTGTCCTCCCTAAGGGAATGATCCCCCCTTAGGGTTGCGTCCGAGAATGAGGAACGGCCTGCCCTTCCTCTATTGCTGAGGCTAGGTTACCTGACCTTCCCTGCAATAGCGATACGTCTTCCAACCTTCCTGGTTCAGGGTGTAACATCCCTGCTCTAGGTTAGGCTTGGGGGGAGTTAGTTCTGTGCCTTGCAGAAACGGTACCCATGCACCGTTTTCAGCCAGGCCGCCTACCTTCGGCTAGGGAGCGTCCTCCCTTCCTTGGTGGCCGCTTTGGTACAGAACCTCCCCTATGGAAGACCCTTCCTCTTCTCCCCTCCCCACCTATCTCTTGTATTGCCTAGCCTATACTTAGGTTAGCCTATACCCATCTGTCCCCTGTCCTACAACTCCTCCTTAGGGTGGAGTGATAGGGCTACCTTGAGTCCCTGTGTGCAGTCCACTCTGGTACATATACCCTTCATAGTGTCCTATGGGGTTGGCCACTGGATGCGTTTTGTCCGCAGGGGTTCTCCCCCCTCTTGGGTGTTCCCTAGCCCTCCCTTTGGCTACACTGGCTCCCGGCCGCCTGCGGCCCCCTGCTACTGGGTGATAGGGCTAGCCTCTATCATGGGTACACCCATTCAGGTGGGATGCCTTGGGGTTCGTGTCCGTACCCCTACATCCCTCCTTCTGTCTCTTTCACTGTCCTGGTGCCGGTCCCTTGCCGCCTCTACTGTCGGTGATACCGACCTCCCCCCTTGGTGACACATTCCTTGCCCCCCGTGGCTGACAGTCCTCCGTATGCCGGAGGGCTGCCGCCTCCCGTCGGCGTACAGCCGATGGCCTACCCTCATACCTCCTAGCTTCGGTCGTCCGTCCATCGGACCGGCCCCCGGAGTGCCGGCACCCATTGCCGGCAGTCCGGTTCTGCTATAGCTCATCCTTGTCCCTGTCACCAAGCCGGCAACCTTCGGCTGCCGGAGCCGCCGCCTCCCGCCGGCGTGCCGCCGTTGTACCGGCGGCCGCCATCCTGGCATTACTCCTGACTTCTCTATTTGTCTTCCCTAATGCCAGAAACTCTGCTGGAGCGGCCGCCGGTCTGCCGGAGCATTCCGAAGGCGCCAAAGTGACTTGCACCCCTTCTCCTAGTTATCAACACATGCTGATAGCCCTACCTTGCAACCAGATGGTTTGACTGCATAAATAGATAGGTATTGTCTTACCGTTCTATTAGTAGCCGTGCTGTCTTCTTGCATATCACAATTTTCCAGCATGCTGTGTGTATCTTAGCACGGCTGGTTGCCGGAAACCGTTACCCTATGGGGTCTTCTACATCCCCAATTTAATGGTCTGAGTGGTCTCAGTCCCAGATTTATATCCTTGGCAATTCCTACTAGAATTCCTCCTGCCTCCCTGACAATCTATGAAGAATTCTGCCTTGTGTCCTCGGTCACAAACAAATTGCCTATGGATAAGGTTACGGTAACCAGCCGGGCGGGTTACACGGAGTATGTGTCTGTCTACTTCATTTCCCGCTCCACTCTCAAACATCACAATGTTTATATCACTTGAAATTAAGTTAAAAATTAACCTTTTAATATTTAACTTTAGAATATAAGTCATTAATATGACTTCCCCATACTCATGTTCTCTTTCTCTTACAGGAGGAGTACGTGAAGTGCGACCACGGCTTCTGTGGAGTGAAGCGCCCGCACTTCTACGGGCACACGGCATGTAGGACCCACGCCCCTTGCGCCAACAAGAAAGGCGATCTGAAGTTTTGGGACCCGCAGAACAGTACAGTCTGCAAGGACCGCCTGGTCGAGGCGTTCAATAATCCTCCCTCAGCGGAGGTTAGGGACGCTTCTCAAGAGAAGCTACGCAAGTGGGTGCGTGGATTCCAGAAGAACGCCACCGGACCATACCTTGCCACCGAAGACTTGAGGGCCTTGCTTTTCCCGAAGGCATCCCCAGACTCTGTGGTCCCCAAGGATCAGATCCCCACCGTCCAGATAACGGTGGAACCTGATGTAATCATGGCCCAGTCCATGCACGAGTGCCGTCTGGATACCGACAACGCGGAACGTATGTTGGAAGTGTCGGAGAACACGGAGAGGAACCTCATGGCCGAAGAACTGGACTATGAGGAAGACCAAGTGGAATACACCGAGTCGGAGCAGGAGGTCGCTCCACCTTCCACCCCCACACCGACTCCTACACTGACGGATGTATCACTCCCGTCTACCTCCGCTACCCCGGACCCCATCCCATCCAGCGCCCAGGAGATGTTCCGAATGCTCGAAGCTCTCGTGGACAAGAAACTCCGTGAGACACACGAATACATCAGGACCATGGGAAGTTCAAAGCAGCCGAAAAGGATTTCGGTTAAGGACCTCCCGGCATGCTCGGACGCCAACCCCTGGAGGTATGCCGAGCACATGCCAATTATAACGGGCAGGATCTTCATCAGTGAGAAGATCGGCTCGGTTGTCCTGGAAGAAGTGGAATTCTTCCCGAATTTTGAGGCTTATCCGGACTGTTACGTCCGACTTCGATCCGAACCTGCCTCTAAAGAAGAGACCGAACCGAAGGAGGTGATTGTGTTCGATCTCCCGAAGGCCCACGCTATGCTGGCCAATACTGTTAAAAGTAGGGGTTTTACCTGCTCAAAACTTCCGGCGCTGAGCAAGAAGCACCCTACCTACGTCTTACCAGACGATGCGATCCTCCCCTTCATGGAAAAGGCCTTCGCTGCGGTACACAAGGCAGTGGAAGAAGGAAAACCTTGCCCTGCACTGGAGGAGTGCAGACCCTTCTCCCTGATTACTCCCCCCGATGTTCGACACTGGAAAGATGTCCAGCATACATTCGTGGTAGGGAAACTAGAACCTGACGTTGCTGGCTGTCAGTTTAACGAAGACCTCCCGAAACTTAAGGACCATCTCCTTCGTCGGGAACATGACACGAAGGAAAGGCTCGCCGCATCCATGTCCCTCCAGGTACAGCTCGACGTCATGGCCGGTGACATTAGAGTCCCCGACTACTACATGGTGCTCGCCAAAACGCATTTGGCGACCGTAGTAAAAGACCTGTACAGCTTCATGAAGCCTCGTAGAGCCTGTCGTGAATTCATGTTCTCCAGTGCCACAGTGAGACACGAACCCCGGAGGCTGATTTCCTCCAACATCTGGGGTAAGCACCTCTTTCCCTCTGACCTTGTGAAAGAGATCACCGACAAGGCCGCCACGGAGAACAGGAACCTTCTCCACAAGTGGGGCATGTCGAAGAAAAGGAAATCCTCTCAGGACGACGGCCCTCAGCCTAAGAGGAAATCCTCCAAGCCGAAACCCCAGCAACGTCAACAGACGGCAGTTTCCGGGATCCGCTACTCCCCAAGTGGCAGCTCAGCCACAGCAGACCTTTCAGCTGGTCACCCAACCGGTAGACCTTTCAGCTGGTCACCCAACCGGTCTTGTCACAGTCGCCGGTTTTCACCCCTGCTTTCGAGCAACAGTCGACTACCTTTCGTCCCAAAGGTAGAGGCTCAAACAGAGGTGCAGGCAGAGACGCATCTCGCCGTCCCTCCAGAGGCAGAGGAGGAAGGGGAGCTAGCGGCCGAGGCAGTAAACCCTCGGGACACCAGAAGCCATGAAGTGCTTCCAGTGGGAGGAAGACTCCGCCAATTCCAGGATCGTTGGACCTTCGATCCCTGGGCACACAGCATCGTCAAGAAGGGTCTAGGCTGGAGTTGGACTCAACCACCCCCAACCTTCCAGCAATTCTTCCAACAATCAACCCCCCTTCTGGAAGAATATGTCCTAGATCTCTTGAACAAGAAGGTGATAAGAAGGATAAAGTCAACCAGGTTCCAAGGGAGACTGTTTTGCGTCCCCAAGAAGGACTCCGACAAACTCAGAGTCATTCTAGACTTATCCCCCCTCAACAAGTTCATAGCGAACAACAAGTTCAAGATGCTGACTCTTCAACAGATAAGGACCCTTCTGCCTCAAGGTTCCTACACGGTCTCCATAGACCTGGCGGATGCCTACTGGCACGTTCCAATGAACCACCACGCTTCCTCCTACCTAGGATTTCGACTCCAAAGGAAAAGCTACACCTTCAGGGCCATGCCCTTCGGCCTCAACGTGGCCCCTCGGATCTTCACAAAGCTGGCAGACGCCATCGTTCAACAGCTTCGCCTCCGAGGCGTCCAGGTGATGGCCTACCTCGACGACTGGCTGGTCTGGGCTCCATTGCCCGAGAATTGTTTAAGATCCTGCAACAAAGTTACCCAGTTCCTAGAACACCTGGGATTCAAGATAAACGCGAAGAAATCTCGCCTCTCTCCAGCTCAGAAGTTCCAATGGTTAGGAATCCAGTGGAACCTTCAGTCACACCGCATTTCCATCCCCCAGAAGAAAAGGAAGGAAATAGCAGGGTCTGTCAAGCGACTGCTGAAATCCAAACGGATCTCAAGACGTCAGCAGGAACGAGTTCTAGGCTCTCTACAGTTCGCCTCAGTGACAAACCCAGTGCTACGTGCACAGCTAAAGGATGCCGCGGGAGTCTGGAGACGTTCCGCATCCATCGCTCGAAGAGACCTCAAGAGACGGCTCCCAAACAGACTTCGGCTGCTCCTAAGGCCGTGGTCGGAAGCAAAGGCCCTGAAAAGGTCCATCCCTTTTCAACACCCACCTCCATCACTCAACATCCACACGGACGCTTCGCTGGAGGGTTTGGGAGGTCACTCCCACCAAAAACAGGCTCAAGGAACATGGTCTCCCCTATTCAAGACGTTTCACATTAACATCTTGGAGGCCATGGCGGTCCTTCTAACTCTGAAGAAACTCTCCCCGCCTCCCTCGATCCATATTCGTCTGACCCTGGACAACTCGGTGGTAATCCGATGTCTCAATCGCCAAGGCTCAAGATCGCCCCAGATAAATCAGGTGCTTCTAACAATCTTCCGTCTGGCAGAGAAGAAGAAATGGCACCTGTCTGCAGTTCACCTACAAGGATTCCGCAACGTGACGGCGGACGCTCTATCTCGAACAAGCCCGATAGAGTCGGAATGGTCTCTAGACGCAAGATCCTTCTCCTTCATCTCTCACCAAGTCCCAGAACTCTAGATCGATCTCTTCGCAACGAGCGACAACAATCAACTTCCTCGATATGTGGCCCCGTACGAGGACCCCAAGGCAGAAGCAGTGGACGCCATGTCACTGGATTGGAACAGATGGTCCAGGATCTACCTGTTCCCTCCCACCAACCTTCTGCTAAAAGTCCTCTCCAAACTGAAAACTTTCAAAGGAACAGCGGCCTTAGTGGCTCCCAAGTGGCCCCGGAGCAACTGGTACCCCCTAGTCCTGGAGCTACAACCCACGCTGATCCCTCTCCCGGGCCCAGTTCTCGCCCAGCAAGTACAGAAGTCGACTGTCTTCGCTTCATCATCGAAAGTCAGGGACCTTCATCTCATGATTTTCTCTCCCTAGCCGTGAAGAAAAGGTTTGGGATCTCGAAGAAAAGTCTAGACTTCCTCGAGGAATACAAGACCGAATCCACACGACGGCAATACGAATCATCCTGGAGAAAATGGGTCTCATTCGTCAAGGCAAAAAATCCTACGGAAATCACCATCGATTTTTGCATGTCCTTCTTCATTCACCTTCATGGACAGGGCTTAGCAGCCAACACGATTTCTACTTGCAAATCGGCCTTGACTAGACCACTAATGTACGCCCTCCAGATTGATCTGTCCAGCGACATCTTCAATAAACTGCCGAAGGCATGCGCTCGTCTACGCCCAGCACCCCCACCAAAACCTATCTCCTGGTCTCTGGACAAGGTGCTCCATTTTGCCTCCAGTTTGGACAACGATTCGTGCCCTCTCAAGGATCTGACTCAAAAGGTTATATTTCTTTTTGCTCTTGCTTCAGGAGCCCGAGTCAGCGAAATAGTGGCATTATCAAGGGACGAGGGTCACATTCTGTTTACAGACTCAGGAGACCTTACCCTCTTCCCGGATCCGACGTTTCTCGCTAAAAACGAACTACCCACCAAAAGATGGGGCCCTTGGAGAATCTGCCCCCTGAAAGATGTCTCTCTATGCCAGTAGAGAGCCTCAAGGTCTATCTTCGTAGAACTTCTGACTTTGGTGGAGGCCAACTCTTCAAAGGAGAAACATCGGGCAGCGACCTGTCACTGAAACAACTAAGAGCGAAGATCACCTACTTCATTCGCAGAGCGGATCCTGACAGTACACCCGCAGGTCATGATCCTAGAAAAGTCGCATCGTCTCTGAATTTCTTTCAGAGTATGGATTTCGAAAGCCTCAAGAGTTTCACAGGCTGGAAATCCTCGCGTGTTTTCTTCAAGCATTACGCGAAACAAGTGCATGAAGTCAAACATTTCGTGGTAGCCGCAGGTAGTGTTATGAAACCTGCGCCTAACTCTGCATAGAACAGTGAGTTACTTGGGACTCTAACTCCTCGGGTGCCTATGTTGACCCTCGCGTGATACGTAGTGAATTCAAAGACACTTAATGTTTTTCATAGACTGTTCTTCTCTCTCAGGTGAAATGTCATAGTCGTCACATGAGTGCCGTATGCCTAGTGCATGATGTGTTTTTCTTTTAAAAGACTAATGTTCCTCTGGAACCCGTGCTTTCTAATAATTTGAAATTTTCTTTCAGATTCAAGAGCGAAGTCTTTCATTACTATGTACATTATAATTTTATTGTAAATACATTTACATCCCTTATTGCATTTATTACCATATTCTGCAATTGTGAAATAAAATTTCTATTTTATTTACTTGTGCGTCTCAATCCGCTCCTACTTATACTATGAAATACATGGTTGTCATAGTTTCATTATCCTTCCCCTTTTTCCTCTATAAAACAGATGAAGATAATTGGGTCAATCCATATTATATACTCACCCTTGCTATGTATTATTCTTAACTGAATACTTACTTGCGCTATAACTTCGAGACCAGACTGTTCTCCTTACAATATACAGTGCCTAACCACCACTTGTCTGTTTTTTGAGAATGTTCCTATACGAATAGCAACCATTCTGTCTTGTCTCCGAGTTCTTCATGTTCTCCCCGCAAGGTGGGTAGCCCTTCAAGAACCCCTTTGATCCTCAGCATGGTCCGTTGGGACTTCTCTGCCAAGGGGGGCAGGGAGTTTCAGCCCCACGATATCTCTATCAAGATTGCCATGCTTACTCTATTCAAAGCCCTCGGCACTTACACTAAAGGGGAAAATCTACCACGATACATTGATTCTCTGGTATTCTTCCATCAGGACGCCATGGCTTGAGCCCAAAAAACGGATTTTGAGCGAAGCGAAAAATCTATTTTTGGGTGAGATAGCCATGGCGTCCTGATGGACCCTCCCTGCTACTTCATCCAGCCTTTCAGGTCCCACCCTGTCCTGCTGTATCATGGTGATCGGCAAGCAACTGGCTTCAGGATGAGGACGGACGTGACGTCATTTAGCAATGGCGCCCGTTTGTTTACGTTTCGAGTACCAAAAGTAGCCACGGACGAGATTAGCTGTGGAACAGCTCCCCAGCTATTCTCCGCTCCTACACATCGAAGTGTTAACTCTTATGTGGGGTGCAGATAGCTATGTGGCGCATTAATACATGCGTCCCCTTGTTGATATACGATGTCTTAAAGGGAAACCTTTAGGATACTCGCTCCAGAAGTTAGAATTCTGTGATAACCTGTGGTTAAATTCTCTGGGAATATCTAGTAGTTTATATACCCAAGGAAGCTACCAAAAAGGAACCTTCCATCAGGACGCCATGGCTATCTCACCCAAAAATAGATTTTTCGCTTCGCTCAAAATCCGTTTTGTTTTGGTGAACAGCTGATTACTCGCCAAGTTGCCAACGCCATCTTCACGCAAACATGCAAACTAATGTTATCCAAGCAGGTGAAGATAGGTTGCATTAGTTGTTTATGCAGTACTTATCTATTTTCTTATGTTTTTTTATATATTGTAGTAAAGCAATATTTTGGTAATGACTTTGTTGCATGGATTCCAAAATAATACAGATAGTTATTGCTGAACAGAAGTTTGAAAAGACATATCACTGCAGGTTGAGTGTAGTGTTACCAAGTTAACTGTGAAGTAACTAGACCTAGAGTCAAACAAACAACAACAAAAAATATTCTACCTTATGAAATTTCTAGTAAATTACATATTTCATCAATAATTAATTTTTTATGAAAATTTATACCCGAGAAATTTAGGAATCACTTGAATTTTACTTCTCTTCCAAAATATCATCAGTAGCATTTGGCAACACTGCTTTCATATTAAAAAATGAAAACATTGTTATGATGGTAGCAACTACGACTGGTTTTGCGGTTTTTATTGTGAATTTATATAATTGAATTGGTTTAACAAATGTACACCTAATTAATATTTACCCATCCCATTTCATAATTCACCCAAAATATGAAAATTTCCTATACTGTATGAAAAATAAAAATCACACCGTAGAATTGCCAACTAGAAATTGCTGCTATGAAAGGTTGTGAAAACCTGAAACTATTTTTTACCTAAATATAGTGTGTCTTACCACTTGTAGCGTTTTATGACAGGGAAAATACGGTATATTGGAAATGGATCAAGGCATGAATATCAATAGAAAATGAAGTAAATTAAAACTTATTTTGCTAAATAATGCAGTGAGTCAGCCAAAAGAAAATTGCAAATCTAATTATAAAATGTTGATCACATTGAAGATAAAGGAATAATTTCCTACTGCAGGTAGATTTTTTTTTTTTAAATACTGAAGAGGTTCGTATTCAGAAAAAAAAAAAATATTGAATTTTGTCCAAGTACTTGGCCTCATCATTAATCAAGTTTGCTATCTTCACTGGTGAGTGTTCAGTGTGCTCTTACATGCTCAGAATAATGGTCTAGAGAAGCCTCAATAAATCTCTAAGGCAAACCCAGAAGTATACCTGTATAACCTCAGAAATCCCTTTGAGATCCCAGGTCAGAAACAAAGAGCTGGTTGTAAGATTCCGGAGCGTTCAATGGTGGCAAAATTGATGGCGCATGATGCATTTCAACCGGTATGCAGCAAAATGAAGTCTGAGCACTCTCGAAGTCTGGAAATAAAGAAGTAGAGTGAGAATCAACCAACGTAGCATCTTCTACCTCACGATGGAGAGCAGAAGAATTCATATCTTAAGGATGATCCTGGAATATAGCATGATCACTCTCCTTCCTTGGCTGCCTAGTGGCATATCCGATGATGAAGGCTCGGTTCTGGAAATTTCAAGATTTAAAATAGGAGATCTTGACTTCTCCCTTTTGGGAGGCGAACCACTTCCTACAAACTGCACAAGGGGTGAGGTTAAATGTCCCCTGGAAAATTGACACAGGCTGAGGATACTTTTCCACACAACTCATAGAGGGATGTCTGCGTGACCTTCCACACCAGGACAAGTTCACAAAATACAAAATTGCTTTGCGTTCATTCTGAAACATGAGAGAAAAACAATCAACACAAAAGGAATGAAACTTTAAAGGCCAACAACTGACATCTGAAAGCTAGCATGGCAACAGTTAAATTAATTTGATCCGATAAAGAAGAGTACTGCAGGCCATATTGGTTGCCAAATCTTCAATGATTCTTCACCAGCTGTACCAGCTTGCGCGCTAGAGTGCACCCCATATTAAATGAGTAGGGGTTCTATAGCTAGGAAAAATACAAATTATTCTAGAATATGTGATGTCGGCTCAGTTAAAGTAGTTCTAGTTTAAAAAGGGATTAAAAGTGTATATTAGGTTTGTGTGTGTTTGGGGGATTTATAAAAGCTTAGATTTATAAAGATTGAAGATATGAAAAATGTTATATATATTGAAGAAAAAATATACCTTATATATATACTGTATATAGAAGCAATAAATATATGTATATATATATATATATATATATATATATATATATATATATATATATATGTATGTATGTATGTATATATATGTATGTATATACACACACACACACATATATATATATATATATATATATATATATATATATATATATAAAGATTGAAGATATGAAAAATTATATATATATATTGAAGAAAAAATATACCTTATATTTATTACTTCTATATATATATATACATATATATATATATATATATATATATATATATATATATATATATATATATATATATATATATATATATATGTAACTAGTAACATTTTCGCTTCTGGCAAGCTTAAGTTTAAGGATGAAGAGGACAGCAAGAAGACTTCGGATCATTTTACATATTTATTCTACACCAACGTTTCGGGAATCCATTCCCATCATCAGGGCTACATAAAACATGAAATTATGTTTACATTAGAAATTAATTATACATTTTTGCTTAAAATTGCTTTGGTATAAAAAATATTAAAAAACGGTTAAAAGAATCAAAATACAGAAACCTAGACGGTATATAAAAACATGTGGCTAACAGAGGTCCTTTACAATTATGATGATAAAAACACTTGTGATCAAAATGGAATAAAAAATACATATATGTAAATGAGTGGTCGAACTTACTGTCAAGAGATGTGGCTGAAAACTATAGGAATATTTGAGAAAATTCTTGAAGAAAATGCTATAATTACGAACAAAAAATAGATCAACAAGGGATGATGGGTAATGGTAGTTAGGCAATATGTAATGGTGTGGAGGTGGTTTGATTATTTAAGGAAGGGGACAGTTTCTTTATATAGAGAGATTCGAAGAGAAGGAGTGAAAGGCAATCGGATGTTTGGGAAAGAATTTCGAAATGGTTGTATTGTATATGAGTTTTACATGAATTTGAATGATTTCTTATAGAGGAAAATTCTTGGGATTTTAATACGGAACCTGTGCGATGACTGACACCCCTATGGGAATCGATGCGGACCTTCAGTAATCGTCGGGTAGACCCGATATAGTTTCCAAAATTACATTTTGGACAAGTATACTTGTAAACAACGAAGGACCGCATCAACTCCGGGGGGGTGTCTTTGAACGTGAAAAGTTTGCCAATATTTAAAGGGTTTTTTAATATAAACTTAAAATTCACATATGGGTACAGAGTACTGAGGGCTGTGGTGAGCTCGTTTCTGAAAAGAGCATTTTTAACATAAGGCAATGATACATACATTAGTTTTTTGGGAACTTCAGGACATTTATATTTGGGCTGAAAAATACCATTAAGAAATTTATTAACAATTTTGTCATAGAGGTGTGAAGGATAACAATTGTATGTAAAATAGGTTTTTAAAAACGAAATTTCTTTATGAAAGTTATGCCAGTCCGAACATAAGGAATATGCTCTAAATAAAAGGGTTTGAATAGAGTTAATCTTGAATGATTTCGAACAACTGCTAAAAAATTTAAGACCCAAACCAGTGTATGTCTCTTTTCTAAAAATACTTTTAAGAAATCCTCTATTTGAACGTGAAATGTTTATGTCAAGGAATGGCAACTGGTTATCTTTTTCTATTTCCATGGTAAACTTAATGTTTGGGTGAATTCTATTTACATATTCTAAAAACTTGTCAGCATGGGATTTTTCTTTAAATAGCAAAAAAGTGTCGTCAACTTATCTCTTATAGAAACTAGGACGAAATGCTTCCGGACATTGTCCAAGGTATATTTCCTCCAAGTGGCACATGAATATATTGGCAAATGTAGGACCCAAGGGCGACCCCATTGCCATCCCATCAACCTGTTTGAATAATTTGGTATTAAAAACAAAATGAATATCTATTACTGAAAGTTCAAGGAGTTTTCTGAAACTGTTTGAATCAAAGCCGTTGAATAAGGTATTTTCGGTAGGAAAAAGCTTGTTGAGTATAATTTCTATTGTTTCATGAAGGGGCATGTTAGTAAACAAAGATTCTACATCCAAGCTAACCATAATTGAGTTACTATCTTGTTCAAGTATTTCGGGAATGAACTTGGCGGAGTTTTGAAGAGTAAATTGATTATTGGTTAAATGACTAAGGAGAGGAACTAGGAATTTGGCTAAGTGATAATTTGGCGAATTATAAGCTGCTAAAATAGGCCTGAGGGGTACATTAGTCTTATGGACCTTAGGAAGTCCATACAGAACACTAAAAGAAGATCCTGAACTATATAATGATTGATAAGACTGTTCGGACAACATACCTTTGTCTTTGAGTAGTTTTAATGTGAGGTGTATTTTATCTTCAATTTTAAAAATTAGGCTATATTGGAGATCACCAACTTCTAAAAATTTACTGGAATCTGATAAAACATTATTCATTTTCTGGATATAGTCACTGTGGTTAAGAATAACAACGCCTTTACCTCTATCGGGTCTGCAAATATCAATATTCCTGTTTCGTGAGAGTTTCTTGAGCACTGTAAAATCATCATGTTTAAAAAAGGGAAATAATCAATTTACTCTTCAAAACTCCGCCAAGTTCATTCCCGAAATACTTGAACAAGATAGTAACTCAATTATGGTTAGCTTGGATGTAGAATCTTTGTTTACTAACGTGCCCCTTCATGAAACAATAGAAATTATACTCAACAAGCTTTTTCCTACCGAAAAAACCTTATTCAACGGCTTTGATTCAAACAGTTTCAGAAAACTCCTTGAACTTTCAGTAATAGATATTCATTTTGTTTTTAATACCAAATTATTCAAACAGGTTGATGGGATGGCAATGGGGTCGCCCTTGTGTCCTACATTTGCCAATATATTCATGTGCCACTTGGAGGAAATATACCTTGGACAATGTCCGGAAGCATTTCGTCCTAGTTTCTATAAGAGATACGTTGACGACACTTTTTTTGCTATTTAGAGAAAAATCCCATGCTGACAAGTTTTTAGAATATGTAAATAGAATTCACCCAAACATTAAGTTTACCATGGAAATAGAAAAAGATAACCAGTTGCCATTCCTTGACATAAACATTTCACGTTCAAATAGAGGATTTCTTACAAGTATTTTTAGAAAAGAGACATACACTGGTTTGGGTCTTAATTTTTTTAGCAGTTGTTCGAAATCATTCAAGATTAACTCTATTCAAACCCTTTTATTTAGAGCATATTCCTTATGTTCGGACTGGCATAACTTTCATAAAGAAATTTCGTTTTTAAAAACCTATTTTACATACAATTGTTATCCTTCACACCTCTATGACAAACTTGTTAATAAATTTCTTGATGGTATTTTTCAGCCCAAATATAAATGTCCTGAAGTTCCCAAAAAACTAATGTATGTATCATTGCCTTATGTTAAAAATGCTCCTTTCAGAAACGAGCTCACCACAGCCCTCAGTACTCTGTACCCATATGTGAATTTTGAGTTTATATTAAAAAACCCTTTAAATATTGGCAAACTTTTCAGGTTCAAAGACACCCTCCCGGAGTTGATGCGGTCCTTCGTTGTTTACAAGTATACTTGTCCAAAATGTAATTTTGGAAACTATATCGGGTCTACCCGACGATTACTGAAGGTCCGCATCGATTCCCATAGGGGTGTCAGTCATCGCACAGGTTCCATATTAAAATCCCAAGAATTTTCCTCTATAAGAAATCATTCAAATTCATGTAAAACTCATATACAATACAACCATTTCGAAATTCTTTCCCAAACATCCGATTGCCTTTCACTCCTTCTCTTCGAATCTCTCTATATAAAGAAACTGTCCCCTTCCTTAAATAATCAAACCACCTCCACACCATTACATATTGCCTAACTGCCATTACCTATCATCCCTTGTTGATCTATTTTTTGTTCGTAATTATAGCATTTTCTTCAAGAATTTTCTCAAATATTCCTATAGTTTTCAGCCACATCTCTTGACAGTAAGTTCGACCACTCATTTACATATATGTATTTTTTATTCCATTTTGATCACAAGTGTTTTTATCATCATAATTGTAAAGGACCTCTGTTAGCCACATGTTTTTATATACCGTCTAGGTTTCTGTATTTTGATTCTTTTAACCGTTTTTTAATATTTTTCATACCAAAGCAATTTTAAGCAAAAATGTATAATTAATTTCTAATGCAAACATAATTTCATGTTTTATGTAGCCCTGATGATGGGAATGGATTCCCGAAACGTTGGTGTAGAATAAATATGTAAGATGATCCGAAGTCTTCTTGCTGTCCTCTTCATCCTTGTATATATGTATATATATACTGTATATATATACATACATACATACATACATACATATATATATATATATATATATATATATGCTATATATAAAGAGGTGGAGCTGGGGGGAGAGTGACTGCTCCCCACACTCTAGTTTTGAGTTATTTGAATGTGCGTGGATGTATTACGATAGAGAGTAAAAGATGTGAGATTGGAAGTATGTTCAGGAATCGAAGGATGGATATATTGGCTTTGTGTGAGACAAAGAAAAAAGGGAAAGGTGAAGTGATGTTTGGTGAAATGTCTGGTAGAGTGTCTGGGATTGAAAGGGGAAGAGCAAGAGAAGGTGTGGCTTTATTGCTGAGTGAATGGATGACAGGTAAAGTAGTGGAATGGAAGGGGATATCATCTAGGTTAATATGGGTAAGGGTTAGGTTGGTTAGGGAATGTTGGGCTTTGGTTAGTGCGTATGGGCCAGGTTGTGAGAAAAGTGAAGAAGAGAGGAATGAATTCTGGAATGAATTAAGTAGGTGTGTAGAAGGACTGGGTAGAAGGAATTATGTAGTTGTCATGGGTGACTTAATTGCTAGAGTGGGCACTGGAGAGGTAGAAGGTGTCATTGGGAAGTATGGCGTACCAGGTGAAAATGAGAGTGGTGAGAGACTGGTAGATATGTGTGTTGAGCAAGAGATGGTGATAAGTTCTAGCTTTTTCAAAAAGAAAGATAAAAACAAGTATACATTGGTAAGAGTGGCAAATGGAAGAGTGGTAGAAAGGGCGTTAATGGATTTTGTGTTGATAACTAAAGGAATGTTTGGAAGATTGAAAGACGTGCACGTGTTTAGGGATATGGCTAACGGTATGTCTGGTCATTTTTTTGGTGGAAGGAAAAATAGTTGTAGCAAAAGAGTGGGGGAATAGAGGAGGTGGATGTAAAAGGGAGCTAGTGAGGGTTGAAGAGCTAATATCAAGAAAGGTTGAAAATGACGTATGACGAAGTGAAAGTAAGAGAAAATGGTAATTTAGAGGAGGAGTGGAAGTTAGTGAAAGAAAATTTGTTGGGATTGCAAGTGATGTGTGTGGCAAGAAGTTTGTTGGAGGCAGCATGAGGAAGGGCAGTGAATGGTGGAATGAAGGAGTGAAGGTAAAACTGGAAGAGAAAAAGAGGGCTTTTGAAGAAAGGCTGCAGAGTAATAGTGTAGAGAAGTATGAAAGATATAGAGAGAAAATGTGGAAGTAAAGCGCAAGGTAAGTGAGGCAAAGAGGGCAGCTGACCTGAGGTGGGGTCAGGGATTGGGTCATTCATATGAAGAGAATAAGAAGAAGTTTTGGAAAGAAGTGAAGCAAGTAAGGAAAGCTGGTTCAAGAATTGAAGAAACAGTAAAAGATGGAAATGGAAGGTTGTTAAAAGGAGAGGAGGCAAGGAAAAGGTGGGCAGAATATTTTGAAAGTTTACTGAATGTTGAGGATAATAGGGAGGCAGATATAATTGCTGTTGCAGGTGTTGAGGTGCTAGTGATGGGAGATGAGAATGAGAGAGAGATTACAAGAGAGGAAGTGAGGAGAGCACTAGATGAAACGAGAGTAGGAAAAGCATATGGTATGGATGGTGTGAGAGCTGAGATGTTGAAGGAAGGGGGTGCGACTGTACTTGAATGGTTGGTGAGATTGTTTAATATGTGTTTTGTGTTGTCAATGGTACCAGTAGATTGGGTTTGTGCATGTATTGTACCACTATATAAGGGTAAGGGAGATGTGCATGAGTGTTGTAATTCAAGGGGTATTAGTTTGTTGAGTGTAGTTGGAAAAGTGTATGGTAGAGTACTGATTAATAGGATTAAGGATAAAACAGAGAATGCAATCTTAGAAGTACGGGGTGGTTTCAGAAGAGGTAGGGGTTGTATAAATCAGATTTTTACAGTTAGGCAGATATGTGAGAAATATTTAGCAAAAGGTAAGGATGTGTATGTTGCATTTATGGATCTGGAGAAAGCGTATGATAGAGTTGATAGGGAAGCAATGTGGAATGTGATGAGGTTATATGGAGTTAGTGGAAGGTTATTGCAAGTAGTGAAAAGTTTCTACAAAGGTAGTAAAGCATGGTTAGGATAGGAAATGAAGTGAGCGATTGGTTTCTGGTGAGAGTGAGGCTGAAACCGGGATGTGTGATGTCGCCGTGGTTGTTTAACTTGTATGTTGATGGAGTGGTGAGAGAGGTGAATGCTCTAGTGCATGGACGAGGATTGAAACTGGTAGATGAGAATGACCATGAATGGGAGGTAAATCAGTTGTTGTTTGCAGATGATACTGTACTGGTTGCAGATGAGGAAGAGAAGCTTGGCCAATTAGTGACAAAATTTGTAAGGGTCTGTGAGAGAAGGAAGTTGAGAGTTAATGTGGGTAAGAGTAAGGTTATGAGATGTATGGGAAGGGAAGGTGGTGCAAGGTTGAATGTCATGTTGAATGGAGAGTTACTTGAGGAGGTGGATCATTTTAAATACTTGGGATCTGTTGTTGTAGCAAATGGTGGAGTGGAAGCAGATGTACCTCGGAGAGTGAATGAAGGATGCAAAGTGTTGGGGGCAGTTATGGGAGTTGTAAAAAATAGAGGGTTGGGCATGAATGTAAAGAGAGTTCTGTATGAGAAAGTGATTGTACCAACAGTGATGTATGTATCGGAGTTGTGGGGAATGAAAGTGACGGAGAGACAGAAATTGAATGTGTTTGAGATGAAGTGTCTAAGGAGTATGGCTGGTGTATCTCAAGTAGATAGGGTTAGGAACAAATTAGTGAGGGTGAGAACTGGTGTAAGAAATGAGTTAGCAGATAGAGTGGATATGAATGTGTTGAGGTGGTTTGACCATGTTGAGAGAATGGAAAATGGCTGTCTGCTAAAGAAGGTGATGAATGCAAGAGTTGATGGGAGAAGTGCAAGAGGAAGGCCAAGGTTTGGGTGGATGGATGGAGTGAATAAAGCTCTGGGTGATAGTAGTATAGATGTGAGAGAGGCAAGAGAGTGTGCTAGAAATAGGAATGAATGGCGAGCGATTGTGACGCAGTTCCGATAGGCCCTGCTGCTTCCTCTGGTGCCTTGGATGACCGCGGAGGTAGCAGCAGTAGGGGATTCAGCGTTATGAAGCTCCATCTGTGGTGGATAACGGGGGATTGTGGGCTGTGGCACCCTGGCAGTATCAGCCGAATTCGGTTGAGTCCCTTGTCAGGCTGGGAGGAACGTAGAGAGGAGAGGTCCCCTTTTTTGTTTCATTTGTTTGACGTCGGCTACCCCCCAAAATTGGGAGAAGTGCCTTGGTATATATATATATATATATATATATATATATATATATATATATATATAATATATATATATATACATACATACATACCCAAAAATATGTTTCCTATGTCAAAATCCATTATTTATTTATATATATATATATATACATACACACACACACATACAGTAATACCTTGAGATACGAGTTTAATACGTTCCGGGACTGAGCTCGTATATCAATTTGCTCGTATCTCTGATGAATTTTTCCCATATAAAATAACTAAAAAAAAATCAATCCGTTCCCACCCTCTAAAAAAACCCCTAAAAACAGCATATTACTGTGCAAAAATATGTTTTTAATTGTTGTAATCAACATTCTACACTAACAAAATAACGAATAGCTATTATTATCATTATTATTACTACTTGCTAAACTACAACCCTAGTTGGAAAACCAAGTTGCTATAAGCCCAGAGGCCCCAACAGGGAAAATAGCCCAATGAGGAAAGGAAACAGAAAAATAAAATATTTTAAGAACAGTAACAGCATTAGAATAAGTATTTCCTATATAAACTATAAAAACTTTAAAAAAACGAGAAGAGAAATTAGACAGAATATTGTGCACGAGTGTACCCTCAAACAAGAGAACTCTAACCCAAGACAATGGAAGACCATGGTATAGAGGCTTTAGCACTACCCAAGACTAGAGAGCAATTGTTTGATTTTGGAGTGTTCTTCTAGAAGAGCTGCTTAACATAGCTAAAGAGTCTCTTCTACCCTTATCAAGAGGAAAGTAGCCATTGGACAATTACACTGCATTGGTTAACCCCTTGGGTGAAGAAGAACTGTTTGGTAATCTCAGTAAAGAATAGGCCAGACTATTCAGTGTATGTGTAGGCAAAGGGAAAGTGAACCAAAACCAGAGAGAAGGATCAAATGAAGTTCTGTCTGACCAGTCAAAGGACCCCCATAACACTCTAGCGGTAGTATCTCAACGGGTGGCTGGTGCCCTGGCCAACCTACTATGCACTACCTATGAACTGGTTGTGATGCTCAATGAAATGTAACAGTATTATGGAGTTCTTACCTTCGAGACAGGCGGTAGCGGCTAACGGCTGTGTGTGCGGAGGAGGAGGAGGGAGAGAGGACGGGAGGAGAGGGACTTGACGGCAACACGTTCGGTACGCAACACTATTGTAACACTGCGTAATATAACTTTAACTTTAAATTCAACTTAAATGAAATTAGCAACTTTAAATTTAACTTGAATGAAATTAGCTTACTGTACAGACACTTAAAAATAAAATGTTAATCTTACGTTATACTAAACTTAATTCTAATTTTGTCTTCATTTTCATTATTTTTACTTTTCTTCTTCCAGCTTGGCTCTTTTTGCCTCGCTTTCACCTGAACTTTTTGACACCTTTTTAAAAGGAACCTATCTAGGGATGTTTGCTTTTGTCTCCCCTTCAAAATGTTGTGAAAATGACGCACGCAAGTGTCGTCACAGTAGGCTAACGCACGACCATACGCCTACTTGTTGGGGTGCCTTTTTTCCATAAAATTAGAAAACTCCTGCTACTTCGCTAACATGTCTTTGATTTCTGGCATAGAAAGGCAGCCCTCGTTTTCCACCTCCTCCTCGCTACTGAGCTCCTGCAACACCTCTGATTGTTGCATCTCCTGAAGCTCTATCAATTCCTGTGTCGTGATCTCTTCCTGATGCTCCTCGACAACGTCGTTTACGTCTGCCTCGCCTACCTCCAGCCCCATGGACTTTCCAAGAGACACGATTTTGTTCATCACAATAGGTTCGGGGTCTTCAGGGTCTGTTGTATCGAACCCTTCAAAGTCCCTCTCAGCGATGGAAGCTGGCCACAATTTCTTCCACGCTGAATTAAGAGTTCGTCTTGTGACACCCTACCATGCATCGTCAATAATTTTTAAGCAATGGACGATATTGAAATGTTCCTTTCAAAATTCACAAAGGGTGAGATTGGTGTTGTCTGTGACATTGAAGCATTTCTTGAATAAATGCTTCGTGTACAGTTTCTTGAAGTTAGAAATAACTTGTTGGTCCAAGGGGTGGAGGTATGGCGTAGTGTTGGGCGGTAGATAAAGGACCTTTATGAACCTGAACTCATCAAGAATGTCCTCTTCGAGACCAGGAGGGTGACCAGGGGCCTTGTCGAGGACTGGGTAACATTTCATTGGCAGGTTTTACTCCGCCAAATAATTTTTGACTGCCGGACCAAAGCACAGTTCTCTGAAGAATAGTCGGGTAACCCAAGCCAGTATTAGCGTGCCACATCACTTGCAGTTTTTCTTTCAAGATCCTTTGGCTCCTGAAAGCACGTGGGTTTTCAGAGTGGTACACCAGCAGTGGCTTGACCTTACAGTCACCGCTGGCATTGGCACACAAAGCTAGAGTTAACCGGTCCTTCATGAGTTTATGGCCCGGTAGTCTCTTCTCTTCCGTGATGAAAGTCCTCGTGGGCATTTTCTTCCAAAAAACGCCAGTTTCATCGCATTTGATGACTTGTTGGGGGATAAAGCCATGTCAGGCAATAACCGAGGCAAAGGTTGTGACGAAGTCCGCCACGGATTTCGAGTCTGATTTTGCTGCTTCCCCATGCCTCACAACCAAGTGTATTCCAGTCCGGTTTTTGAAATTATCCAGCCAGCCACGACTGACTTTGAAGGTTTCCGCTGGTGTCGAAGTCTCCCCTCTCTCGGCTGCTTGCTTCCCTTTCAAGTCATCATAGATTCTGTTGGCCTTTTCACATATGATCGTCTCGCTCACGCTATCTCCTGATAACTGTTTCTCCTTTATCCATAATAAAAGAAGTCTCTCCATCTCATTGTGAATATCACTATGCAGCTTGGAAATGATGGTTACTCCTTTGGAAGGCTTGGTGCTCTTTATAGCATCCTTCTGCTTGAGGGTGGTACATATAGTTGATGTACTCCTCTCATATTGGCGCACCAGCTCAGTCACTCTTACGCCACTCATGTTTTTAGATTATTTCATGCTTCATCTACATTGTCATCATACGCTTTTTCTTTTCACTACCCATGTTTGCACTTGCTTGCTTTGGACCCATTGCTTATTTAATTAATTATGCACTGATTAACTCAAAAAACACGTAAAAAAGCAAACACTACAGCCGATGCTCGGAGATACCTTTACGCGACGGAATCTGACAGGAAAGACTGAGCGATGCTGTCCTGGTGAGCAGCCTGTCGCACACTCAGCCACCTGGCGGCCGCATAGGGAACTACTGTACCTTGTATTTCAAATTTTTCTACGTATCTCAGGACAAAAATTTGCTCAGAACTCTCCTCGTATCTCAAAGTTCTCGTATGTTGGGACGCTTGTATCTCGAGGTATTACTGTGTATATATATATGTATATATGTATGTATGTATATATATATATATATATATATGTATATATATATATATATATATATATATATATATATATTTAAACATCTGACTTACCTGGTAGTTATATATATAGCTTTATGTCCCTGACGTCACGGCAGAATTTCAAAACTCGCGGCAATCGCCAATTGGGTAACCAGGTGTACCACCAGCACCCCCTCTACCCAGGTAATTGGAACCATTCCAACTATTCCTCAGATCTTCCCTGCCACCTCACCGGTGACATCGTTGGAATTTCGCTCGCTTTGGCCTGTGTTTTTTTGCAGTTAATTTGGTGAAGTACAATTTGGCTTAGGCTTTCGCTCGTTTTGGTTTTGTTTTTGGTATTTTCTTGGCACTGATTAGATATTGTTGGTTTGACCCTTGCTTGTTTTGATATCTCTTTGGATTTTTTTCATTATGTCTGACTCCTCTTCTTGTTTTAGGTGTGTGAGAGGATGTAAGACCCGACTTGCGAAAGCCTCTTTAGATCCCCACTCCATTTGTGTTAAATGCAGAGGTAAGTGTTGCGAGTTGGATGATCGATGTGATGAGTGTGTAGTTTTGACTGAGAGTGAGTGGATAGAATATGACCGCTATGTTCGTAAGCTTGAAAGGGATAGGATCAGAAGAAGTAAAAGTAGCATGTCTCGCTCTTCTAGGGATAGTTCTCCTCCCCTTGTTAACGAGCCTATTGATCTTTCTCCTGTGGTGGTAGTTCCAGATCCCCCTACTGTAAAATCTAATGATCCAACTCTTAAAGACATGATGGTGGCCATTCAAGCCCATGGCGAAAGAGTAAAATCTCTCGCAGCGGACAGGACTAAATTATGGTCTGATGTGAAAGAGTTGAAAAGTGCAAGTGTCAGTGCTAAAATCAGTGCAGTAGAGGGTGCAGCTGCTCGGACCTGTTGTGCTCCTAGTCCTAGACCTCTTCCAAGCTCCCCAACCCCTGGGAGAAGGAATGTTGACAGGCGAAGGGAGGCGAGAGGTTTTAGCTCCCGAGCAGTCGTCCCCTCGAGCATACCTGTTGACGCTTCCCAGGACGCTTGCCCTCGCCATGGGAAAGGCGAGGTAAAAGTGTTATCTTCGTCGTTAGATGACGCAGCTCCCAGACGAGGCTGGTGTCTTACGTCAAGACCGCTCAAGAGGAAGATTTCCACTATTGAGCAGCGTCGTGTCATGACGCCTCAGGCTCCAGGTTGCAGCCATTGTAGCAGTCCGAAGCGATTTCCTTCCTGTTCCGAGGGAAGTTCTCCTGCCAAGCGGCCATCTTCTTTGGTAGGAGACAAAAGGAGGTTGGAAGAATCAGGCGGCCATCCACATCGGTAGGAGACAAACAGATGTCGGATTCTTACATGACTTCTGTACATGCTCCTCCTTCTCCTTCGGATCGGTACTCGTTTCCGTCACGTTCAACAGTTTCCTTGAGTTACATGGAGAGAGAATTGGTTGAAGGGGCAGCTTCTCCTGTCTGTCCCCAGCAGCAAGTAGCTCCGGATTTAAATGTGCTTCAGGATATGCAGCTAAAACTCTCCTCCCTCATAAAGGTTTGGCAGCCTGCAGACAGGAAGACAGTTACTCGTCATAACACCGAGCGTCAAGAATCTAAACGCCAGGACGGCAGGCGTCAGAGAGCCAAGCGTCAAGGGGGTCATGACGCCAAGCATCAAGGGTTTGGACTACATCACGCCAAGCATCGAGAAGGTAGAAGTCATGATGCCGAGCGTCAAGAAGTTGGACGTCGTGACGCCAACCGTCAAAACCTTGGACATCATGAAGCCGAGCGTCAAGAACGTGGATGTCATGAAGCCGAGCGTCAAGAACGTGGACGTCATGGCTCCGAGTGTCAAGTCCTTGGACACCATGATGCCTGAAATTGGACGGCATGACTCCGGGAGTCACGTAAAGGAGGAGTCGACATCGAGGAAACAGGACGTAGCTACTTCGGTATGAGGACAATCAGAAGAAGGGAACGACGTCTTTCACCTTTCCCCTGGTTACCCTTTAGAGGATGTTTCCAAAGAAGAGGACCCGAAGAACCACCATGCTTCGGCAGACTTGAAAAGGCTCATGAGAGTATTTTCTGAGGTTTTCCAAGAGAACTTTGTTCTTGCTGCTCCTCGTTCCCCGCCTTCAGAATTTACGCTCGGGAAATCTTCAAAGGAGTCTAATTTTACAAAGATGGTTTTGTCTCGTTCATCTAATAGAGCCTTAAAGGTTATGGCAGACTGGATGCAAACTAAGAAAGACCAGGGAAAAACAATTTTCTCATTTCCTTTGGCCAGATTAGCATCCAGGTCGAGTATTTGGTACGAAACTGGAAAAGCTCTCGGCCTGGGAGTCCCTGCCTCTGCCCTAGGGGACTTCTCGAGTCTGGTGGACGCTCCTCGTTGGACGGCTACGAGGAAGACTAAAGTCTTTTGGTCAACTTCTGAGTTGGACCACCTCCTCAAAGGCATTTTTAGAGCCTTCGAAGTTTTTAATTTCCTTGATTGGACTTTGGGAGCCTTGGGAAAAAGGATGGATTCTTTGAAGGATGATGACACAAGATCTTGTCCATATTATGTCATGTATGGACAAGGCGTTGAGAGATGGGGCCAATGAGTTAGCGGCACTTTTCTCAGCAGGTGTCTTTAAGAAAAGGGCCCAAATGTGTGCTTTTCTGGCGAAATGGGGTTACGCCCATGCAGAAATCTGAGCTGCTTTATGCCCCTCTTTCTTCGCTCCTTTTCCCGCAAGACCTGGTCAGAGAAGTCTCTTCTGCGTTAGCCCAAAAGGCTACACAGGACTTAGTTTTGAAGACAGAGAGAAAGGTTCTGCCAACGACCTTCTCGATTCATAAAACTAAGGAGGAAGCACCAACCCATCAGGTTGCTCAGCCCTTTTGGGGGAAAACCTTTGGCAGAAGTAGTACCAGATCTGAGGGAAGGAGATCGAAGAGGAGAGGCTCAAGACAAGGACGAAGCAAGGTCTGACAGCATTCGTCTTCAGACACCGGTAGGAGCCAGACTATCCAACTTCTGGCAAGTATGAGAGAAGAGAGGAGCAGACCTTTGGTCCATTCAGTTACTCAAGGAGGGATACAAAATCCCTTTCCTAGGAAAACCTCCTTTAGTAGTAACTCCAATAGATCTCTCAGCCAGATACAGAGAGGAATCAAAAGTACAGGCGATTCAACAACAAATATTGCTTTTATTAGAGAAGGAGGCAATAGAGAAGGTGCGAGATTTAGGGTCGCCAGGCTTTTACAATCACTTGTAACTCGGGGGGATGGAGACCAGTACTGGATGCGAGTATGCTCAACGTCTTCGTACGGAAGACGAAATTCACAATGGAAACAACAAAATCAGTCCTAGCGGCAGTCAGAAAGGATGACTGGATGGTCTTGTTAAACCTTCAGGATGCATATTTCCACATCCCCATCCACCCGAACTTCAAGAAATACCCGAGGTTCGTGTACAAAGAGGAAGTATTTCAGTTTCAGGCTCTTTGTTTCGCACTAAGCACCGCGCTTCAAATTTTCACAGAGTTGATGTCCAATGTAGCGGGAATGCTGCATTCAAGAGGTATCAGAGCCTCTCTGTATCTGGACGAGTGGCTCCTCAGAGCTCCTTCCTACACTCGCTGCCTGGAGGATCTGCAGATGACATTGAATTTATCAGAGGAACTGGGACTTCTGATAAACAAGGACAAGTCGCAACTGACCCCATCCCAAGAGTTTCTGTACTTGGGTATGGAGATTCAGAGTCAAGCTTTTCGGGCTTTTCCGTCTGCCTCAAGGACGAAACAAGCCCTGGTGAAACTTCAAAGCTTTCTAAGGAAACAGACATGCTCTGCGAGGGAATGGATGAGCCTACTGGGGACCCTTTCCTGGCTAGAGCAGTTTGTCTCCTTAGGAAGACTGAATCTTTGCCCTCTTCAGTTCCACCTCATTCAACATGGGAACAAGGGAATGGAACTGGAGATGAAGTGTATTCCCATATCAGAGTCCATGAAGCAATGTCTTCGGTGGTGGAACGACCCTGTCAAACTCCAGGAGGGTCTTTCTCTAGAACAGAGGAACCGAGACCTAGTGTTTTTTTCCGACGCCTCGGACTCGGGGTGGGGAGCAACACTGGGAAATTTGGAGATCTCGGGTCCCTGGAAAAAAGAACAGGAGACGCTCCATATAAATCAGAAGGAGCTGTAGGCAGTCTTTTTAGCTCTCAAAAGGTTCGAAGATTCAGTTCTGAACAGAGTGCTACAGGTCAATTCCGACAACACTACGGCCTTGGCCTACATAAACGAGCAAGGCGGAACCCACTCGAGGTCTCTTTATGAGACGTCGAGAGAGCTCCTTCACTGGACAGTAAAAAGGAACGTGAGTCTAGTCACAAGATTCATTCAAGGGGAAAGAAACGTGATGGCAGACAGTCTGACCAGAAAGGGTCAAGTCTTGTCAACAGAATGGACTCTTCATCAGGAAGTCTGCAAGAGCCTGTGGCGGACTTGGGGTCGTCCTTGCATAGACCTGTTTGCCACAGCGAAAACGAAGAGACTGGATACTTACTGTTCTTCAGTGCCTTATCCCAAATCAATTCACATAGACGCATTCTTCATAAACTGGTCTCACCTAGATGTGTACGCTTTTCCGCCATTCAAAATAGTACTCAAGGTGATTCAGAAATTCGTGTCGCACGAGAGCGCCAGAATGACGCTAGTAGTCCCCTTTTGGCCGACAAGAGAGTGGTTCACAGAGGTACTTTAATGGATGGTGGACACACCGAGAAATCTCCCTATGAGAGTAGGGCTACTCAAACAACCACTCTTGGAAAGGTATCACCTTAACCTCCAAGCTCTACATCTAACTGCCTTCAGACAATCAAAAAACTCTCGAGAGCTAGAGGTTTTTGGAAGGAAGCAGCTTGTGCGATTGCGAGAGCAAGGAGATCTTCCACCATCAAGGTTAACCAATCCAAGTGGGAGGATTTTAGAGAATGGTGCAGAGACAATTCTTTTTCCTCTTCCAGTACCTCTGTGACTCAGATAGTTGACTTCCTTCTGTTCCTTAAAAGGAGGCGCGAGTTTTCGACCTCAACCATTAAGGGGTACTGAAGCATGTTAGCAGCTGTCTTCAGACAGAAATTTGGACTTGTCTGTTAATAAAGATCTCCAGGACCTTCTCAGATCCTTCGAAACCACTAAGGAAGGACATCAGGACTCACCGGCTTGGAATCTAGATGTCCTGAAGTTCCTGATGAGTAGTAGGTTCGAACTTTTGCATAGAGCTTCGTTAAAGGACCTCACCATGAAGACTCTCTTTTAAGTCAGCTTGGCGACAGCTAAAAGGGTCACTGAAATTCATGCCTTCAGCAAAGTTGTAGGCTTTAGATATAACAAGGCTATCTGCTCCTTACAGCTGGGGTTTCTATCAAAGAATGAATGCCCTTCACAATCCTGGCCCAAGGCTTTTGAGATTCTGAACCTATCGGATTTGGTTGGAGAGGAATTAGAGAAGGTCCTGTGTCCGGTAAAAGTTCTGAAGTTTTACCTGGAGAGAACGAAGGATTTACGTGGTAAGTCAGAAGCACTTTGGTGCTCAGTCAAAAAGCCTTCTCTACAAATGTCGAAGAATGCGCTATCCTTTTTCATCAGGCACTTAATAAGGGAAGCTCATTCACATTGTAGTGAGGCAGATCTCAAGCTTCTGAAGGTCAAAGCACATGAGGTTAGGGCAGTAGCAACCTCTGTAGCCTTCAAACAGAATAGGTCCTTGCAGAGTATCATGGAAACGACATTCTGGAAGAGCAAATCAGTGTTTGCCTCACACTATTTGAAGCAAGTACAGACTCTTTACGAGGACTGCTACACTCTGGGACCATTCGTAGCAGCGAGTGCAGTAGTGGGAGAAGGATCTACCATTACAATCCTATAACCTATTACCCTTTTTCTTCTCTTGGAACTGTTGAATTTTTATGGTTGTTTGTGGAGACTGGATGCAGTCTTCCACAATCATTGATTTGCAGTCAGGTGGTCAGTTTGTTCCTTGGGAGCGCCCGGAACAAGTGTATTGGAGGAGGTCCTGTCACATAGAGGTTATACACCGGTTTAACAGCTCCTAGAGGTCTTCAGCCTCCTGGGTGGATCACTGGATCTCTTAAGGAAAGCGCACATAATGAGGCAGGAGATCATTGAAGTCAGCTTCCTTAACAGGTACGAACCCTTAAATTTGTTTATTAACTCTTAGGTAAATTCCAACAAGTTTGGCTGTCTCTGACCCTCCACCAAAGGTGTCAATCAACTATATATATAACTACCAGGTAAGTCAGATGTTTAAAAATGATATTTTCATAATAAAATAAATTTTTGAACATAATTACCTGGTAGTTATATATAATTTAATTCCCACCCTCCTTCCCTCTAGAGACTAAGGACATGGAAGATCTGAGGAATAGTTGGAATGGTTCCAAGTACCTGGCGATTGCCGCATGTTTTGAAATTCTGCTGTGACTTCCGGGACGTAAAGCTATATATATAACTACCAGGTAAGTATGTTCAAAACTTTATTTTATTATGAAAATATCATATATATATATATATGATATATATATATATATATATATATATATACACACACATATATATATGTTTAGTTAGTTAGTTAGTAGGTAGTAGGTTGGTTAGGGCACTAGCCACCCATTGAGATACTACCACTGGAGAGTTATGGGTCTTTTTGACTGGCCAGACAGTATTACATTGGATCCTTCTCTCTGGGTACGGTTCATTTTCCCTCTGCACACACACACACACAGTGAATAGTCTGGCCTATTCTTTACTTATTCTCCTCAGTCCTCATACATCTGACAACACTGAGATTACTAAACAATTCTTTTTCATTCAAGAGTTTACTGCACTGTAATTGTTCAGTGGCTACTTTCCTCTTGGTAAGTGTAGAAGAGACTCTGTAGCTATAGCCAGCAGCTCTTCTGGGACACTCCAAAATTAAACCATTGTTCTCTATTATTGGGTAGTGCCATGGCCTCTGTACCATGGTCTTCCACTGTCTTGGGTTAGAGTTCTCTTGCTCAAGGGTACACTAGGGCACGCTGTTCTGTCTTGTTTCTCTTTCTCTTGTTTTGTTAAAGTTTTTATAGTTAATGTATGAGATATTTATTTTGATGTTACTCTTCTTGAAAATTTTATTTTTCCTCGTTTCCTTTCCTCACTGGGCTATATTCTCTGGTTAATTCCCTAGGCTTATACCATCCTGATTTTCCTACTAGAATTGTAGCTTAGCAAGTAATAATAATAATAATAATAATAATAATAATAATAATATATACAGTCTGCCCTCACATTTTGCATGGGTTAGTTAGAGACAGGTGCGATAAGCAAAAAATCGTGATTATGGATTACCCTAGGGTGGGCTGATTCCCAACGAAACTTAACAACTCACTGCCATTGCCTACACTCGGATAATGAACCCACTAAATACTGCCTAATATTGTTTATACTTCGTTTCTATCACAGTATAGTTGTTCCTATCTAGAATTACTGTATAACACTCGCCGATACTGTAGTGTATGTTACTGTAATATACTACTATTACTACAGTAAAGCTCAAGTGTTCCCTGGTTTTGTTTGGACGACTTGACTTGCCGCAAACGTAGCCTACATTTACAATAAACAACATTACTGTTATTCTGTACTGTACAATATGTATACAGTAAAATTTAAGATTAACTATGTGTACTGTATATATTTTAAACAACGACCACTTATCACTTTTGTACGTTGTAGCAGCAGTCTTGAAACATGGCGCAATTCCTGAACAGAAAAAAATTGTTTTATTTGCAATTTTTTGTACCCTAGTTGAAAAATCAGGATGCTATAAGGCCAGGGGCCCAACAGGGATAATAGCCCAGTGAGGAAATGAAACAAGGAAAAGTTAAATATTTTAAGAACAGTAACAATGTTGAAATAAATATTTCCTATATAAACTATATATATGAATGTATGGATGTATATATGGATGGATGGATACATGTGTATATATATATATATATATATATATGTGTGTGTGTGTGTGTGTGTGTGTGTACACACATCCATCCATCCTTCCATATATACATACATCCATACACACACACATATATATATATATATATATATATATATATATATATATATATATATATATATATATATATATATTTATATAATAAATATGTATTATACATACACACATTTCACTAAACTCTAATCCAAAAGACCCTGTATTGGAGATCATAGTTCCTAAATACTTAACTGATTCTACCTCATTAATCATCTTCCATTGCATGCTCTCTTCTCATCCTCACTGTCTTTCTTCTATTTATCTTCAGCTCAACCTCATGTGATATTTCATGCATTCTGGTAAGCTGGCACTGCAAATCCTGTGGTGTTCTTCTAACAAGAAAGCATCATCAGCATACTCTAGATATGCTAAATTCCTATCACCAATCCAGTCCAATCCTTCTCTACCATCTCAGAATGTTCTATGGATTACAAAATCCATGAGATAACATAGGTGACAACACATTCCCTTGGAGTACTCTGCTATGCACTGGAAATTCATTTGATAAGACTCCATTAACATTAACTTTGCGCTTTCTATGCTCACGAACAGACTTAATAAAATTCACATATTTAAGAGGATTTCCATGATAATGCAGGACTCTCCACAAAATTGTCCACTGCACACTATCAAAGGATTTTTCATAGTTAACAAATTGCATCAAAAGGGGATTTTTATATTCCACACATTGCTTTGCAACATGTCTCAAAATGAAAATTTGGTCAGTGCAACTTTTACCGCTTCTAAAATCCTTCTTGTTCGTCTCTCAGCTTTTCATCAATCTTTCTCTCCAGTCTCTTTATAATTAGCATAATATATATCTTCATAACTGATGTAAGTGTTATGCCTCTGTAATTATTGCAATCAGTCAGGTCTCCTTTTTTTGCCATTTCCACCAACACACTAACTCCCATTCATCAAGTTTTGTCTCCTCATGCCACATTCAACAAAATAATCTTACAAGTATTCAGGGAGTCACTTCATTTTTGGCCAGTATTATCTAGGCAGTTATTCCATCTTATCGAGGGGCTTTCCATCTCTTTAGTTTTTTTAGGATAGCCTCGACTTCAAAGACACTGAATTCATTCATGGGCAAATCAAGGTCTTCATCATCTTCAGGTATATCAATCAAATTATTCCTTTCATATCTCCTTTTCATAACCTCACTAGTGTTCCATCCAATGTTGTCTTTCTTCATCTTCTGTTGTTATAACAGACCCATCTCTCTTTTTGGTTGGTATAAGCTTCTTCTTCTTTGCCCCAGTCAAGATTTCATAAATAATTTTATGTGCGATTCTTACACTATAGCCACTTCCTGAATTCATAGCTTTGTCATCTTCATATGCTTTATTGTCTACATATCCTCCAGTCATTCCTGGCTTTTGTTTGACGTCACTATCAATACTGGAATACTTAGCTTGCTCTACCTTATAATTTTCATTTCTTCCTCGAAAACTTTCAACAATAAATTTCTGTCTTTGTCTCCTTTTTTAAATAGAATTGCAATTATCATTGGATATCCATGGCTTTCTCCTTGTAACTGCGTGTCCTAAGACTTCACTACCAACTGACTGTTGTATGTTCTTAATATCACGCCATTCTTCATTAATTGTCTGATCTTCGTCTCTTTGTCTCAAAGTCTGCAAATCGTTTCCTACATTCAATTGCAAATGTTTCTCTGTGCTCTTCTTCTAAAAGCTTAATTGTATGAAACCTACGTATTCTGTCTACCTTTCTGTAGAGTGCTCTCAGTTTTAATATCAGTATGGCAATGAGAGCTGGTGATTACTACCAATATCTGCACTTCTTTAGCTTCATACATTTCTTATAGTCCTCCTCCTCTTTTTATAAATTGCTATGTGATCAATTTTATTTTGCAATTGCTACATTTTGAATTCCATGTATAGTTTTGCATGTTCTTGTGGTGAAAAAAGAATATCTCCAATGAAAAGCTTGTTTGCAGAACAGAAACTTATGAAATGTGCTCCTTTTCATTTGCAACCTTGCCAAGACCCTTGACACCCATCACATTCTCTATTCCCAATTAAAGCTCCCAATCACAGCTTTCATATCTCTGGGATCTCATCTATTACACTTTGCAGTTCCTCATAGTATTCATCTTTCTTCAGGGGAATAATTTGTTGATGCATAGTAGACATATTGCACTGCTTTGATTTTGAACTTTGCTAGTAACAATCAACCATTTACAGCTCCACTCAGTTAATGCCTCTCCTGGTCTTGGTGTCATTATCATTCTTACCCCTTCTCTTCCTGAGTAGATATATATATATATATATATATATATATATGCCTTGATCTAAAGTTTCCTTACCAATCCCCATACAATGTGTTTCACTTAGGGCCAAGATATCCAAACTATATTTCATAAATTCACTAACTTCCCAATCTGATTCATGGTTCTAACATTGCAATTACTAATTTTCTGTATTTCTTTGTTATTTATAAACTGGGAGATTCTTAGAAAACCCCTACGCCTGGGACTGGGGCCCATTCTGTCATCTCTTTCCATGACTGACTAAATCCGTAGAGGATTCATTGGCTAGATACATCAAAGGATAGCCAGTTCCTTGTGATGCGCAGTGCCTATCTAACTAAGGCGAATGACTCTGCCTTTCCATACTGATTCTAGTATGATCAAAAGCGAGGTATCAGCAGTAAAAGCCGAAGAGACGGTTTGTCCATCACCTTAAACCCAATATGTGTGCCTGCTTCCAGTGACTTCTTGGAGATTTAAGGGGGGACCATTTTCTCCACACACAGCTCTCATTAATTTACCAAGTTGCTCATCTGCTTATACGAATATAACCATTGGCAAACATAAATTGTCAGAATATATTGCCTAGCATGGTACATATATGTGTGTATATATATATGTATATTTATATATATATGTAAATATATATATATATATATATATATATATATATATATATATTTCTTAGTTATTTTTAACTTGAAGAGGTTATATCTGTGGCCGTTTATGGTATCCTTTTAAGTTAATGAATATCAAAGTTAAACTTTATGTAAATTGTCTGATTGTTTTGCAAAATCCTATCTACTAATGTAAAAATTAGGAAAGTTAACAGAAAGAAATTATCAAGAAACAAAATAACAATATACATTATGTTATTTGTTAAAGATATTTATTCAATAATTCACCATTTGTGACATCAGAAATGTCTGGGTAGTGTTTGATTGTGCAAGGAGAATTGTTTTCTGTGTAAGGATGATCTTCAATATCTCTCAATTTTCTTTTTCTCTTTCCAAAGAGGTGGTATGATTACACCTTCCAATCTATTCACGTGTTAAGAAATTTTTCACTAAGTCCCAGCTCTCACTTTGTGATTTCTTTCTTATACTAAAAAGTATAAGCACATAGTACAGTACTTGTTTTGTTAGAAATATGTATGTCATAAAAAATAATGATACTGGACATAGATCAGATGTATGGAACTGAAACATTAAATATTCGCAGATATAGAAGAATTAGCTGAATTGAATGTGCTTAACTCAATATGCATCCTATAGATGAATTTCTCAAAGTCAGCTAGCCTAAAATTGATTAATTATACCAATGATATAGTTGATTTTTAATATTGTAGTCCATGAAGGTCTTAGAAGATCTAACATGAAAAAAAAAGAATCAAAGTTTTATCTTCAGAGTGTACGTTTGTGTATTAATGATATGGATGGGTACAGAATAAATTTGATTAAATCAATTAATCTTCCCTACTGTCTTTCCAGAGCCTATATCCAGTTCCCTAGAACTAGGAGTGCAGTTAATAAAGAGGAGCACTTTCAAGACATTCCTGGTGAGTGCCCAACAGCAATGCACCTGGCTTTGAAAATGCGGCAAATACCAAGAATACAAAAAAGCATTGTAATAAGACTTTTTAGGTAAGAAAATTGGAAACAAGTATTTTTTGTATATAACATAATTTAGCCTAGAAACACTGTACAAAATGTAATAAAGAAACCAATATCAAGTATGTGTCGCAGTTTTCATATATGAACTTACACACACACACACACATTATATATATATATATATATATATATATATATATATATATATATATATATATATATATATATATATTTGTGTGTGTGTATGTATATATACAGTATATGTATATACACATAATTGTTATTAATATTATAATTATTATTATTATTATTATTATTGTTGTTATTACTTGCTAAGCTACAACCCTAGTTGGAAAAGCGGGATGCTATAAGCTTTGGGGCCCCAACAGGGAAAATAGCCCAGTGAGGAAAGGAAACAAGGAAAAATAAAATATTTTAAGTACAGTAACAACATTGAAATAAATATTTCTTACATAAACTATAGAAATTTAACAAAACGAGAAGAAGAGAAATAAGATAGTGTGCCCAAGTGTACCCCCAGGCAAGAGAACTCTAATCCAAGACAGTGGAAGTCTAAGGTACAGTCAGCGTCAAAATTGATGCAACAAATTTCAGAGGATTTCATTTGAAATTTATTAACTGGCAACTACAATGCGTATCTCAAAAACTTTTTTTTGCTACATTGAAAGCTCTATCAAGCAAAATAAGCTAACTTAGATACACACATCATATATATATATATATATATATATATATATATATATACAAGAATCATAAGAAAAAAGTAATGTAATGGTAATTATTTTGAGGAATAGTAATTATTTCAAACTAGAGAAAATATAATTTTAAAAAATTTCGTTTGACACAGGATTACCAACATTACTGATATATTTCAAGCAGTGTGGAAACAAATATTTAATATCATACTGAATTTCAATTATGTTAGCGAAGATTCATGAAACCATAAAAGTATCGTTAAAATATAAAGGGAAAATCTTCGTAACACTAAACACAATCAACTGTGAATGGACTTAAATTCAACAGAGAAGTTGGGTTAGTTGGTAATTCTGATATTCGCATTTATGAATCGACCGTTCGGACTCTACTTCAGCTCTGGCGTCAGTCTTGACCAACAACAATGTATCATTATTTTCCCAATTACCAAATTAGTGGCCATGGCCTACTAGTAGGGGGTTTTTCCTAATATCCTCATCGCCAGTCAGTAATACTAAGGCAAGGGCCAGGACCCCAGTCCCCCATCATTAACCGTAGTCGCAGTCTTCAGACGAACACAATGATCTCTGAGAAAAGAATGTTTTGCCACCAAGTCCCCCGTGGAGTTGTCAACTAGTATATTTTATTATAGTTATTGTCAACCTTTTTATGATAATAAATATCAGTAATTAACTGAAGAACAACAGAAGACCTTTCCCATGTGAATAGTCAATGTTAGTTCCAATAATAGTTATATAAAAAAAATTCTCAGAAACATCTGCAGCAACAAGTTATAAAATTTCACCGTTGATAGCAGTAGGCAGGCTCCAAGTGCGTAAGCAAGGGATAATATGATTTGTAAATTAGATTCCTACTTTCATAGCATTATACCAAAAGTTATCATGATTTCATTTGATAAGAAACAAGAAACTCAGCATCTAATGAAAAAAAAAACACACACAAATAGGTTTTAAAAGAAAACAAATCCAAGTTATATGCATGTTTAACTAAATTGTTGGACCTATTTCAATAATCAAGGAAATATATTTTCCAGCTTGTTACATAGTAAATTGAATTATTTAAGTATCCAGATGGTTGTAGCCTAAACATGGGTTTCCATTAATTAGGTTTCATTATCATGAGCTTTATGAATAAATTTTTGGTTTACCACAATCTATAAACTTGTTTAGTAGGAATATGTTAAAAACATAATGTTGAATCTTACTCTCGCATATCAGTATGTAGGTTACTTAAAGATATATACATTTCATAACTTATTTAGGTTGGCCAGAGCAGTACTACATTGGATCCTTCTCTCTGGTTACAGTTCTTTCCCTTTGCCTCCATATATACTGAAAAGTCTAGCCTATTCTTTACAGATTCTCCTCTGTCCTCATACATCTGATAACACTGAAATTACTGAACAATTTTTCTTCACTCAAGGGGTTAACAACTGCGCTGTAATTGCTCAATGGCTACTTTCCTCTTGGTAAGGGTAGAAGAGACTCTTTAGCTATGGTAAGCAACTCTTCTAGAAGGACACTCCAAAATCAAACCATTGTCCTGTAGTCTTGGGTAGTGCCATAGCTTCTGTACCATGGTCTTCCATTGTCTTGGGTTAGAGTTCTCTTGCTTGAGGGTACACTCAGGCACACTATTCTATCTAATTTCTCTTCCTCTTGTTTTGCTCAAGTATTTATAGTTTATATAGGAGATATTTATTTTAATGTTACTGTTCTTAAAATATTTAATTTTTCCTTGTTTCCTCTCCTCACTGGGCTATATCCAGTGTTTGAGCCCTTGGGCTTATAGCATCTTGCTTTTCCAAGTAGGGTTGTAGCTTAGCAATTAATAATAGTAATATATATAAATATATACTGTATATATATGTATGTATGTATGTATATATATTATATATATATATATATATATATATATATATATATATATACACACACACACACACACACATACATACATACATACATACATACATACATACCTACCTATACCAAGGCACTTCCCAATTTTGGGGGCTAGCCGACATCAAACAAATGAAACCAAATACAGGGACCTCTCCTCTCTACGTTCCTCCCAGCCTGACAAGGGACTCAACCGAGTTCGGCTGGTACTGCTAGGGTGCCACTGCCCACCCTCCCCCGTTATCCACCACAGATGAAGCTACATAACGCTGAATCCCCTACTGCTGCTACCTCCGCGGTCATCCAAGGCACTGGAGGAAGCAGCAGGGCCTACCGGAACTGTGTCACAATCGCTCGCCATTCATTCCTATTTCTAGCACGCTGTCTTGGCTCTCTCACATCTATCCTCCTATCACCCAGAGTTTCCTTCACTCCATCCATCCACCCAAACCTTGGCCTTCCTCTTGTACTTCTCCCATCAACTCTGGCATTCATCACCTTCTTTAGCAGACAGCCATTTTCCATTCTCTCAACATGGCCAAACCACCTCAACACACTCATATCCACTCTAGCTGCTAACTCATTTCTTACACCCGTTCTCACCCTCACTACTTCGTTCCTAACCCTATCTACTTGAGATACACCAGCCATACTCCTGAGACACTTCATCTCAAACATTCAGTTTCTGTCTCTCCGTCACTTCCATTCCCCACAACTCCGATCCATACATCACAGTTGGTACAATCACTTTCTCATACAGAACTCTCTTTACATTCATGCCCAACCCTCTATTTTTTACTACTCCCTTAACTGCCTCCAACACTTTGCATCCTTCATTCACTCACTGACGTACATCTGCTTCCTCTCCACTATTTGCTGCAACAACAGACCCCAAGTACTTAAACTGATCCACCTCGTCAAGTAACTCTCCATTCAACATGACATTCAACCTTGCACCACCTTCCCTTCTCGTACATCTCATAACCTTTCTCTTACCCACATAACTCTCAACTTCCTTCTCTCGCACACCCTTCCAAATTCTGTCACTAGTCGGTCAGTTTCTCCTCCGCATGTGCAATCAGTACAGTATCATATATATATATATATATATATATATATATATATATATATATATATATATATATATATATATAATTTTTCTCTCAAAAGAACCACAGGAAAAGTGAAAATAGGAAATATGAGATTAAGTCCTGACTAGTTTCGACTTTTAATTTTCCCTGTGGTTCTTTTGCCTCTGAGAATGACGTTTTCCTGTTCTTTTTATGGATTTAGATTTTTTGTCACACCAACTGGAGTGTTATTAATATTTCATTTAATCAGATGCTAAACATCTTTGTGCTTTATAAAAAGAAATCACAATAGTTTTCGATATAGCTCCATAAAAGTAATTTACAATCACATTATGCCAATGGTCATGCACTCGGCATTTCCTACTGTCATGAATGGTGAACGCTCAATATCACACGTTGAGAGCCGCATATGTTTCTACGGGGATTTTTTTTTTTTTTCTGACCTTTCACTAAGGAAATTGTTCTACAGTTAATTACTGATACTTATCATCAGATAAAAAGGATGACAATAACGAACTACGTACGATGCATTTTGCAATTTTTTGCATCAGTTTTGACGCCGACTTTACAGAGGCTATAGCACTACCCAAGCCTTGAAAACAAGGGTTGGATGTGGGGTTTCCTCTTAGAAGAGCTGCTTACTGTAGGTAAAAAGTCTGTAACAGTGTAGTAGTTAACTTTTTGATGAAAAAGAATTTGTTCAGTTATCTCATTGTATACATACATACATACATACTGTGTATATATATATATATATATATATATATATATATATATATATATATATATATATATATATATACACAGTATATATATATAAAACTGATTTTGAGCAAAGCGAAAAATCTATTTTTGGGTGATATGGCCATGTTGTCCTGATGGAAGGTTCCTTCAGGCAGCTTTCTAAGTGATATTTAGCTACAGTGATACTCCCAGAGAATTAACTATAGGTCTCCAGAATTCTGACTCCTGGGACGAGTATCCTTAATAACTTTAAGGATATCACAAAATATCAGGGGACGTATTTTTTGATACGACACATGGCAATTTTCACCCCGAATAGATTTTACTTTTTGAGAGGGAAGAGTGGAGAAATGAAGGGGAGCCATTATCAAGGTACCCTGTGGATCCCCTCCCTGTACTACTACGGCGCCTTATTCCTTGTTGCATTTAAGCAGGAATAGCCGCAGATAGAGTAGTTTCGGGTGGGGTCTTTAATTACATAGTTGTTTTACTCCTTTTGAAAGAAGGGAGGGTCCATCAGGACGACATGGCCATATCACCGTAAAATAGATTTATTCTTTGCTCAAAATCCTCCGTTTTTTAGGGCTCAGCCATGTCGTCCTGATAGAAGTTTACCGGAGAATTACTTGAAAGTACAGATGCACCCCTACTTACGAACATTCGAGTTACGAACAACGGTACATACGAACACAAATTGAAGGAAGTCCAAACATGTTCGTAAACATCCGTAGATTTCATTTCAAGTTAAATTCTCTCTCTCTCTCTCTCTCTCTCTCTCTCTCTCTCTCTCTCTCTCTCTCTCTCTCTCTCTCTCTCTCTCTCTCTCTCTCTCTCTCTCTCCGTATTTTGATTTTTAATGCAGTTAAATCTTCATATTTCTTTGAAAATGATTAAAAAAAATTTTATATCCTTATTCGATGTTTCAATTAAGGGAATAGTAACGGATCGGAAGAACACTCGATTTGCCTCTCGCCTTCCGTCAGAAGAAATATAACGTCATCAGACTTTTGGCATTTTTTTTTTATTTCTTAACATATTAGAAATATCTTCAAGATGAATATTACATCAGCGCCAATATGTTACAGAAAATCAGTTTCCCTACAGTTCTTATTATTAGGTATGCGAAATCGTTGTAGCTCTTTCTGTGTGTGTGTGTGCTCGCTCTGTCAATCGCATATGGGTAGTTAATTCTAAAGCTTCATACAGTATTCAATTTTTCGTTCAATATTAAGCCTTCATATTTCATTAGACATTATTGTGTTTAATTATGGTTTATTAAAGTACGTTCATATTTTTTTTTAATTTCTTGAGCATTTCAATAATCAACAATTACTTTTGATTTACTTTTGGTTGGGAGATCAGCTGATCTCAAGGTGACGCTGCAGTATTACGATTATGCGCACATATACTGTAGTACGAATAACACTGATTTATATAATTTTCTTGATATTCGAAATCTCTTCATAGTGAATATTACAACAGCGCTAATATATTATAGGGTATCACATTTTCCATACAGTTCGTTGATAGACCTTATTATTAGTTATAAACGGAATACGCAACCCCCCCCTCTCTCTCTCTCTCTCTCTCTCTCTCTCTCTCTCTCTCTCTCTCTCTCTCTCTCTCTCTCTCTCTCTCTCTCTCTCTCTGTCTCCGTATTTTGATTTTTAATGCAGTTAAGTCTTCATATTTCTTTAAAAATATTAAAAAATTCTTTATATCCTTATTCGATGTTTCGATTATGGGAATAGTAACGGATCGGAAGAAAATCACTTGCTTTGCCTCTCGCCTTCCGCCAGAAGAAATATAACATCAGACTTTTTTTTTCTTAACTTACGGTAAGTTGTACTAATCTCATAACTAATGATACAGACCACTAAAACACTTGATATCGTTACTCGGTGTTTCGATTATGAGAATTCTGTAATAAGATTACTCGGCAACATAATGAAAGGAAATCATTCGGTTTGTCAGCGCTCTTCCGCCAAATACATGACGTCACAAGATACGTGACGTATACTCTACAAAGAATGATTCCGTCGGTCAAAATTAAAATAAAACAATTCAGTAAACTAACCTTCTGCATTTTATTTAACAATACCAAAACAACCATGAAGCAGTTAAATGCACAGTACTGTTACATACAGTAAATACAGTACGGTACAAGTCAGCTGATTTGATAAGCGTGAAAAGGTAAACGTTACAGTACAGTACATAATGCAAATGGCCGCTTGTTTACGTAAGTTTCTAGCAAAAAAATTGGGTAATGGAACAATAAAATATCTTTCAGTACATTTATTTAAAAAGGAATTAATGTACAGTACTGTACTAAATGTACAGTACACTATATTTACTACGATTTTACTTAAAGTCAGCTGATTCAGAAATGCAGTGCATATGTATGGCCAATTGTTTGTGCAAGTTTCCATTATGTAGTGTGCAGTACAGGATAATAAAACAACATACTGTACTGAACTTTACAGTATTATACAGACTACTGTAATATGATAAAGTAAAATATTTGTAATAACCTATTTTATATGAAATGGGGCTATTTTTTTACTTCTACTGCTGAAAATCGTAGACATCTGAGTTAGGTTACGCTTACTCCAGACCAAAATTTAACACTAACGACTTACGAACAATACGACTTACGAACAGACTCTCGGTCCCTATTGTGTTCGTAAGTTGGGGACTGTCTGTACTACATCTGTGGGTTTGTATAAGTGCCTTTACTTTGAACGAGTTCCTTATATGGTCTCCTAGACTTTATATATTATATTACCATTATTTGTCATATCCGCTAAGTTTGGAACTAACTAGGGGCTTCCTGCCCCCTGCAGGGAAATTGTCGACTTCGACTATAAGGGTCCAAAGTTTGTATTTCTGTAGGAACAAGAGGGAAACATTTTGAGATTACCAGGTTGTTCTTTTAGAAATTTTACTGACGGACAAGATTTTATTTTAGGAAAATAAAAGGCTCTGGACAATTTTATTCGTACTTCTAAGGGCGAAGAAGACAGATATATTATTTAGTTTTTTTATTTTCATAAACAAAATATAAAAACAATTTGCAATGTATCACTAGAAAGAATCTATCCTGCATATTTGAAAATCTTGGTATATATTCATTTTATAACATGTAAGGGAAGAATATACATATATTAGTTCATTGGTAAATGCCACTCAATTTTGTGAAATTAAATTGTTTGATTTCACTTAGATGTTGGATATGCTTCAACACTTGTGTACAAATGTTCACATGGCACAGATGTTGGATATGCTTCAACACTTGTGTACAAATGTTCACATGGCACAGATGTTGGATATGCTTCAACACTTGTGTACAAATGTTCACATGGCACTGGTGTTATTGGTTAGATTCTGCATCTGTATAGAACAGTCCGTAAATCACCGTAATGATTTCACTAAAAGGTATTACACTCGAAGGTTCTAACACCTGTTCACCCAATGCACTGTCAAGTCCCAAAACAGTCCACTGTTCATCGCAGCATTAGACGACAGGTTTTATAACACTACCTGCCGCCACCACAAAGTGTTTTATCTCATGCACTTGCTTCGCATAATGTTTATAGAAGACTCTGTAGTCTATCAAAGTCCATGTGTTGAAAGAAGTTCATCAAGGAAGCAACTTTTCTGGGATCGTGACCTGCGGGTGTGCTGTCAGGATCCGCTCTGCGAATAAAGTAGGTGAGTTTTTCCCTCAGTTGTTTTAGGGATAGGTTCGATCCTCAGGTTTTGCCTCGGAAGACCTGTCCCTCCTTGAAGTCTGAAGTTCTTCGAAGATAGACCTTAAGTCACTCTACAGGACATAGAGAGACATCTTCCTTCAGAGGGCAGATTATCCAAGGACCCCACCTTTTGGTGGGCAGCTCGTTTTTGGCGAGAAAGGTAGGATCGGGAAAAAGGTTCAGTTCTCCATCTTCTGTGAACTGAATATAGCCTTCGTTCCTGGATAAGGCCACTTTCACTAACTCTAGCCTCTGAGGCTATAGCGAACAAGAATATCACTTTTTGTGTTAGATCCTTTAGGGTACAATCCTCATTGTTCAAATTCGTAGCATAGTGCAAGACTTTGTCCAAAGACCCTGATATGGGCTTTGGAGGGGTTGCTGGTTTGAGTCTAGTGCATGATTTTGGAATCTTATTGAAGATTTCACTTGAAAGGTCCACCTAAAAGGCATAAAGAAGAGGTCTAGTCAAAGCTTACTTACACGCATTCATTGTGGTGGAAGCTAGGCCTTGTTCATAAAGGGAGATGAAGAAGGAGTGGCAGAAATCTATTGAAATTTCCGTCGGTTTCATTGTTTTCACGAAGGAAACCCATTTCTTCCAAGATTATTTGTATTGTCTTCTAGTTGACTTTGACTTGTATTCTTCTATAAAGTCGATGTTGTCTTTTGAGATACCGAACCTTTTCTTGGCCGCTAAGGCGAGAAAATCATGATATGTAGGTTTTTGGTTCTCAAGAATGAAGCGTAGACAGTCAACTTCTGAACCAGTTGGGATAGAACTGGGTTCTGTAGAGGGAACAGCTTCTGTTTCAGTTCTAGAACTAGAGGGAACCAATTGCTTCTGGGCCATTTGGGGGCCACTACTGCTGCTGTTCCTCTGAAGGATCTTAGCTTGTTGAGGACCTTCAGCAGGAGGTTGGTTGGTGGGAACAGATAGATGTGATTCCATCTGTTCCAATCGAGAGACATGGCTCTATTGCTTCTGCCCGAGGATCCTCGTAAGGGGCTACATATCGAGTTAGTTTCTTGTTGTCGCTCGTTGCGAAGAGGTCGTTCTATAGTTCTGGGACTTTTTCCAAGATGAAGGAGAATGAGTCTGCGTCTAGGGACCATTCTGTCTCTATCGGCTTTCGCCTGGATAGAGCATCCGCCATCACATTGCGGAACCCTTGCAGGTGAATTGCTGATAAGTGCCATCTCTTCTTCCTTGCCAGGCGGAAGATGGCTAACATCACGTGATTGATGTGGGGTGATCTCGATCCTTGTCGGTTCAGACATTTCACGATTACCTCCCTGTCCAAGACCAGTCTGATGTGGGCTGATCTGCGAGGGGATAGTTTCTTCAACGTTAGGAAGACTGCCATAGCTTCCAGGATCTTGATGTGAAAGGTTTTGAACTGGTGCGACCAATTCCCCTGCACTTTCCTTTGATGGGAATGGCCTCCCCATCCTTCCGGTGAGGCAGCTGTGTGAATTACCACTGAAGTTTGAGGTGGTTGTAAGGGAATTGTTCTTGTCAGGCTCTTGACTGTTGACCACGGCCTTAGGAGCGTTCGCAGTAGGGTCGGTGTCAGTCTTTGTTGATCTCTTCGAGTGTTTGATGTGTATCTTCTCCAGACTCCTGACGCATCTTTTAGTTGTGCTTTTAGCACTGGGTCTGTCACTGCTGCAAACTGGAGAGAGCCCAGTACTCTTTCCTGTTGGCAACCTGAAATCTTGAGTTTCAGTAGTCTCTTGACAGATCCTGCTCTCTCTCTCCTCTTCTTCAATGGAATGGAGAGACGATGTGACTGCAAGTTCCTATGGATTCCTAACCATTAAAACTCCAGAGCTGGAGAAAGATGAGACTTCTTGTGGTTGATATTGAACCCTATGTGTTCTAGGAACTGAATCACCTTTGTGGCTGCCTGCAGACAGGCTGTCTTTGATGCTGCCCACACCACCCAGTCATCCAGATATGCTGCTACCTGAATGCCTTCTAAGCGCAGCTGTTGGATGATTGTATCCACAAGTTTCGTGAATATCCTTGGGGCTATGTTTAGCCCAAAGGGCATGGCTGTGAAGGCATATTTTGTCTTCTGTAGCCAGAATGCTAGGTAGGAGGGGAGGGGCTGGCTGACAGGTAGGTGCCAATAAGCAACCGCCATGTCAATCGAGACTGTGTACGCCCCTTTCGGTAACAGGGTCCTTATGTGTTGCAGGGTAAGCATCCGGAATTTGTTGTTCTTGATGAAATTGTTGAGTGGAGACAAGTCTAGAATGACTGAGTTTGTCTGAGTTGTTCTTGGGAACACAAAACAGCCTTACCTGGAATCAGGTGGACTTAGTTTTCCTTATTACCTTTTTGTTCAAGAGTTCTGAGGTATATTCTTCCAATAAGAGGGTGGAGTGTTGGAAGAATATAGGAAAAGGGGGTGGAATTTTTTTTCCATTTCCAACCAATCCATTCTTGATTAGGCTGTGGGCCCAAGGATTGAAGGTCCAACGATCCCGAAAGTGGAAGAGTCTTCCTCCTACCTGGAGCATCTCATTGCTGAGATGTTCCTGAGGATTTACCTCCTCGACCACGTCCTCTTCTACCCCTTGAGGGGTTCCTTGAGGAGCCTTTTCTTGAGCCTTTACCTCTGGGGTGAAAGGTAGTTGTGTGCATCTCAAAGCCTGGATTGAACACCGGCAATTGAGCTACCAGCTGCTGGGGCACCATCTGGAAGCTGGTTTGCGGCTGAGCTACCATTTGGGGCACTGTGGTCATGGTCATGGTTGGATGCTGTGCAGGCCTGCGTGGCTTCTTTGTCTTCCTGTTTTTCGGTTGGGGACCAGCATCTGAGGATGATTTCCTCTTGGAAGACATGCCCCACTTCTGGAGAAGGTTACTATTCTCCATGGCAGCTTTTGCGATAACCTCCTGAACCAATTCTTTTGGGAAGAGGTCCTTGCCCCAGATACATGAAGTGATCAGCTTCCTAGGGGCTCGTGTTTGACCGTTGCTGCGGCAAACGCATGATCTCTACAGGCCCTCCTGGACCTGACGAATGCGTACATGGCCTTGACAGGGGTACCCATGTGAGTCTTGGCTAGGACCATGTACATATCTTGGGTATTGGAAAGACCTGCACACATTTCCATACAGTTCTGAAGAGACAAAGAAGTGGCTAGTCTCTCTTTTGTCTCCTGTTCCCTTCTCAAAAGATGCTCTGGTAGTTTTGGAAGGTTCTCATTGAACTGTTGACCTGCTATCTCCAGATCCAGTTTAGAGACTGAGAAGGTTAGATGAACCTCGTTCCATTCCTTCTTGCTGGTAGGCATGGCTTGTGGTAATGGTCTGCATTCCTCTAGCACTGGGCATGGTTTGTCCGCATCAACTGCTTTCAACACACAGTCAAGAGCTTTGACCGAAAAGGGGAAAGCTCTGGAGGAAGGAGCAATGAAGGTAGGATGCTTCATGCTCAAAGCTGAAACCTTGGAGTAGGTGTACCAGGCTTTCTTTAGGGACTTGGACAAGAGAGCCTGTGCCTTGTCATGCTCAAAGATCATGACCTCTTTTGGTTCCGTCTCTTCACAAGATGCTAGTTCATCCCGCAGTCTTACATAACCATCTCGGTATGCCGATAGGTTAGGCCAGAATTGGAGATCTTCAAGGGGTTTGGCCCCAACTTCTCGGAGATATACAGCTTCCCATCCATCATGGGCATATGCTCTGTATACCTCCAGGGGTTGTTTTCAGAGCATTGAGGTAAGTCAGAGACCTTAATAGGCTTTTGAGAGCCTTTGAAAGCGCATGGGCGTTTCACTTCTCTTACTTCCTTCTTCGTCTCTTTGAGATCTTGCCTAATCTCCTGTTGTTCCTTGCAAAACGCTTCTATCATCTGCTGAAGTTGGCCTATGACCGCCTAGCTCCTGGCTATCAGCTGCTTAAGATGAGGAGTTGGGACTGAAGAAGTTGACGGCACGGGTTGATATGCCGTCACAGAAAACTGAGGGTCTTCAGTTATCGTAGATACGGATCCTTCTTCCTCCGTGGGTGGTTGAGCCACCTCTTCTTCAGGATCTTCTTGCAGAAGGTCCTTTTCGGTGTTGGTAGATACCTCCGACATCTGTTCCTGGTGGATGTCCATGCCCTTGAGTGCCTTATTAATGTCCACCTCTATCATCAGCTGGATGAAGGGAGGCTTGACCTGTATCTGGGGCACAACCGCGTCGGATTGTGCCTTAGGGAACAAAAGGCATCTCTTAGCTTCATTTGGCAGGTAAGGTCCCGGAGAGTTCTTTTGGAACCCTCTTACCCACCTCCGAAGAGTTTCTCTTGCTGTATCCCTCTTAATGAGAGAATGCCTTGATGAAGTCATTGAGCTTCAGCACGGCATTTCATTCCCGTGCTGAATCTTGGTGACGGGCAAGAGGGCTCTCGAACTTCGGGAAATTGCTCCCCCAGTTCGAATCTAAATTTCTCTCTTTCATCTTTTTCTTCTGCTTAATATTACTTCGACCTTCTCCTAATTTTATCAACTTTCTTTCATCTTGCTGTCCTATCTCTATGGTTATTATTTTTCTTAGTTATATATATATGTACATGTATGCATATATATATATATATATATATATATATATATATATATATATATTTGTTTATTTTATTTGTTCATTTATTTATTTATCTATATTTTTTCTATTTTATTTAAATGGCGTGGATATTTCCACATTCGTTATTACTGCCTGCTTAGATGAATGGGAGAAGGGATCACGGTTGGGAAGTTTTCGCATTCAAAGCTATATATGAGAGTATTGGATGATTTCAGCCATCCCAAAGATGGTTTGGACCTTTTTGGCGGAACTACTCTCAAGGGTTGGGTCATCGGAATCCAGGGGGATCCAATCCTTGAGGTGGGACTCTTGGCTTTTGGCCGGAAGCCCATCATTACAGATATGGGGAGGATGATTCCATTTTACTTTGGTCTCAGTCCTAACAGGCGGGTTTAGCTTACACCTGTGCCTCTATATCTGTTTTGATGCTATCCTTCGGGTAGGGTATGGAGTGGACCATCGGGGAAGTATACTCTCATTGTGCCGATAGTGGAGAATACAAATTTTTTTTCCAACGTATGATACTTTCTTATAATTCTCAAGCAGGTACCCCAACAAAACAACAACAAAAAACCTGAAAATCCCACCCTTAAATATGGACCCTTCAAATACTGACTCCCCATCCCCTGGATTTGCTGACTCTCCCCCGGCACTGTTGATGACTTCTGGTACTGTAATTAAGGAAAACTCTGTTGACGACCTTCGAACTAAAAAGGACCACTCTACTGATGTTAAAAAATTTAGCAATTTGGGTAACACAGGGAAACTACGATTCCTTCATGTTTCCCAAATCCCATTAGAGACAAATTATGATGATATATATAGAGCATTTGAGTGCTATGGATTGATAAAGAAAATAAGGATGAGACTTGGAGATGAAAAATGGGACTCTTGGATATCTTTTGAAAGTCATGATGAAGCGTTTAATGCCATAAGTAATATTAGTAGTATCAAAATTAACGAATTGAACATCATGGGAGCTCTTTGTGATAAGGTCCCAAAGGAATTGGATGTGTACAAACCTGCTGATTGGTTTGAAAAAGATAGAAATGTACCCATGCCTTCACAGAGAAAACCCAAACCACCAATGTGGCTCTTAGCTGAACCTAAAGGGATAATAGGGAATTATTTTAAGATATGTAAGTTTATCCAAAAAAAAGTAGGAACCATAGCACCTGGAGATATATCTCGTTTTGGGAAGAACAGTTATCTCATCCATGCCAAATCTTCGACTCAGTCTGCAATACTGTCTAACTTACAGACAGGCAGTGATGAAATTACATTGGAAATGAAACCTCATCTAAATTTTAGTTATGGAAGGGGAGTGGTCTTTAATAAGGACCTATACGAATTTACAGAGGAGGAGATACTTTCTATGTGTCCATTAAATGTATGGAAAGTGCATAAGGTTCCTGGAACTTCAATGATTATACTTACTTTCCAGGATGCTGATGTACCTTTCCATATTTTTATTGAAAATGAAAGGATTAAAGTTCGGCCTTTCAAACAAAAGCCCCTGCAATGTTTTAATTGTTTTAAATTTGGACACCCATCCAAAGTTTGCAAAAATGGAAAAATGTGTGGTATTTGCTCCAAAACTTATCATGGAGAATGTACACTTGAGGCCAGGTGTTCAAATTGCAATTTGAATCATAAATCAACTGATAGGAGATGCGAACTGTATAAGTTGGAGGAAGCTGCCCTAAACAAATCAAGTTTAGAACACATAAGTGTGGGACATGCAAAAAGACTGTTGAATAAATCAACCAGCTATGCAAAGGCCTTAAAATCAAAGGTAAATTTACCACAGGAGACAGCAACCCCACCTAGCACTGCCAGTAATCCTAAGAAAAGAAATACAACCTCTGATAATAAAGTACTGCATGACAAGGTAATCATATTGCCTTCTGAGGCTTTGCCACAGCGTATTAAAAATGGGTCATTGCCCATTTCTGTACAGCCTTCGTCCCCCATTACCAACAATAGTACTAACCTCTCCCAGGCCATGTCCTTGCCTGATTTGATGGAGATGCCACCTGACACCAAGTTACCAGGTGCACCTGTATTGGGGAAGGTGCAAAAACCTGGTAGCTCAAAACCTACTAATCGGAAAAGAGAGAGACCTCCATCTCTCTCGCCCCTTTCCATAAGAAATATCAAAATTACGACGTCAAATAAATATGATGATTTGTCTGTTGATATTTCTGATCTGGAAGTCAATTTAAATAAATCGGAAATTCAAGTGGAGGTCCACCAACCTCCTCAACAATCAGATCAAAAAGACAAAAAGAAAATCATAAATTCTAAACCCAATCTATCAAGACCCTCTTTAATAAAACCACCTAAAAATAGTGTTAGATCAAAAACTGCTATTGGGAAGACTCCATCCAAGGGGTCTACCAAATTATAAACCATAGTTTTTTCCTCCATTTTGCAATGGAATTGTCAGGGTTTAAGGGCCAAATATGAAGAACTTAAGCTCCTTATTCATGAGCATTCCCCCATAATTTGTCTACAGGAGAGCAAACTTGATCATAATACCCCTTGTCCTCGCGAATACATTAGTTATAGGACACCATATGATCACCAAGTGGGGAGCCATGGCGGAAGTCTCATATACGTTCGTCGAGATGTTCCCCAAGTTTCTCTGTCTATTCATACACCTCTGCAGGCAGTGGTTGTACAGATCGACATAGGGCGAAAATATACAATTTGTTCTCTGTACTTGCCTCCAAATGATAACATTTTGTATGATAACTTAGTGGAGGTGATTCAACAACTCCCTCAACCTTTTATTTTACTTGGACATTTGAATGGTAGACATCCTTTGTGGGGTGATGTTTTAGCAAACACGAGGGGAAATATCATATCATCAATTGTGGAAAATGAAGATGTGGGACTCCTTAATACACGAGAGCCCACACACTTTCATGTCCAGACAGGTACCTTGTCATGTATTGACCTATCAATCGTAAGCTCTAATTGCCTTCTCGACTTCGATTGGAGAACATTAGATGATTGGCATACTAGTGATCACGCACCAATCATTATAAACACCAACAATGGTCCACCTTTACAGGGATCGCCACGATGGAATCTTGACAAGGCGGACTGGGATAAATTTCGTGAGCTAAGCGAAATTGAGGGGGATGCAGGACAAGTTGAAAATATTGATGATGCCATAGACTTACTGAATGGAACTCTCCATACAGCAGGAGTCAATTCAATTCCAAAAACAACAGGGTTATTCAAACGACGACCAGTCCCGTGGTGGTCTTCAGAACTAACTGGCCTGCACAGAGCCACAAGAAGATCTTTAACACGATTGCGTAGACGCAGAACTGATAAGAATTTAATTATGTACAAGAAATGTAGAGCACAGTTCCGTCGTGCCATGAAAGAAGCAAGGCGCCAGTCATGGATGTCTTTTGTTTCCTCCATTAACAGTAGAACACCACCATCTTCTGTGTGGAGGAAAGTAAAAAAGATAGCTGGCAAATTCACCCCCAACCCACCACCAGTGTTGAAGGTGAATGGCCAGTATGTAACTGAAGCAAATGATGTTAGCAATGCCCTGGCTAATCATTTTTCAAAAGTATCCAGCAAGTGTGAAGGAGCCCTTGGTCACCAGTATAGGAGAACTGAAGAAAAGAAAATTTTAAATTTTGCAACAAGAAGGGAAGAGTCGTATAATTATCCTTTCACTGAAAGAGAATTTGATTCCGCATTTGCTCATTGCAATGATACAGCCCCTGGACCCGATGAAATTCCATATGCAATGATTAAACATGTACATTTTAATACAAAGCTATTTATTTTAAGTATTATTAATAGAATATGGCATGATCATAGTTACCCAAGTGTTTGGGAACTAGCCATTATTTTAGCCTTTTTAAAACCCGGTAAAGACAAGTTTTTAGCAGTAAACTATCGTCCTATTGCATTGACATCTTGTTTATGTAAAATCATGGAGAAGATGGTTAATGCAAGGCTGATGTGGTACCTTGAAAAGAAAGGTATTTTATCACCGATTCAATATGGATTCCGAAAAATGCACTCAACGACTGATGTGTTGATACGACTAGAGTCTTCTATTTGTGAAGCCTTTGCTTCCAAACAGCACCATGTTACAGTATTTTTTGACCTTGAAAAGGCATATGATACCACATGGAGATATGGTATACTTAAAACCATTCATGAATTGGGATTGAGAGGAGAGCTGCCACTATTTATTCAGGCATTTCTTTCACGTAGAGTTTTTCAAGTGAGAGTTGGGGAAACTCTATCTGAGAGTAAGTGCCAGGAAGAAGGAGTTCCTCAGGGTAGTGTGCTGAGTGTAACCCTTTTTGCACTAGCAATTAATGGGATATCCTCAGCTATTCCCCAGGATGTTCTCTCAACATTATTTGTGGATGATCTCTCAATATCATTTGCTTGCACCAGAATGGCAATGGTTGAGAGAAAAATCCAACTCTCTTTTGATAAAATTATCCAGTGGGCTGACATGAATGGATTCAAGTTCTCGACAAGTAAAACTACCGTTGTCCATTTTTGTCGTATCCGGGGAGTACATCCAGACCCGGATATATACATTAAAGGTCAACGGATACCATGTGCAAGAGAAGCTAAATTTTTAGGTTTGATATTTGATTGTAGGCTGACATGGGTTTCTCACTTAAAAGCATTAAAAGCTAAATGTGTTGAAGCTCTGAATATCTTAAAAGTATTGTCCCATACATCGTGGGGGGCAGACCGCAATACTATTTTAAAATTATACAAGGCCTTGATTTTTTCCAAAATTAGTTATGGTTGTGAGGTATATTCTTCAGCCACCCCAAGCCAGTTAAAAATATTAGACTCGATACATCATGCAGGTATTAGATTGTCTACTGGTGCTTTTAAAACCTCGCCTATCCCAAGTCTCCTTGTTGATGCTGGAGAGTTACCTCTAGACTTTTACCGAATGTCTTCCATTCTTCGGTATTGGTTTAGATTGCAAAGACTCCCTAACTCTCTAGCATTTCAGACTGCAAGCCTTGTAAGACATGCATCATACTTTGAGTTGCACCCAAAATCTCCTCAACCTTATGGCTTTCGAGTGAAATGATTATTAAATAGTCTGGATATAATTAGAAATAAGGTACTTTCATTCAAGGTATCATCAACGCCTCCATGGAAGTTACCGGAGATATCTTTTTGTAAATATTTTATTGGAGATAAGAAGAATATGTCAGACCTAGAAGCCAGGTCTCTTTTTAATGAACATGTTAAAGAACATAGAGGATCAACTTTTATCTATACTGATGGCTCCAAATCTGATGCTGGCGTTGGATTTGGAGTACATAGTAATGGTTTTAATTGTAGAGGTGCACTTCCTCTGACCGCTTCCATATTTACTGCCGAACTGTATGGCATATTAACCGCTATTGAGAAAATAGCGTTGGAGAAGGAGGGTAATTTTACAATTTTTAGTGATGCAAGGAGTGTTCTTCAAGCTATGGAAGTTTTTAATTCTAATAACCTTCTAGTTTTAAAGATTTTAGAATGGCTTTTCATTATTGGACGGAGAGGTATAACAGTTCAATTTTGTTGGGTTCCAGCACATGTAGGTGTGTCCGGGAATGAGAAGGCAGATTCACTGGCTAAGGAGGCTGCATCCGAGTTGCTGCCAAGAAGGTATCCCATTCCCTGTGATGATTTCTTACCTGACATCAAGAAATTGGTTTGCAATAAATGGCAACAGCTATGGGAAAGTCAAGATGGCAATAAAATGCGAGAGATAACAAATGACATATCTCCTTGGAGGTATAATATGATGCCCCGAAAATGGGAGACGTCTCTTTGTCGTCTCCGTATTGGTCACACTCGGTTGACACACGAGTTTCTGCTGAAGGGCCAACACCAACCGTATTGTGACGACTGTTTAGTACCTCTAACAGTAAGGCATTTTGTTGACCGAATACCCCAATTATAACAACTTAAGGAATAGATATTTGTTTGAGGCTCGAGGTGAGGTAGGCAGGTTCATCCTTGCCAAGATTCTTGGAAATGATGTGTCCTACCATGCAAGTGGCATTTTTAGATTTATTTCAGAAGCAGGTCTTCTGAAAAATATTTAACTTTTATGACATTCAACTTTTATGATTTTAATTGATTACTCTTTTATTTTTTATTTAATTTATTTTTTATTTTTGTATACATAAGTTAAATGTTACCGGCGTCAATGACCTCAGATGTCAGGATGCCTGAAAACTTTAAATCAATCAATCAATCTTGCTGTATCCCTTGACTCCATAGTCTCAGGGATATCTTCACCAAATCCCTCGTTCATCAGAGCTGAGCAGACGGTGCAACCCATCGGGTCCCAATACCTCAGGGTTTCAGTTGTGATGGAGCAGGGTCATGAGACCTGCACATCGTGTGCCCACAAAAGTCCTTACTTTTGTGGTTGCAGAACATGACTGCACACTTCACCTTAGGCTCCTCCTGTAAGGAAAGAAAGAGTGAAATGAGTATAGGGTTATTTATATAATTGATATTAATACACATGCTTAACAATAGTATTACTTACTATTATTTATAATAGCTTAGGATAGTAAGCTAGTAAAGAAGTAAGAAAGACACATATGTGTATCCTCTCCAGGCAATTACTGTGACCTCCTATAATATTAATATTTTTAATTTCCTTATTAGGGAAAATACAGAGTGGAATAACTCTCGTTCACAGAGCCGGAGTCAGTGAATATTTACACTAACTCCTCCACTTGTAGAATATTAATACTGAATGGTAATAATTGGTGTCCCGATGATCTAGGAATCATCAGGATGTTGAAGAAATACTTCACCTCAACATTTTAATCAGTCTCAACAATAGACTGTGAAAGGGTGCACAGTGTATGTTGGAATTTTATACTACTGTATCATTATATACTGTAGTTTTCTAACTGCTGTATTGTTATACTGCAGAAATACTGGCTACTGTATTGTCTTATACTGTAGTTTTACCGGTATACTACCGGGTTAGGCTAGTACCTGGTGGCACTAGCTGATATGGAGAGAGAAAGAATGGGAAGAAGGACTCCCGTATTATTATAGTTTAGTACAATAATTGGGAGTGTATGGGCCACTGCCTTCTACAGCCTTCTTCCCAGAATGAGAATTCAAATGGAAGGGGAGGAATGCATTGATTCTAGCTTCCATCCAGCCACAAATTCTGTTGCTGGCTGTATTGCCGGTTACAAGGTTTGAGGGTGGCAGTCTAAGAGACGACTGAAGAATTCTCAACAGTATAATGGGTTTCCCAACGGCAGCCATCAAGGCCGGCTCAACCTTTCCCGGAGCTTTTCTTCCGTTAGGGAGTTGGTCGAGGCGGCACCCTAACCACCGTTTGTAGGAACCCGGCCGGTAACCCAGTCAGCCCAGCAAGCGGGGATGATTGTAGAATACCGGCCAAAGGACATTTTTGATGGCTAGGTCGTTACTAAAGGACAGAAGGGGAAGGGAAAGGGTCTTATATTTTACAGAGGAGAAAGGTGGCGGCAAGTATGCATCCTACTTTCGGCTGTACTGTAAATCAAGGAAGCATAGCTTCCTATACCGGCGCCGTCATGGGCGGCAGGGGAATAACAGTTCCCTGGTCTGTGACCTTGCTGGATATAAGACATGTCTTCTAGTCCACAAGTGAAAAAGGTGGCAGCAATTATGCTGCCCACTTTCGGTTGTAGACTAGGGAAGCCTAGCTTCCTTCGCCGACAACGCTGTAGCCGGCAGAGGAACCACTATTCCACTGTCGATGACGTTGTCGGCAACAAGACAATACACCCTGTATTACTGTCATACTTAAATGCCGGGATACTTTCTGGCAAAGGAGATCGACAGTAAAACACTATCCCAGTCAAGCCGGAGTTAACTACTCATTGGCGATGAAAGAAGATAGGGTTGTTGCCTGGGATGGCGGCACTCGGGGGAAGAAGGGTTTATCCTCTTTTCTCTTAAAGAGAAGTGTATCGAATTATACCAATAATTTTAGGGGATATATATATATCCCCGACCGAATTAATAGAAACGATACTAGAGGTTAAATGGGGGATTAACGTTACTAAAGTACTTTAAAACGGGTTAGGCTAGCCTAACTCAAGTGAGGCTCTCGGCTACGAATGATACCACTGAGGCCCTATCGTATATGAAAGAAACTTCATTTTCGGAAGAGGAAATATTATACATGTAATGGTATTTTTACTAATATAATTTTGCCTAACTAGCTAGAAAATTCTTTATAGCTAAATACCGGGAACGTCGCACCACTAACTAAATAAAGCATTTATGGCGTGCGAAAGCGGTCTTAAAATGGCCGCCTCCGGGGAGGGCAGTGCTCCACATAACACACCTAAATTATGTTAATTTAACTGTGAGAAGGGAGCTAAAAATTATACACAGGAAAGATTAAATACTCAACTTTCCAGAGTTTGAAGATGCTGGAGATTGCATGATAATATTCCTTGAAAACAGTAACAACACCGAGAGAAACATGGGAGAGTACTGTGCTTAAATGCTACGTTCAAAGGAATAAGGTGCCATGGTAGTACAGGGAGGGGATCCACGGGGTACCTTGATAACGTCTCCACTTCATTTCGCCACTCTTTCCCCTCAGAGTAAAATCTATTCGGGGTTAAGATTGCCCTGTGTCTTATCAAAAAATATGTCCCCTGATATTATGCGATATCCTTAAAGTTATATTAAGGATACTCGTGCCAGGAGTTAGAATTCTAGAGACCTATGGTTAATTCTCTGGGAGTATCACTGTTGCTAAATATCCTTTAGAAAGCTGCCTAAAGGAACCTTCCATCAGGACGACATGGCTGAGCCCCCCCCCAAATATATATATATTTATATATTATATATATATATATTATTTATATATATATATATATATATATATATATATATATATATATATATATATATATATATACATATATATACACATATATTTATACATAAATTCATATACATATACACATATATACACATACACATGTATATATATACATAAATACATATATATATATATATATATATATATATATACATATATATATATATATATATATATATATATATATATATATATATATATATATACATATATATATATATATATATATATATATATATATATATACATACATATACACATATGTTCATATACACATATTCATATATACATATACACATATATACGTATACATATATATACATATATATATATTTATATATATACATATACAGTGGAACCTCTACATCCGAACGTATCTACATCCGAATTTTCCAACATCCGAAGTAAAATTCGAGCAAATTTTTGACTCTACACCCGAATTTTATTTCGACGCACGAAGTAAACATTATGCCATTGAGCGTCGAGTGCTCAGTTCTCTATTCTTGTGTGTATCGTGTGGTTGTCCTCTGTTTGGTCTGTTATTAACAGTGCTTATTTTTTCCCTTTTCTCACATTTCCTTTTTGATTTTACCTATAATCATGGTGCCTAAGAAGCTAAGTTTCAGTACAGGAAGAAGGCAATTCTTTCATTAGAATTGAAGCAAG